>NC_142262.1:726666-1090000 GCF_052056855.1 Sturnus vulgaris
TTTGTGTTTCCATGGCCCAGCTTGCTGTGACCAGGCCAGTGTGACCCAGCACACCCCACACACAGCCGTGCTCCCAGGCCTGGGGAGGGCTCAGCCCCACTGGGGACCAGTGCCACACTGGGCTGCAGGGCATTGCCACAAGAGCCAGAGAGGAAAATAAAACAGACAGGCCCTGGCCTGGGGCATCTTCTGAGGAAACACCTAAAGGCCTAAGCAAACACTGTCTAATGTTGAACAGCTCTGATTTCATTCATCTGGTTTGGATGGCAAATCCAGCCAGCCCAGGAGGGCAGAAATGGCAAAGGGGCATTTCCCAAAGGGCAGTGAGGGCTGCAGGGAAGGAAAATAGCTGTCCTGCCTCTGACATATTGGTACATGCACAGGACTGCAAATGAGACTGCCAAGCTGTTGACAGAGCCTTCATTAAAGGACAAACTATTGGCTTAAGTGGCAATCGCCACATTTGTCAGCTCGAATCACAGCAGAGGCACTTTCTGCATTCCAGCCTTTGCTGGGACTTGATGGAGAAGCCTCAACCCTGCTCTGTACCAGCAAGTGTTCAAAGTCCTGCACACTCCTGTCTCCTTCTAGCACCAGACACATGGATCCTCATGTCTCAGCCCCAAAAAACAAACACCAGTCGAGCTCTAAGCTCATTCTTGTCCACATTGCCAAAATCCACAGTTTCTGGGTCACACCTGGCAGAAAGCCATTTGCCTCAATCACATTTAAGGAGCAAATCACCTTTCCTCTCATTGCACCCTGCAAGAACAGACAGTAAATTCTGGTGCAACTTCTCCTTCCCCACACCGAGTTACAACATGCTGTTTCCAAACAGGGCCAGGGCAGTCAGGGGCAGTGATGTGGAGCCACCTGGCCAGAGACCTGGGCCCCCAGCACACCTGGGCAGGGTCACCTGTCAGCACAACACTGGCTACAGCAGCACAGACCTTCCTCCGTGTCAGCGACTTCCTCAGAACCCCAAAAATCAGCGGGTGGACAGGAGGGAGGAGGCACCAGCTGGCTGTGCTGCTTCCTCAGGAAACACAGGGACAGGAGCTGGAGAGGCACAGGACAAACAAGAGGTTGTGTGATGTCCTGCTGAGCTCTCTGGGTGCTCCCAGGAAGGCAGGGGAGGGTCAGGATGGCTCTGCCAACACAGGCACCACGTAATGAACTTTCACCAGGCACAGAAAGAACAAAGTGACAGCTAAAGATCAAAAGCTGCTCCCTGGAAAGGCAGAGGAATTTAAAGGGAAAGTTTGCTTTGATCCTGCAGAACACCTGTTGTTCAGCACTGCCTGCATGGGCAGGTGGACAGAGCTGCAGGTACACACAGGGCTGGGAAGAGGAAACCAGAAAAAAGACAAAAGGTTTGGAATAAGAAATTCACACTGTTGGACTTGTCTTGCAGAAGAGCTGCACATCAGAAATCAGAGACCACTGCAGTGCTGCAGACAGCAGCCAGACACACTGGGATATATAAATATCACCAGGAAACTCAATCCTTTCACTGTTCTCACAGGCCAGGGAATTCTTTGTAGCTTTGCTTGCAGGATTAATGAAAAACAGATGCAAGTCACAGGACAGATTCGGGGAGGGTGACAAGAGTTATCTGGGCCAGGGAAAGAGATTGCCAAGGGAAGACAGAAGTGAGGGAAATGTATTAAAATCTTCACACATGGGAACTGTCACGGCCAAAGGAAGGAAGAGTTGTCGGTGAAGGACAAAAGTTGTAAGGCAGTTAACTGTGGCAAGGAATACCTAATTTTGTCATTCCAGTAGCTGGGACAATGGTGCAGCACAACAGGGAACCTCAAGGGGCCATTTACATGGCTGGGGTTTCAAAGGCCACAGAAATAAACACCCAGTCAGCCCCAGTGGGGACCAGATGCTGGACTGCACCTCTGAAGGTCATCTGGTCTACTGATACAACCCCAAAAGCCCCTGAAATTCAGCTTGGGAAAGTGCTCCTCCTCCCTAAAAGACAGGAGTTCATACAACACGAAGCAGCAAATAACAGGGACCAAATCTGCAGGGTTTGCTCTATTCTCAGCCCTTTTCCATGTGGGACAACATCTGCACACACAATCCGTGGGGCTGGGGTCATGGGGAGAGGCAGGAACTGCCTCGGGAAAGCAGCAGGAACCATCCCACAGCTCAGGCAGCAGTAAATCAGCACCATTCAAAAAAACCCATTTTTCTTATTAATTTCATATTTATCTGCTGATCAGAAGGGATTCTTCTCAGTGTGGCAGAGCCAGCTCAGCTCTCCAGAAGCTGAAGCACTGCGTTAGCTGATAAGCTCTTGCTGAGTGCCAATATTTATTAAGCACACACACATTTTCTTCTCCCACACATCAACTGTTTCCACTAAAAATCTTCGCTCCAGCTCCTGTGTCTGTTCACACAGCCCTGGCTGCTCTCCCAGTCGGTGCCAGCACTTCTCAGCTTCATGAGTGAGAAAGTGCTGGGGAGCCAATTCCTGCAATCTCCCACAGAGCCAGTCCAGTTGCAGCCAGCAGCATCCAGACTGGCACTGGCTGCTCTCTCCTGCAGTGCTGCCCTTCCCTGCTCAGGAGCCATCCACAGGATCCTGTTTGCCTTGGCACACTGCACCTCACCTGGCACCTGCTGCTGCAGCCTCTGATGGCTGGAGATTCCTTCCTGTATCCCGGCCTGGGGGGATGTACTCTGGCACAGCTGGCACATCTGTGGGTCTGGGGGCACCGGGGGCAGCCCAGCCCCGAGCAGAGCCGGCAGCTCTCAGAGCTGAGCCCTCCCGTGCTCCTGCTCCCAGGGCACATTCACTGTGTGACACTTCCAGAGCTTTACAAGTCACATAAGCTGAGCTGCAGGGCTCTGTTAGTGAAATGTGAGACCTGCAGCGTGTCTGGGCACGGTGGAGAAACAGGAGCTGTCAAACAGCAGCACCACAGTTAAGCATGAAATATCTTAGGGAAGAAAAACGCAACAGGCTCGTTTTCTTTTTTGCCCTTAATAACTGGAATTTAATTTTATATATTTAAGGAGTGCACAGTTGCTGTGGTGGTGGGGCTCAGACACTGCACGGATTGCTGCCCCTTTCCCCTCCTGGGAACAGCAAATGCCGGGGTTGGAACTCTCAAGCACAGAACCACTGGAGTTCAGCAGCCTGGAGTCAGCACTCAGCTGCCTCCCAGTCCCCCGGAGGATCTGCTGTGCCACTCTCAGCTGGCCACTCACTTGATCTCTACTCCTCTACAAGCACATGAGAGCCCCTGTACCACCTTCCCTTTGTGTTACAATACCTCGACATTGGGAATCAAAAGAGAAAAGCTTTCCAAACTCCTCGCTACGCTGGAGCCAGTTGAAGATCCAGCCAAATCAAGGAGAAGCTTTTACCACGGGGAGCCACTCTGAAGTCATCCCATCTCATGGGGAGAATTATGTAGGTCACCAAAAAGTCTTTCATTGCTGCCCTGCTGGAGCAGCAGCTGCTCATGCAGTAAGAGCAAAGGGAAGGGAACAGCCAAAATCTCCACAGCTCCAAATGCAGTCGCTACAGCGGGACCATCTCAGCTGAGCAGGTAAAAAAGGTAAAAAAGGTAAAAAAAGGGCCAGCAGCCTGAATCCTGCAAGGCTGTGACTCAAGAGATGAAAAGGGAAAGGGAATGCCATGTCAGGGCTGGCTGCTCTCAGCCACACCTGCTCAGGCATCAGAAAGCAAACAAAAAGCAAACAAAATGCAAACAAAACTCACCCATCCCCAGCACCAAACTGACGGAGAGCACACGCTGTCACTGAGACACTGTGTGTGCCACACGTCCCTCCGTCCCTGATTTCCCAGCTTTTCATGTCACTGATCTGCACTGCTCGGGCCACAGGAAATGCTTTTATGACTTTTTATTTCCAACATCCTGTTGCTGTGTCCTGATAACACTCTCAGGACTCGATCCTCAAAAACCAGCAGCTCAAACCCCAGGAGTCTGGATCACAGCTCAGGGGATGAGCAAACTCTGCTCTCAGTATGACAGAGATCAGACCACACATCATCCCTGCCACTCGCACACCCTGGACTTTCATTTTTCTTCCTATTCCGAGTAGCAACTAAGAACAAAACACCTCTGCAAGAGAAGCTCCCAGCCGGAGATCCGAAAAGGAGATGTCCCAGAGGAGGCAGCCGAGTTATTTTACAGAGTGTCAGCACCCCACAAGCCCTGCCTGCAGCATCCCGAGGCTGCTCATCAAACCACTGCCCACGATCCTCCATCCACCTTCTCCACAGGTAACAGGGCTCAGGTGGATGCTGGGGTCACCTGGGAGAAGACCGGGTCCCCAAAAGGAAGGAAAACAGTGCACGGAGCCGCACCGAAATAACAGAACAGAAAGTTTAAGAACTATTTGAATTTCCATCCCCCGGCAGCATCCTGACCTCTGGGTACCATCCCGATCCCCGGTACCCTCCCGATCCCCGGTACCATCACGTTCTCCCGGGTACCATTCCGACCCCCGGTACCCTCCCGATCCCCGGTACCATCCCGTTCTCCCGGGTACCATTCCGACCCCCGGTACCCTCCCGATCCACGGTACCATCACGTTCTCCCGAATACCATTCCGAACTCCGGTACCATCCCGATCCTCGGTACCATCCCGTTCTCCCGGAGCTCCCGCCCGCTCCTGCCGCCCTCCGCAGGGCTCCAGCTTGGGAAGGGCGGACAAAGAGCGGGATCAAACCCGGACCTGCCCAGGTACCGGCAGGATCCCGGTGCCGGCTCCGGGGGTCCCGAGGGTCCCGGGGCAGCGATACAGGATCACTCGGCCCCCCACCCCCTGTCGCCCCCGGCCCGGCCCGGCCCCGCTTTACCGGCACAGACGAGCCTGGGGAAGCTCCCGGCGCTGCCCGGCCCGGGGCGGGCTCGGAGCCGCCGCCGCCGCCGCTCCCGGCCCTGCGCGGAGCCGCTGCCGCCGCCCGTGCGCTCCTCCCTGCCCGAGGGGCTGTGCCCGGCCGGCGGCCCCGCCCGTCCGCCCGGCCTGGGGCTGCCCAGCCAGAGGAGAGCGCAGCGGGACCCGCCCGGTGCCGGTGCCGGTACCGGGGTGCGCGGGCGGAACCGGGGCTGGCGGGGGACGGAGAGCGGCCCGAGCCCCCCCCCGCGAGCCGGGAATGGTGCGGGCTGAGCCCCCCGCCCCCCCCCGCGGGCCGCGGTGGTGCGGCCCGGGCGGTCACGTGAGCGGGTGTTGATGCGTTGCCTGGCAACGGGAACATGGCGGAGCCGCTGCGGGTGAGTCCGGACCGGGCTCCTACGGCCCGAACTGTGCCGGGGCCGTGCCGGGGCCGTGCCGTGCCGGGGCCGTGCCGTGCCGTGCCGTGCCGTGCCGTCCCGTCCCGTCCCGTCCCGGTTCCGTCCCGGTTCCGTCCCCTCCACCACGTCCCGCTACCTCCCGGTACCTCCCGGCTCCCCGGTGGGTGCCCCGTGCCCAGTCCCGCTCCTCACCCTCTTTAAAAAGAAAGCGAGAAAGAAGAAAGAGAATAATTTGGCTACGTGTCATGCTAGCTGGAAGAATTTCTTTAATAAGTCTGTAATGGCATTTTTTAAATAGATGCCAGCTAGAAGCACGAGAAACTGTAAGTGGTGTGATGCAGTTTTGTCAGGATCTTTATGATCTCAGTTCTTGCTAGGTGACTATTTTTTGCAAATGAGATTAAACTTCTAAATTAAACTTCTGTGCCCTGTGGCAAAAAAATACCACAGCATTAAAATTCAATGCAAATGGCAACATGCTACTCTGCTTTTCACCTGTGCTGTGTGCCAGGCCACGGGAGAATGGGAATGCCAATGGGGAGTCTGCTCCTCTGGGGGAGCAAACAGAGTCATTGTCCCTGCAGAGCTGTTCTGGGCTCTGCAGAAGTGGGACACTGTAATTATATTTGTCTCCGTGCTGGCTCTAGAGCCAGGCCCTTGTGTTGATCCTTTGTTTGCATTGTTCATGGCAAAAATGAGGAAAAATGTTTAGGGGTAAATAGATGGAAAAGGTGATATATTTTTCAGGAAAATTCACCTGATACTTTCCCAGATAATCCAGAATGTGACAAACGTTTGTCCTCCTGAACAGGGTGACATGGAGCAGCCACTTCCAGGTGGAGGAGTCCCTCCCTTTCCCTCGGGAGCACCTGCAGCAGAGCAGGACACAGGCACAAAGCCAGGTATCCCCCAGTCTCTCAAGCTCTGGTTTTCTCCCTTTCTGGTCATTGCTAATCCAGCCAGGGCACAATGCTATGAAATCTAATCCTATTGCTTTATCTTTTTCCTTTTTTGTGGTGGGGTGGGCTCCAGGGAGCAAAGGGCAACCAGGTTCTCACCATGCAGGACTGACCTTTGAACTCCCCAGTGATCATGGCAACCAAAGAGGGGAACAGCCAGCTGAGAAACATGAGAGAAGAAAAATTAGGGGGAAAAAAGCAGAAGAAACAGAACTGGTCATCTTGGACCCAGAACATGTGAGAAGTCTTCAAATCTTGCTGTTCTTTGCAGAGTTGGTGTTTGTGTTTCTCTGAAACGTGTGAGGTGAGCTGTAAGCAGTGGCTGTTCAGCTGCACGTGTGAAAATCAGTTTTGCCAGTGTTGACTGCTGACTGTGCCACTCAGTCCTGACCCCAGAGCTGCAGGCTCAGAAGTGAGCAATGCAGTGGGTAAATCTGATCCCTTCAGTGGCCCTGAAAGAGAAGTCCTTGAGTGAGTGGATGGTTCTCAGATGTAGCTCTTCTGGCATGGTTCTGATTTTCAAATATTCTCACTTTTTGGCATCAGCAAATACCCACTCTGTAACATCTCTCACTTGCTACAGTGAGAGTAGCTAAAATAACCCCACAACTGTTTGTGACAGAAATAGGATGTTTTATTGGGTGGGGGATGTAGCAGTGAGGCTTCTTCGTAATCTATTTACACAAGAATGTTAAAACTTATTAATACTGTCCTTCTTTACAGCCTCTGATGACAAGATTCCAGGCTGCCCTGAAGAATTACCTCACCAAGCAGATAGAACAAGTGAACCTAGACCTCCATGAGCTGGTACACTGCCCCTCCTCTGCCTTCCCACAGCCCCTCCTGTCCCAGCTGCTGGGACACATCTCCTTCCCTCTCGTGTCTGCAGAGGACAGCAAAGAAGAGCAGTGAAGCACAGAGAGAAGAGCTCGGGGTGACCCTCTATGGGGCCCAGCAGCAGCTGGGGCAGCTGGAGGTGGAGCTGGAGAAGAGCCAGGAGCGCTGCTCGCAGGCGGCCGCAGCGCGGCGGCAGCTGGAGGAGGAGCTGCAGAGCCTCAGGGCTGCTCACAGGGAAACGTGTCACTGCACAGAGCAGGAACGCAGGAAAGGTGACCCAGGCAGCCCCGGCAATGCTTCCCAGTTGTAGGGATGTGTGGAGAAATGAATTGGGATTTAAGTCAAGCACTGGGTTGAAAAATACAGCAAAATAATTAATCAGGAATAATGCGCTCATTGAGAAGTTTCACAGATACTCCTGGAATTCTGTGAGCTGGGAATCCAGGAATTACTTGCCTGGATGTTTAGCTTGGCTTGTGGAGCTGTGTTCCAAGCTGATGTAAATATGTGTGCTGGGGAGGGCTGGTTTAGCTGATTTGTGAGAGCTGATTTAGCTGGTTTAGCTGATGTGTCTGTATTTGTTTCTCTTTTATCTCTGCTTAAGGAGTGCCCCACAAACAAACTTCTCTGTAACTATTTTGCCTCTTGTCCCCCCAGTTTCTGCAATGCAGACCCAGATTGAAAACCTGGCCTTGGAGCTCTTCTATGTGCAGAACATGGACCAGGAGATGCATCACAGGGTTTTACTGATGAAACAGTCAGCAAAGAGGGCTGAGGCAGAGAGGATCCAGGCTGAGGTGGAAAAGAAAAAACAGGTACCAAGAAAAACTGCCTTTGAAATAAATAAATGCAGGTGCCAGCAGTCATTCTTGGAGGACGTGCCCCCTTGTCAAGAGGAAGATTGATTCATGGAAGATGAGTGGGGACATTATTCTCAAATAATTGAAAAAAATTAAATCCAGAAGCTTTTCTGAAAAGAAGCAGCCCTGCCTATCCCCAGACAGCAACATGCACTGCACAGAGGGTTTGCAAGCCTTAGAACAGTAAATCACTCTTCACTCAAGGACAGGAGGTGTGGGGGGAAGGAGGATATTTAATGAAGAAATATCATGTGTACAGGTCTTGAGAATAATTCTGAATTGCAGCGAATTTCGCAATGGAAAGAGAACTTTGGGAATGAGCAGGGCCGGTCGGTGCTGGAGCTCCCTCTGCTGCCTTCCAGCTCACAGTCCAGGGGTGCTGCTCGTTCAGAATGCCCTGCAAACTGCTGAAATACAGTGGTTTGGGAGGGTTTTAACAAAAGAGTTTCAAACATACATTATTACCATTCCCAGTAGCTGGACAGTGGCCTCGGTGCTGACAGGAGGGAATGTGGCTTCAGAGCTGACCTATCCACTTACTGCTGCAACTGGAATAATAAACAGTCAGCAGAGGTTTCATTCTCCTGCAACTCATCCCTGCTGCAGTCATGAGCCATTTGTGCATCAATGGGAAAGTTTCAGTAGGACTCAAATCCCATGCAGTTGCCAGTTTTAATTCCTTTTTAGCTGCTGTTATTCTTGCAGGATACAGTTGGTTTAGACTGGGATTCCATGACTCACCCTGGACTGTTTGGCTCTGGCTCTGTAGGATCTTCTCCTGGACCAGTTTACAAGGAGAGTCTACCAGCTCCAGGAACAAATTGCTCTGTTTGAAGCTCAGCTGGTGGCCCAGGCAGAGGACACAAAAGTGACCCGGCAGGCAGTCAGTGAGGTAGGAGGGGATTGTCCCTTGTGGTTAATATTTCCCTCTGGCAGGGCTGACCCCTTTGGCCCGTGCTCACGTGGTGTGCACAATGTGGGACAGAGTTTCACAGTTTGTTCCTGTTTGGAAGAATGAGGACTTTTTTTTTCTTTTCCTTTGTCCTTAAGAAGTGCCTGTAAATCACTTCCTTCTGCCCTTCTCAGCAGTTTTTTCTTGCAGACCTGTGCTCTGTGGGCTGCTGAGTGAGGAATGAACCAGCCACGGAGTTGAAGCTGATTCTGCTCAGCACATTATGACCAAGAAAAGAAAAAAATTGTATTGTAACACGAATTTGTTTATTCAACACGGTGTAGATTCATCCTGTTTGCCATCTCTCTGTACCCCAGGCTGGTCTGGAGGTGCAGGCTATTAATGTGGAGAAAAAGAGGCTGATAGAGCACTGGAACAGCAGCTTGGCTGGAATGAAGCAGAGGGATGAGGCCTATGTTGTCACTCAGGAGCTGCTGAGGTATGGTCTGAAACCAGACCCTGAGGACACCTCAGGTTTGGGCAGGAGGGATTCTAGAAGGAGATTCCAGTGTGTCTCCTGTGGGGTTTAGCACTGTGGCCAGGGTGTGTCAGGCAGAACAAGTTCCCTGCTCTAAAGTACATAACAGATGTAAAGGATAAGAAGCACATTTCTTTGTTGCTGTTTTCTTTATCCTAACCACATCTCTTCCTTGGAATGTGGGGAGTTCTTGAAGCTGTTTGAGTTTTTACGATTGTATTTTATTCCTTTAAAAGAGTTCTCTTGCCTTTGCAACATTTCTTACTCCAAAGAGCTGGATGTCAGGAAGGGCTTATCTCTCATTATCAGGGTTTTGTGAGGCCTTTGGAAATGTTCAGGAAAACCTTCCTGTTATTGCCAGAAGAAGCACTTATTTGCTCACGAGCCTTAAAGTTTGACTGACTCTCTGAGAACAATCTGCTTTTATATGGTGACATCGTGGTCAGAATGGGGGCTGGGACAGTACTGAAAGAAGGAATCAGTTTTTCTACACACATTTACTTTTAAGTCTTAATATCTCCATCCATTTCCTGCTGACTCTGCACTGTCACAGCAGCTGAGCCCTCACAAACATCTTCCTTCTTGGGCAGTTGTTGCTGCAATAATGTGTTTGAAAAGAGGAATTTGTGGGTGGCTGTTCAGCACCAATCCCTGCGATGATTTTCCATCCTCTTTGCCCCTCCAGCAACTACAGACGTGACCTCAAGTCCCTGGAAGGGGACATCCATGGCTGTGGGAAGTCCATCAGGAAAGAGGAGGAGAAGAATGAGAGCCTTGTCAGCCTCCTGAACCGGTCCCAGAACGATGCCAGTGTGACAAGGAAACTGATTGCCCAGTGCCTGCTGGAGCAGGAGGCCCTGCAGGCACAGACTGGCACCTACACTCGTGTTCTCCATGAGACAGAGCAGGCCCTCAGCAGGACCAAGATGGTGAGCAGAGTCCATGGAACAGGAATCCTTTTGAATCCTTGAATTGAATACCCTTCCCCAAACAGCTGGAGTGATCCTGTCTCTTGTCTTCCAACCTTTTAGGACCAGGCTGCTCACCTGAATGAATTGCTGTCCATCAGCAAGGGTATAGAGAAGGGAACTTATGCCAAAGAGCAGCTAGAGAGTGAAATCATGGCAAAGCTTCAGGACCAGAGGATATCCAGCAAAGCTGCAAAGCACTTCTCCCAGCTGGCTGAAAAACTTCGGAACAGAAAAAGTGACCTGGTATGGAAACCCCCCTTGGGAGGGCAGGGAGGAAGCCACTGCAGCAGGGGTCCCAGCAGGGTTTGTCAGTGACTTTGTGCTGGTTTCAGGTCTGCACTGAAGCTCTGCTGAGTTTGCCTCTCCAGTCTGGCTCTCCCTGTGATCCTATTGCAGGATTCTGGTGTATGTGAGAGAGCTTGGCCAAAAAGGCCTGACACAAAACTCACTGTCCTTTACTTAAAAAAATGAGGCAGCATGATGAATCCTGGGAGTATTTACTATAAAGTATTAGCATTTCTTATGCACTAAAGAAAAACAATTTTAACTAATTTTTGTTTCTATAATTCATCATGGAATGGGATGCAGGCAGCTCTCAGTTCTGAGGAACGTCCAAGGAAAGTCCAGCCTGACCCACAGCTCTTTAATCCATGATAAGTTGCTCTCTCTGGGAGTCTATAACTGGATCACTGAGAAGGATTAGAAAACTCAGCCCAGCACTCCTCACACCAAGTCTCTGCTGGTGAGGGTGTGCCAGGTGTGCCAGAGAAGGGACAATTCAGTGATGTCCTGGTTCTGGTGGCAGGGAACTGGAGACAGCTGGGCAAGGGTCATTGCAGAAGGGGTGAGTGAGGTCTCTTAAAGGTTTTTGGAAGGTTTATGCTCCTTAATGCTTTCCAACAGCTGTATGGGAGAGGTAGATATTGTATTACCTGTCAGTTGATGGAGATGCAAAGCTAGAGGGTAAGTAACTTATGGCTTGTAGTGCAGACCTGGGAGTAGAATCTCAGTCCCCTGACTCCTGTGCTGGGACAAGTGGCATTACAACTCAACAAGGGGCTGTTGGGGACAGTGATGTGTTTTCTCTCTTGATATTCCCAGGAGCTGCATTTTTACAAGGTTGAGAACGATGTGGCCCAGATTATTCTGAATGCAACTAATACCAGCTGCAGGGTGGCAGTTCACCAAAAAACACTCTGTGAGGTGGACAAGGAAATAAAAAACGTGAATGAACTGATCGCCTGCCAGGAAAATGAGATTGCAAAGTCCAGGCTCCTGACTGACAGGAAGGGAGGCATCATCTGCCTGTTCAACAAGAAGCTGGAGATACTTCTTGCTCAGCAAGGGGTAGGTACTTTTGTGTTTCAGTCTCTATTTTATTCTTTGTGAAGATGCACCTGATCAATGTAACTGTGTTAAGTGTTGGTAGTTCAAACTTTCAGGCATCAGCACTGTGATTTAAAAGCTGCATTGGTTAATGCAGGTGTTTATGTTTATCAGTTCATAATGCAGTGAAGGGAATTGTGAAATGAGGGTGTGCCTGGCACAGATCCCTGCAGGGACTTGCCTGCACCTGATGAAAATGTCAAATGGCATCAATGAGTAAATACGATCTTGTTAGAAAAATCTGCAAACAGTGAGGAGGGGAGAATGGGGCAGGCAGGGAGATTTCAGTCATCTGAGGGTTGGCCCTGTTGGGATGATTCCCAAATCTGTCCCTGGCAGTGTCAGACCTTATGGATACCCTTGGGGATATGAGTTCTAGAAATGAGAACTAGAAATGAGTTCTAGAGCACATCCTCTGCAAACCTTGGAGTGTCCAGGTGCTGTAAACAGCCCAGGCAGCTTTTGCCTGATTTATCCCAAACTTTGCTTTTGCACAGGGGCAAGAACTGGGACCACTGGAAATTGAGATCAGCCAGCTGAACAAGCAGATAGAAGATTGCAATTCCGAGGCAATGACGCTGCAGAAGTACTGGCTCAATGAGCAGAAGGAGCTGATCAAGCTGACCCAGGAGAGGGAGGAACAAAAAACCTCCCTGGACTCGTTCCAGAAGCAGATCATCATCATGCAGCAGAGGAAACTGCGCGTTGAAAGTTCGTCATTCCCTGACCCTTCCTTAAAATCTCCCTCTGTGAAGGGAGGGAAAAGGGAGTGGAGGGTTCCAGATGGGAAAAGCTGGACCTACCCCAAAGAGTGCTCCTGGCTGTGTGTGGGCAGGAATGGCAGCAGCCCAGGCACTCCTGCTCATTGCACATCATTATTCCTACAAGGATTGATCCCACTGTCCTGACAGTCGGACCCTAAGTGACAATGTCACCTGGTACACTTGTTAAATAAAGTTTGCAAGTAATGGGTAGCTAAATGTCCCCAGAAATGACTGCACTTTCCTTGGCCAAACCCAACTTTTTTCCACATAAGTCTCTTTCAAAACCTTTTTTTTTGTTTTTGAGCTTGTGGAAAATTATTTTGGCTGGACATGTGGGACGGGGTGGCTCTGCCTGAGGTATTGCCAGCTCTGATAGCCACACACCTTGTCTGTGTTCAACCCAGTTCTCAGGGGAATTCTAAGGCTTTTTTTTGTTCACCCATAGATGAAATTCAGCAGGAAATAAAGGAACAGAAGGATGTGGAACGGCACATGAAGAACATGTCAAATGACTTGATAAAGTTGAACATGTTGATCAACAAGAACAAGAGCAGCGTTGAGGAGCTGAAAAATGGCAAAATTGTCACAGAGAATGAGTTTGTGCAGTCTCTCAAGGTACTGAGGCACCTGGCACCTCATTCCCAGGTGTCAGCCTCCTGTGCAGATCAGAGGCAAACAGTGATCCTGGAAAACCTCAGCCTGACAACACTGTACTGTTTTGTTCTTCCCAAATCTAGGCAGCAGAAAAAGAAGCCGTGGAGATGCACGAGAGGCACAGTCAACTGGCTGAGGAGAAGGAAAGGCTCCTGAACAGCCTGGTAGAAGCAGAGTAGGTACCAGAATGCCACAGTCCTGTGTGACTGTGTCCTTGTTCCTGTTCTCCTCCAGTCACCAAACCTTGCACCAGCAAATGTGCTTCTGGCCTTCCTGGAGAAGGGGATGAATGTTTGAAACACAGAAACTGAAAGTGTTTCAGCAGCTCTGGAACCAGCAGGAGCTGGGAGGGTGTTGGCTGAAACAATTCCAGCATGTGTGAGCTGGGAAGACTCTGCCAGTAATGGCAGTGAGTGTGCTGCACTGGGCAGGTAATTGGGGCTCTAGCTTTCTACTTCCTTCCTTCCCCTTTCTTCTCTGAAGGCATCAGATCCTGCTGTGGGAGAAAAAGATCCAGCTGGCAAAAGAGATGCGGGAAGCAACAGATGCTCTGGTAGAACAAGGCGAAATCCATGACATGAAAGCAGAGATTCGGAGGATGCAAGTAAGGCACTGGGAAAGGGGGCTGAGGAGGGGAAGCCACCCAAGGTACTCAGCCCTGGAGCGGCTGAAATGCGAGGCAGGAGATGAGAAACAGGCTGGACAAGTGGATCTTCAGGGCCTGGGGTGGGACTCTAAACCCCACACAGCTCTGACTGCACCAAGCACATCCAGCCCACACATCCTGCATTCCCCTGCCAGCCTCAGCAGAATCTGGATACTCCCAGGGAATCTATTTAAATTGCAGTATGTCTGCCACCTGATTCTGTGACCCTGATATATACACAGTGTTGATTACTAAATATTGCATCACTTTAATCACTGGTTCAGGGAAGTGTTCCCTCTCCTGCCACAGCAGCTTACCCCCTTCATTCTCAGGATGCTTCTGCTTTTCTGCTTCTGCTCTTGCTAATGAGGTTCAGACTAACATTCTGAATATTGGTGTAGACAAGTCAATAACCCAGCCTCTGCCTTCCAGACCCACACACAGCAAACCAGGTTTGCACTTGGACCAAATCTGGCTTGCAGGCTCTCGTGTCACATGGATCTGGTTTATGCTGGTGGGATGTGCCACCCAAACAGCTTCCCTTGGTGCTGATGATAAACATTTGGTGTTCTGAGGCTGGTTTGTGTTTGGCACACGGCAGGTCCGCTATGGGCAGCTGCTGAAGCAGCAGGAGATGTTGATGCGGGCCATGGAGGCGTGTGTTTCTCACAGGGAGACCATAACAAATCGGGCAGAGGCTCAGAGCAAATTAGATAAGAAACACAGCACCAAGAACGACTTCCAAAGCAGGAAACAGGAGCTGAAGAAGAAGATGAGGGAAACCCAGGAGGTGAGCAAGGAAAGTGGGGCTGCAGGAGCTCACACAGCTGGGGTTGGCCTTGTGGTGAGAACAGCAGTGTCCGTGCACAGGGCCAGGCTTTGAAAATCATTCATTGAAAATCCCCCAAAGGGAGGATGGTCAGGAATGCAACTGAACTAGAGAAGTGAATTTTGCCATTTCCTTCTCTTCCATTTACTAGAACATTTATGAATGCAACCAAACCATACAGGAGCTGGAGACCATCCAAGAGTCCTTCAGAGACACCTTTTCAGAAAAGAAGCAGGAATTGTGCCAGCTCCAGGCTGAGACAGACAGCCTCAGCTTGGACATGGAATGTCTTCAGAATGAGAAACGATGGGTGAGCACATCCACCCTTCCAGCATGTGAGCCAGACAGAGCCTGCTGCTTCCTCTGCTGCCAGCTCTGGCCTGAACTGAGTGTGCTCAGTGTGGTGTTACAGCAACTCATTAACTGAGCACGTCAAGAGCCAACTTGCTATATTGAAACACTGTCCTGGCAAGGGTTGTCTTATGTATGTGGGGATTTCTCTGATTTATGGAATTCTGTGACGTCTGTAGCCCTCCAGCACCCGGGCTGGGGGTGCTGTTTGCTTGTTATGGTGGGCAATTCACAGCACTGTCCTTCCTTGTCCAACGTGATGGTCACAGCACCTGACCAAGTCCCACCCATGCTTTTCCTGCTGTCACAGCCCCTTCTCTTTTTGCTTTGCTCAGAACCTGTTGGAGCTTGTGGCCCACCAGGCGCACCAGAAAAAGCTGCAGGCACTGAGGGATGGGAAGTACAAGGCCCTGTGCCACACTGAAGAGGCCTGCACGAACCAGCAGGAGAAACTGCAGGGTCGGCTGCAGAGCATTAACACCATCGTGCAGCAGATCCAGGAGGAACAGCCCCAGCACCAAAGGGCCCTGCAGTGGCTCAGTCACTGCTTGGCATCCAAGCTCGGGTCGCAGAAAGCCTGACAGAAACACAGAAAACACATGTAGACTCTTTTATAGTTTTTCCACAGGCTCTAGACTTTGTAAATAAATAAAGACAAAAACCAAAAACAACCAACCAAAAAAAACCCAAGCAGGTGTGGGGTATAATATTTACTTTGCCGGGTATGTTTATTTAAGACGCACCATTGTAATTCCCTCGGTACGTTTCTGTTTACGTTTCACTTTCGCTGCCCTGAGCAGCTCCTGGGCTCCGCCTCCGTGTCCCGAATTCCCGGGGGCGGGGGCGGCGCAGCCCCGCTCTCGGCCCGGCCCCAGCCCCGCTCTCGGCCCGGCGGAGCGGTGCGTGTCTCGGTGCCGGTGCCGGTTCCGGTGCCGGTTCCGGGCCATGGGGCCGGGCCCGGGGGTCGTGGCCGCGCTGCTGGCGCTGCTGGTCCCGGTCGCGGCTCGGGGTCCCGGCTCTGCCGCCTGCGAGCTGTCCCCGAGCGGCCGCTTCGACTGCGGCCCCGAGCGGCTCCTGGCGCGGGCGGACTGCGAGGCTCGGGGCTGCTGCTACATCCCCGGGCCCGGCCCTCGCAGCGGGCCCGGCCCGCCCTGGTGCTTCTTCCCCCGCGGTTACCGCAGCTACCGAGCCGAGAACCTGACGGCCACCGAGAGCGGCTTCTCGGCCCGGCTGCGCCGCGTGGCCGCCGCCTTCCTGCCGGCACCGGTGGACACGGTTCGGCTGGACCTGGCCCTGGAGACCCCGGCCCGCCTGCGCTTCACGGTGCGCCCCGGCACGGCCGGACCCCGCCGGTGAAAGCCCCGGGTCCCCGCGGTAAAAGCGCCGTTCCCCTTTGTGGGTGAAAGCCCCGTTTCCCCGGGTGAAAGCCCAGTTCCCTGTTGCGGTAAAAACCCCGTTTCCCCGGGTGAAAGTTCCGTTCCCCCGGGTAAAGCCCCGTTCCGTATTGCGGTAAAAGCCCCATTCCCCCGGGTGAAAGCCCCGTTCCCCGCTGACCCTGTTCCCCGCAGCTCCGGGACGCGGCCCGGCAGCGCTATGAGGTCCCGCTGGCCACGCCGCAGGTGCGCGGCCGAGCCCCCGCCACGCTCTACGGGCTGCAGGTGAGCCAGGATCCCTTCGGGCTCGTGGTGTGCCGGCAGCGCGGCGGGACGGTCCTGTGAGTGCTCTCCTGGCTTCCCGAGGGATTCGCTCTGGGAGCCTGCACAGCCCCGGGGTGGTGTGGGGACACTGGTGACAGCAGTGGGGTGGCTGTTGGGGCTTTACTTTGATTCCCTCTGCAGTTCAGTGGCTGGGCAGGGAACCAGGAATCCCAGAGCTCAGCCAAAATTTATTTTTATTTCACGTGGTGATGAGCATCCCTGTCCCTGCCCAGCTCAGTGCCTCCCTCCGAGCTGTTTGCCCGAGTCTCCCTTTCTCTCTCCACAGGCTGAACACCACGGTCGCACCCCTCATCTTCACAGACCAGTTCCTGCAGATCTCCACCTCCCTGCCCTCCCATTTCATCTCGGGGCTGGGGGAGCACCTGACACCGCTGTTCCTGGACACAGCATGGAGCAGAGTCACCCTCTGGAACCGGGACATGGCACCCGCGGTACGGAGCGGGACTGGGGGAATTCAGATTCATCCGTGCTCCTGGGGGTGGCCCTGCAGCCTCTCACGTCCTGTCTGGGGCTGGGGACATGTGTCTGTGCTGGGTCATCTCTGGGTCTTGGCCATATCACTGGGCAGGCCCATGTGAACCTTGTCCCCAGGCCCAGGTTTGTCCCCTGGAGCTCTGTGCTGCTTGGGAGCCGTTTCCAGGGCTCTGGCTCAGGGCAGAGCTCTGCTGGCTTGACAGAGCTTGGGACCACAAGCACTGGGTTTGCACCTGAAGCCAGTGCTCCTGACTGGAGGTGAGGGGTGGTCAGGTGGGTGTGGGGGTTTCCAGCAGAGCCTCACTGGCACCACACCGTGCTCTACTCCAGCCCCACGTCAACCTCTACGGCTCCCACCCTTTCTACCTGGTGATGGAGGACGATGGTTCAGCCCACGGTGTCTTTCTGCTGAACAGCAACGCGATGGGTGAGTCCTGTGGAGCCACTGGGCGTGGGCCTGGCCCTGTCCTCATCCTCAGCTTCCTCTCCTGGCACTTGTTCTTCCCCAGATGTGCTCCTGCAGCCCAGCCCGGCCCTGACCTGGCGCACCACGGGTGGGATCCTGGACTTCTACATCTTCCTGGGCCCCGACCCCAAGAGTGTGGTGCGGCAGTACCTGGATGTTGTTGGTACGGCTGAGGCACGGGTGCTGCCAGGATGGCTTTGCTGGAATGCTGGGATGCTGCGAGCAGCGTGGCAGAGCAGGGCTGCGGGGTGGCACAAGGCTGGGCCATCCCTGCCAGCACCCACCCTCCACCCTCCAGGGTTCCCCTTCATGCCCCCGTACTGGGGCCTGGGCTTCCACCTGTGCCGCTGGGGCTACTCCTCCACTGACATCACCCGGCAGGTCGTGGCCAACATGACAGCAGCTCGCTTTCCCCTGGTAGGTCTGGGCTGCCCCTGGAGCCTCTGCCCGCCGTGGGGGGCTGCTGGGGGTCCCACAGCAGCACGTGGGGTCCCTGCTCCTCCCCAAGCACCGCTGCCTCCACCCGCAGGATGTGCAGTGGAACGACCTGGATTATGCAGATGCCAAGAGGGATTTCACCTTCAATAAGAAAAGCTTTAGGGACTACCCGGAGATGGTGCGGGACTTCCACAGCCGCGGGCTGAGGTACATCATGATCGTGGTGAGTTACACGGGCAGGCTGGCACGGGCTCAGCTGCCCAAGGGTGCCGGTGAGGGCAGGGCTGGCTGTTCCCTGTTGTTGCTGGTGAAGCCCTGGCTTTGTTCCCTTCTAGGATGCTGGGATCAGCAGCTCAGGGCCCCCTGGCTGCTACAAGCCCTACGATGAGGGCCTGAAGCGAGGGGTGTTCATCCGAAACGCCACGGGACAGCCCCTGATCGGGAAGGTGCGTGTGGGGAGCGGCCCCAGTGCCCAGAGAGGCCGTGGGAGCAGGACCCCAAGAGTGGGAGAGAAACGTTTGGGGGCTGTGGGGGAAGGTGGGGTGGCGTGTGGGGCTGGGGCTCTGCCCAGTGCTCTCTCTCCTGCAGGTCTGGCCAGGCCCCACGGCCTTCCCAGACTTCACCAACCCAAGGACTCACGAGTGGTGGTACGACATGGTGAAAGACTTCCACGAACAAGTGCCCTTCGATGGCATGTGGCTTGTGAGTGGCCCTTTGTAGCTGCTGGCCCTGCCTCCTGCTCTGGACCTCTGCTGGGCCCTGGTGCAGCAGTGAGGTCATCCCATCCTTTCCCATCCTTTCCTTCCTGCCCAGGACATGAATGAGCCGTCCAACTTCGTGGAGGGCTCCCAGGATGGCTGCCCCAACAACAACCTGGAGCATCCCCCCTACGTGCCAGGTACAGGAGTGGGTTCCAGCCCTGCCCAGGGCTCTGGAGAAGCTGGGAGGAGCCCGGGGGATGTTTTGAGCTCCACCTCTCCCGTGCAGGTGTGTTTGGGGGACGGCTGCAAGCCGGCACCATCTGTGCCTCCAGCCAGCAGTACCTGTCCTCTCACTACAACCTGCACAGCCTGTACGGGCTGACAGAGGCCATCGCCTCCCACAGGTGAGCCTGGGGCTCCTGCACAGCTCCTGCACGTCCTGGGGGATGCAGAGCTGGGAGAGACCCAGCGTGGGCAGGCACTGGGTGATGGGTGAGGGTTTGGTGTGTAACACAGGGCACAGTGGGAGCCCTGAGCTCCCTCCCCAGCCAGGGGTTGCTGAGCAGACCCATCCCACTCCCAGTGCTCTGCTGAGGGTCCGGGGCAAGCGTCCCTTCATCATCTCCCGCTCCACCTTCGCTGGGCACGGGCGCTACGCCGGGCACTGGACAGGGGATGTTGGCAGCGACTGGGAGCAGCTCTACTACTCCATACCAGGTAGGCTGTGGGCACTGGGCCTGCATCCGCACCCCTGCTTCCCCCTTGCCCCCACAGCCAGGGGCTCCTCCATGGGCTCCATCCCCTGGTGCTGCCGAGCCCTGATGCCC
Source organism: Sturnus vulgaris (assembly GCF_052056855.1). Classification (NCBI taxonomy): domain Eukaryota; kingdom Metazoa; phylum Chordata; class Aves; order Passeriformes; family Sturnidae; genus Sturnus; species Sturnus vulgaris. The sequence goes on from NC_142262.1 coordinate 746,260, forward strand.
TCTGTGCCCTCTGCAGAGGTGCTGCTCTTCAACCTCTTCGGGGTGCCGCTGGTGGGTGCTGACATCTGCGGCTTCGTGGGCAACACCAACGAGGAGCTGTGCGTGCGCTGGACCCAGCTGGGCGCCTTCTACCCCTTCATGAGGAACCACAACGACCACGGCACCCGGGTGAGCCCTGGGAGCCCTCAGGGCAGGGGGCTCTGGGGCTGCCCAGCCAGCGTGGGAAGGTGGCTGGTTCAGTGCCAGTGTGCCCCCAGTGTTGGGAGAGCCCGTCCCGCATCCCTGAAATGCACCCTGCCTTCCTCCCCACGTGGTCTGAGCATCCCCTTGGGCCTGTCCCCTTCTGCAGCCACAGGAGCCCTACTCCTTCAGCCCTCCTGCCCAGGCTGCCATGAGGAATGCCCTGCACCTCCGCTACTCCCTGCTGCCCTTCCTGTACACCCTGTTCCACCGGGCTCACAGTGCTGGAGAGACCGTGGCACGGCCCCTGTTCCTGGAGTGAGTGCCAGCCCTGCCAGCGCTCAGCACGAGTGGCTGCAGGGTGTCCTGGCACTGCCCTCCCCTTTTTCCCCAGGTTCCCCACAGACCCCAACACCTGGGCCGTGGACCGGCAGCTCCTGTGGGGCGGGGGGCTGCTCGTCACCCCCGTGCTGGAGGCAGGACAGACCAAAGTCAGAGGTTACTTCCCAGCAGGGACGTGGTACAGCCTGGCAGGGGTGGGTGCTCCTGCTGTGCTGCATGGGGGGCTTTGCTGTGGCACATTCCTGTGCCCCACCAGTCCCCTGGGGCTGTGTGTGGGTCTCATGCCTCACCTGCCTTTGCTGGTGGCCATTTGAGAGCTCTGGCACTGGGCTGGGCGCCCCCTCCCATGTTCCCTGTGTCTATTCTTCCCTCTCTTTGTTCCCTTGTAGGACTCCACCATCCACAGCAAAGGGCAGTGGATCCTCCTGCCAGCACCCCTGGACACCATCAACGTGCACATCCGTGCAGGGCACATCCTGCCCCTGCAGGTGAGTGCCCTCTGCTCCGTGGTGACACCACGGTGACCTGCCCGGCCAGCCTGGGAGGGTGGCTGTGCCCACACCGCTGCCAGGACAATGTCAGAGCTGTGGCTGCAGTGCCTGCAGGGCTGGGGGACACGGCTGTGGCCGTGCCCTGAGCTGTGCCTGCCCCTGCCCCAGGAGCCCGCGTTCAGCACTGCCCAGTCCCGCAGCAAGGGCATGGCCTTGGTGGTGGCACTGACCCTGGATGGCTTCGCCAGGGGAGATCTGTTCTGGGACGATGGGGAGAGCTGGGAGACCTTTGAGAGGGGAGACTACACCGAGATCCTCTTCCTGGCCTCAAACGTGAGCACGGGGAGCTGCTGGCTGGGGGCATCTGGGCACGGTGTCCTGGTGGCCCTGGCACACCCTGCTCAGTGGTGGCACAGGGGCAGCACGTGGGGCAGGGCACCTGGAGGAGCCCTGGGTGCACGTGGGGTGGCTGAGAGCCGGGAGCACTGGGTGCCATCCCTGCTGTCCCCAGGACGCTGTGCTCAGCCAGCTGCTGCAGGCCAGTCCCCACCTGGACGGGGTCCTGCTGGAGGCTGTGACTGTGCTGGGTGTCACCAGCCCTCCCCGGCGAGTCCTGGCCAACGGTGCCATCGTGAGTGACTTCTCCTACCGCAGTGACACCCAGGTGAGTGCTTGTTCCCACCCTGGGAAGGGGTGGTGGCCAGGAAGGGACCCAGAGTGCAGCTGGTGGGGCTCTGCAAGTGGCAGGATCCCCCTGGGCTCTGACACTCCTGGGCTCCACCTTGGCTGTTCTCACCTTCCTTCTCCCTCAGGTGCTGAAGGTCCCTGTGTCACTGCCCATGTGGGAGCAGTTTGTGATCTCCTGGTCCTGAGGCAGTGTCAGTCACAGGGAGAGGCCACGCTGCTCCCCTGGAATCTGAGGCCAAATCTGTCCCATCCCTTGTACCCAGAGCTGTTCCTGCTCTTCCCACACTCCTGGGCTTTGTTTTACCTCTGGATGTCAATGGAGGGGTGAGCCCTGCACTGGCACAGGGAGGGGGTCCTTGCACAGCCCCCAGGGACAGGGAAAACCTCATCATCATCAAATCAGGGGAAAAAAGACCCAAGTGCCTTGTGAGGCAGCAAACCAGTTACTGTGGGGGACTGGTAACTGGGGCAGAGACTGCAAGGAGTTTTCTGGCTGTGGTTTTGGGGAGGGGGATGTGCAGGGGCTGAGGGAGCAGTACTGTGAATAAAGCTGCTGTTTGCTGGGAGCAGCCCCACGCTGTCCTTGTCCCCTCTCCTGGTCCTGAATGTGCCCTTGGCTGGGACATTCCAGCTCTATCCCTGCCTGGAGGTCTCCAGTGGGATCCCCTGTGCCCCTTGAAGGCTTCACCCCATTTCCCAGCTGTTTCTGCAGCCCTGGCTGTGCCACAGACACCCTTGGCCTCTCCTGCTAGCTCCAAGCTGGGTTCTGCTGCAGGGGCGTGCTCAGCTCCAGGTGAAAATGGAGCCTTATCCTCTAGAGGCTTTATTGAGGGGCAGCTTGGCCCTTTGGCTCCTCTGGCTGAGAGTCAAGGCACCAGGAATCCCTCACTGCTCTGGCAGCACAGAGGGCAGAGCCTGGTGGTGCCCCCGAGATTTGGGACCAGCCCATTGTGATCTGACCCTCGAGTCCCCCTGGGGCACAGCCCTGTCCCAGGGCACGGGTGGCACTCACAGCTCGTTGTGCAGTGGCTGGCACTGGGGGCTCAGTTTCTCCTCCAGGACAGCATCGGGGGCGCACACCCAGGGGTCCCCCGTGTCCCACTGCCACTTGAGGAGCTGTGCACGGAGCAGCTGGAAGGTGGGGGCGTAGCGGGGGTCGGGGGCCAGGTTCTGCCTCTCGCTGGGGTCCCGGCTGCAGTCGAAGAGCTCCCAGCGCTGCCGGTAGTAATACTGGTGCAAGGTTTTGTCCCAGTGCGTCGGCTGCCCCGCCCTGGTGCGGTTGAGCAGGTCTTGGAAAGTGGGTGAGACATAGAAATCCTGGTCGATGGGGAAGGGCATCTTGTAGTTGAGGTTGTGGATGAGGCGGAAGTGGCCGTGCTGCACGGCTCGCATGGGGTAGTACATGGTCACCTCGTGGTGGCTCTGGCTGCTGAAGGCGGTGGCCCAGGGCTGCTCCGACTCCAGGGCTGGCAGGAGAGACTTCCCAGTGAGCTGCACCTGCCTGCTGCCAAAGATGCTGTAAGCAGGGTAGGGGATGGAGAACCAGTCCAGAATGGTCGGCGTCAGGTCTGGAGGGGAGGAAAATGGATGAGAGGAGGGACAGGCACTGTGGGAGGAAACTCCGCCCCAGAGAGGGACAGAAATGTCCCCAGGGATGGAGACCCTGTTCTGTCCTCCCCTCTCTCCCTTCCCTGCAGTGCTGAGGGCTCAGGGCTGTCCCCAGGGCCAGGAGCCTGAGTTTTGGTGTGGGGAGGGTGGGGAGCAGCCCCAGGCAGAGCTGTGCTGCCTCCCTCCCTCCCGGAGCTCTCACCCAGGAGGCTGGCGAAGGCCGGGCTGACCTGCCCCCAGCGCCGGCGGTGCTCGGGGGAGGAGAGCAGCAGCGGCTGGGCAGTGCCCGAGCGGTACAGGTTGGTCCTGCCCCCGGGGAAGGGGATGCCATTGTCCGAGGTGTAGATCACCAGGGTGCTGTTGAGGAATCCGGCACGGCGCAGCTCCTGCAGGACCAGCCCGATCCCTGCGGACAGACAGACGGACGGACAGACAGAGGGTCAGGGGGAAGGGAGGGGCTGCAGCCCTGACCAGCCCCAGCCTGGCCCGTGACTCCCACCTTGGTCCATGCGGCCGATGGTCGTGTACTGGGCAGCCAGGTCTGCCCGGGCAGCCGGCGTGTCCGGGACAAAGGCAGGGACCTACAGAGGGACAGGGAAAGGGGCACGGGGCTGGCACAGCCACTGTGCCTTCACCAGCTCGTGCTGTGACACCAGAGGCAGTGACAAGGTGGGCTCCATCAGAGGCTGCCATCATGTGCAGCCCCACAGAGCCCCAGACGTTCCCACAGGTTCTCACCTGCACTTGCTCCGGGTGGTAAATCTGTGGCTTCCAGTCAGGGATCCAGCCCATCCCGCTCTCTCCATTGCCAAACTTCTCACAAAAGGCCCCGTATTGGGGCTGGGAGTGCCCGCAGCGGTGGGGGTCGTGGAAGGCAACATAGAGGAAGAAAGGCCTAGGGATGGAAAGGGGGGATGTGGAGGGAGTGAAGCAAAGGATTGCCCGAGACCTTCCTGGGCTGTGCTGAGGCGAGCTGGGCTCAGCAGGACTCCCCCCGCCAATCTGGATATGGCATGGCACAGGGACAAGGGGTGTTTGTTTCCTCTTTGTGGCCAGCTGGGGACACATCTTCGGCGAAGCCAGCTTCCCTCCTCCCACAGCCATTCCCGGGACGCTGGGGCTGTCTCACCTCTCGTCCTGGCTCTGCAGGAACCGCCGGACGAGCTCCTTGATCCGGGTGATGTTCCTCCCAACCTGCAGCACCGAGCTGTTCTCCTCTGTGTAGGCAAAGTCGAAGGGGTACACAGCCCCCGGCCCCACGTGCTTCTTCCCGATGATTCCTGTGAGAATCCAGACAGGTGCTGTGCCAGGAGCAGTGCAGGCGTGGGGATGTGGCTGCTGCTGTCTCCTCTGTGCAGGGACAGCCACAGGTCCAGGCAGTGCTCCCGGGCCCACGGGGCCTCTTAGAGGGATTGGTGCTCCCTACCTGTCCCCGCTCCCTACCTGTCCGGACACCTGCATGGCTGAGCAGCAGGGGCAGGCTCCTCACGCCGTCGAAGGAGTTGAAGTGATGCACGTCCTGGTGCAGCCCGTACATCCCGTTCTGGTGCTGCAGGTGAGGGCACACAGCACGGTCGGACCAGGGCTGTCCCAAAACACGCCCAGACGTGTCCGTGCCATCTGCCGTGGGCTGGCAGCCCCAGGTGCCCGTACCTGCGGTAAGCCGGTCAGGATGCTGGCCCGGCTCGGGGAGCAGCTGCTCACGGAGGTGAAGGCGTTCTGGAAAACCAAACCGCGCCGGGCCAGCGCGTCCAGGTTCGGTGTCCGGATGGCCGAGTTGTTGTAAGCGCCGATCTCAAAGCCGCCGTCATCGGCTGCGGGACGGGTGCGGGGTCAGCCCGGAGTGTCCCTGACCGGGCCCGGGGGACAACGATGACACCGAGAGCATCCCCGGGCTGCGGGTGACCGGGCGGTGCTGCGGAGGGGATGCAGCGGAGCCTGGGACCATCCCTCCCTCCTTCCCAGCCGCGGGATGTCCCCAGCATCCCCGGGCAGGGGGGTCCGGAGCGGCTCCGGGGCTCGGCCGGGCCGCACTCACCCAGGAGCAGCAGCACATTGCGGGCCGGGACCGGGGCTGCGGATCCGCCGGCCCGGAGTGCGCCCAGCAGCAGCAGCAGCGCCCAGGGCCGCATGGCAGCGGTACCGGCACCGGTACCGACACCGGTACCGACACCAGCACCAGCAGCGGGGCTCGGCGGCTGCTCCGGCCGCCCCGGCTCCTCCTCGTCCCGGTCACATGAGGAGCTCCGGCCGCTCAGATCCGGCACGGGCGGAGCCGCGGCTGTGCTGGGCAGGCACCGGCGGGTCCCGCTCCTTCCCGGGACCGGACCGAGCGGTCCCGGCCATGCCGCGGTCCCGCTGCCCGCGCCCGGCGCTGCCGATCCTGCGCTGGCTCCCGCGCTATTCCCGGGCGTGGCTGCCGCTGGACCTGCTGGCCGGGCTGGCCGTGGGACTGACCACCGTGCCGCAGGCGCTGGCCTACGCCGAGCTGGCCGGGCTACCGCTGCAGGTGGGTGCCAGGGCCCGGGGGGACCCGGGACCACCCCCCGGAGCAGCCTGGCAGTGTACGGCAGGGCTGAGCTGGGCTGGGTGACCAGGGGCTGGCAGTGTGCAGTCGCCCATTTCCCGGGCAGGGTGCCCTGGAGTGACCCGAGATCAGCCCAGCCCTCCCAGTCCGGGAGGTGTCTGCCTTCTCCCAGCTCCCAGGGCTGTGCCAGTGTCCCCTCTGTCCCCCTGCAGTACGGCCTCTATTCCTCCTTCATGGGCTGCTTCGTCTACTGCATCCTGGGCACGGCCAAGGACGTGACTCTGGGTCCCACGGCCATCATGTCCCTGCTGGTGTCCTCATACGCCTCCCACGAGCCCGTCCATGCCGTTCTCCTCGCCTTCCTGTCTGGCTGCATCCAGCTGGCCATGGGGCTCCTGCACCTCGGTGAGATGATCCTGCCGTGCACAGATGTTTAGGATATATTTAGGATATGTTTAGGATATGTATGCTTAGGATATTGCTGTACAGCCTGTAGCTGTTCCTTCCTCCCCTCTGCTCTCTGGAACACTGGCATTGTCCTGCTGCTGCATGTGACAGCTCTGTGCACATCCACGGGGCCCTGCTGGGGTCAGGAGCTCACTGCCTCCCATCCCATGCAGGATTCATTCTGGATTTCATTTCCTTCCCTGTCATTAAAGGGTTCACATCAGCTGCCTCCATCACCATTAGCTTCAACCAGATCAAGGTAGGATCTGCCCTGTCCTGGTTGCCTCTGCAGCTCTCTCCTAGTGCTGTGCAGCTGGGATATTTAGCACTGGGCTGGGTGATGTGCTTGGTGCTGGAGGAAGGAGCCCCAAAGGGGTCCTGGGACCCCCTGCCAGTGGTTGTGCTGGGTCCCTGAGCTCTGCTCTGAGCAGACCAAGCTGAACACACCCTCAGCTGGTGGCATCCAGGACACCAGTAAAACCAGGACATTGGATTTGGTCACTTGCAGGGGGCAATGGGCAATTCTCTGGCACGGTGGGTTTGCAAATTTGGAAGCAGGGGGTGGTTTTCAGCCCCAGCAGCCCCTCGCTGGCCTCTCAGGGACCTGAGGCTCCGCTGGGCTGCCACACTTCCTCTGTGGTTAACCCAAATCAGAGCCTGGCAGGCCGGTGTTGGCCAATGGCTGCGGTGACGGGGCTGTGCCGGGCTGTCACCAGGCTTTGTGTTCCTGCACAGAACATCCTGGGGCTGCAGGGGATCCCGAGGCAGTTCTTCCTGCAGGTCTATGAGACGCTGCGCAGGATCGGGGAGACCAGGTGAGCACTGTCCCTGCCTTGTGCTGTGACACAGCCCCCCTCCCCTGTGTGGGGGCTCTCCCTGTGCCCACAGCGTGCTTGGGGTGGCACTGCTGTGCCTCTTGCAGGGCTGGGGACGCTGTGCTGGGGCTGACCTGCCTGGCTGCGCTGGCAGGGCTCCGGGCCATGAAGAGCCACGTGCCCCGAGCTGGCCCTGCAGAAGCACTGGCTGTCAGGATCAGCCACCTCATTGTCTGGATCTCTGGCACAGGTGTGTGTCCCCTGTCCCCTCCCACGGGCTCTTTGGGTCAGGGAACACAGAGCCTGAAACTGGTAAAGGCCAGGCTGGCAGGAGCCAAGACCTGCAGGTGGCTCAGGGAGGACAAAGTCCCAGGGGTGCCGCCACTGTGCCCCTTCCTGAGGCTGGGAACTCCTCAGCAGCTCGGATTCCCATCTCCTGCCCCTCCTGCTGCCCTGGGCAGGTTTCACAGTTGCTCTCTCCGTTTCTGCAGCACGCAATGCCCTGGTTGTGCTGTTTGCCGGCCTGGTGGCTTACTCCTTCCAGGTGATGGGCTCGCAGCCCTTCAGGCTCACGGGCAGCATCCCCCAGGGCCTGCCAGCGTTCCGGCCACCGCGCTTCTCCCTGGCAGCGCCCAACGGCACCGTCCCCTTCCAGAGCCTGGTGCAGGTGGGTCTGGCAGCTCCCCAGGGGCTGCTCTGCTCTCTCCTGTGTGTGCTGGGTCCCAGCCCCCCCTGACTGCATCCTTCCCCCCAGGACATGGGTGTGGGGCTGGCCGTGGTGCCGCTCATGGGCCTGCTGGAGACCATCGCCATCGCCAAGGCTTTTGGTAGGGCTGGGCTGTGCCAGGCTCCTGCCCTGCGCTCACAGCCGGGGCTCTGAGGGGGCTCGGGGTGCTGGGGAGGGGTCTCTGCAAGGGCTTGGGGTGCTGGGGAAGGTGCTGTTCCTTTTGGGGCACTGGGAGGGACTGGGCTCCAGTTCATAACATGGGCTGGCAGGAGGGGTCCTGTGGGGTGCACAGATGAAGTTTGCCCAGGAGGTGAGTGTTGTCTTGGGGTGCTCCTGTGCCCGAGGGGTGCCAGGACAGGGCCCACACTGTCCCAGTCACTGCTGGTTCTGCTCCATGTACGTGGCAGGTTGTGCCTGGGGGAGCCTCAGGCCAACCCCAACATTCCTTCCAGCCTCGCAGAATGGTTACAGGATTGACCCCAACCAGGAGCTGCTGGCTCTGGGTAAGAGCTGCTTGGTCAGGAGGGCAGGGGTGGGGCTCTGGGTGTCCCACAGCCCCTGAGCTGCCTGGGATCCCCATCTAGGCAGTCCTGCCTCCACCTGAAGTTTTCCTTTCCTTACCTTGCATGCTGCCCCCACCCCAAGGCGTTCTCACAGCTCAGGGTTTCCAGAGCAGGCTGAGTCACTCCTGCACAGCTGGGTGGACACTGCCCAGTCTGGGAAGGGAGAAGGTCAGGACGGGGTCACAGACACAGCAGAGCCTCCCCAGCCCCTGTCCTTTGTCTCCTCAGGTGTTGCCAATGTCCTGGGCTCCTTCGTGTCCTCGTATCCCATCACGGGCAGCTTTGGCCGGTGGGTAGCAGGAGGGGGAGCAGGGCCCTCGTGGTGAGGGTGCTCTGCAAGATCTTCAGTGGAAGACTGTGCTGTCCCCAGTGGGTGCCTGAGCTCCCGTGTCTTGGTCCCCAGCAGCCCACCTTGGTGGCTGGGCTATGTGTGTGTCCCAGTGGCCACCTTCCCTTGTGTTGAGGGCCACCTCCCTTCCTGCTGTGCAGTCCTGCTGTGGGCTGGAAGCCAGGGGCTTGCTCCTGTTCCTCCCTGCTAGGGTGGGTGCTTCTCCTGGGGGGGCAGGAGCAGCCCCCAGGCCCTGCACAGTGTGAGATGTGCGGGTTTGCATTTCAGGACGGCCGTGAATGCTCAGTCAGGGGTCTGCACCCCCGCAGGAGGGCTCGTCACAGGTACAGCCCTTCCCTTCCCTTCCCTTCCCTTCCCTTCCCTTCCCTTCCCTTCCCTTCCCTTCCCTTCCCTTCCCTTCCCTTCCCTTCCCTTCCCTTCCCTTCCCTTCCCTGCCCTGCCCTGCCCCTGGGCTTCTCCTTGAGTGGGGGACCCCTGGATTTTGGGACCCGCTGGGTGCCAGGGTGCCCGTGGCTCAGGGCTGTCCCCTCCCGCAGGTGCCCTGGTCCTGCTGTCCCTGGCATACCTCACCTCTGTGTTCTGTTACATCCCCAGAGCGGCGCTGGCCGCTGTCATCATCTCGGCCGTGGTGCCCATGTTCGACGCCGCAATCTTCCGCACGCTCTGGAGGGTTCAGAGTGAGGGCGCGGCTCGGGAATGGGCGATGCCCCTGTTAAAGGAAACTTCCCGGTGCAGCCATCCAGGAGCCCCCCTGGCAATCACACTCGCCCCCCCAGCACTCACACTCGCCCCCCTGAGCTGGGACAGAGGCCCCTTCACGGCTCCCCCTGCCCCACTCACACAGACCAGATTTCCTCACCGGTTCTACCCCAGGCTTCCCATTGCAGACGCCCTGATCCTTAAAATAATTTAATCATGGTGCCGTAACTAAATAACAGAATGACAGCCGAGTTGGGTGTTTCTGAGGAGGGATCCAGAACAAAGGAGCCTGTGTGCTTTTATCCTTTTATCCCCTCACAGACGTGCGAAAGTCTGCGGGTGGTTGGGTCCTGCTGCTGGTGAATTTTGGGTGAATTTTGGCCAGGTTTGGGGATAATTTTGAGGTGAATTTGGGTGAATTTTGAGGTGAATTTTGGGTAAATTTTGGCTGGGTTTGGGGATAATTTTGAGATAATTTTGAGGTGAATGTCTCTGTGTCCCATCACTGTCTCAGTGTCCCATCACTGCCCACCGGTGCCCGAGTCCTTTGTCATGCCAAGGGTGGCAGTTCCCGGCCCCTTCCCACCTGCAGCTCCACCTGAAGCTGCCCCGAGCCACCTGCCCAGAGTGGATTCCTCAGGGGCCGGATGCAGCCCGGCTCTGCCCGCAGAGCTGACACTGTCACCGAGTGCCCGGTGGCACCAGGACCAGCCAGAGCTGAGCCTGGCTTCTCTCTCTTGCAGGGCTGGACCTTGTGCCCCTGTGTGTGACATTCCTGCTCTGCTTCTGGGAGGTTCAGTATGGAATCGTGGCTGGGGTGCTGGTTTCTGGGATTCTCCTGCTCTACTCCATTGCCAGGCCCCCAATGAAGGTGGGCTTCACCCCTCCCCGTGGCTGTGGCAGGGCCAGGGAGCTGGGAGGGGGCTCCTGAGGGCAGTGAGGGGTGCAGGATGCTCCTGACCTGTTCTTGCTGCCCCCAGTCTGCCACGGGCACAGCACAGGGGACAGCACAGGGACCCCTCTCAAAGAGGAGGAAAGGAGCATCCTCAGACTGAGAGCAGGACAGGGAGGCATCGCTGTCCCTGTCCTGCTGACACTGAGCTGTGTCCAGGAGGGTTTTCCCTGAGGGATGGGGGCTCCTGCTTCTCCCAGTCCATCCAGGAGGACAGTGAGTGACACGGACAGCTGTCCCTGCCTGGGGAAGGTCACAACCCTGAGCTCCCTGTGACCCCACAGGTGTCGGAGGGGGCCGTGCTGCTGGTGCAGCCGGGGAGCAGCCTGCACTTCCCAGCCGTGGAGCACCTGCGGGACTGCGTGTGCAGCCGTGCCCTGCCAGGTACTGAGCTCCGTGTGTGCTGAGCTCCGTGTGTGCTGAGCTCTGTGTGTGCTGAGCTCTGTGTGTGCTGAGCTCCGTGTGTGCTGAGCTCCGTGTGGCTCCTGAGCTCCTGGCCTGTCCTGGGGACACGGCTGTCACTGCCTGCATCATTTCTGGTGCGGGTGCAAGTGCTGCCCACACCCAAGGGCTGCCGGTGTGAGCGGTGCCAGCACAGCTGTCCCACCCCTGCCCTGCTCTGGGGGCTGTGACCCCTGGGCTGCTCATCTCTGGGCTCCTCAGGGACATGACCGTGTGCTCTTCCAGCAGCATCTCCACCACGCTCCGTCATCCTGGACTGTTGCCACGTCAGCAGCATCGATTACACGGCGGTGCTGGGGCTGGCAGAGCTGCTGCAGGAGCTGCGCAGGCACGGGCTCTCGCTCGCCTTCTGTGGCCTGAAGGTGTGTGGGACCCTGGCCACGCCACGGCAGCCCAGGGAGGCTGTGGCTGGTGGGCTCAGCCCAGCTCGGAGCTGCATCTCCTGCTCGGTGCCCCGGGGCCAGCACTGCCCCAGCCCGGCTTTCTCTGCCCTCAGGACCCCGTGCTCCGAGTCCTTCTGTCCGCAGACTTGGAAGGATTCCAGCATTTCCCCAGCCGGGAGGAGGCAGGTGAGGCTCTGGGCTGCTCTGCCAGGACGGGATGAGTGTGGCTCTGCAGGGGCTGTGACCTGTCCAGAGCAGCAGCGTGGGGGCTGCGGGGGCTCCTGGAGGCTGAGCCGGAGCCCCCTCCCAACAATTGGGTCCCCCCCAGCCGTGGGGATTCCCGGGGGGCTCTGCTGGACCAACCCAGCAGCGCCTCAGCACCACAGAGCCCCTCGGTGCCCCTGCCGAGGGATGGGGCTCGCCCGGAAAATGAACCCACAAACACCAGAGGACCGTGTCCAAAAGGATCAGAGCAGTCCTTTTGCTTTATTCCAATAAAGGCAGAGGCCATGGGACATTCCCCTGGGATCTCTCCAATTTTTGGGGGACTCAGCCTCCTTTTTATCCCAATTTCCCATCCACGTTTCCCTCTCTCTTTCCCCATTGCTGAGGTCGCTGAGAGGCGCAGACTTCCCAAGCCCTGATCGCTGAGATTCCCCTCTGATGTACAACCCTCCCTTGGCATTTCCATTCTTATGGAATTCAGCGTTTTTTCCCCGTTTTTTTCTTTCGCCTTCCCATATCCGATTTCAGCGATCAGCAGCCCTGCAGTTTGTGTGTAAAGGCAAATATTCCACTCATCCCTCAGTGCAATCCATCCCGTTGTTCCTGTGATCTCCCAGAGCTGCTTTGGGAAGGGAAACAATTCCTGGTGCGGCTCACGGAGTGCTGGGAATGCTGTGGATGCGCTGTGGGCGGAGCCATCGCTCCCTGCAGGGACACAAAAAATCAAAAGAAGAATTTAAAAACTATCAATTTTTTTTGTTTAAATTACAAAAATAAAAAAAAGATATAAAAAATAATTTTAAAATTCTAAAAAATTGTAAAAATTGAACAAAATACAAAAATTAAACAAATTACAAACATTTAAAATAATTTTAAAAAAAGATTTAAAATAATTTAAAAATATTAAAAATCCACAGAAAGATAAAAAATTACTAAATTGATAAATTTTGTTTAAAATTTACAAAAATGGAAAAAAATGAAAAATTAAAAAATTGAAAAGATAATTTTAAAAATTTTGAAAATTAAAAAAAAATAAAAAATTAAAAAGTAAAAAAAATTTTAATTTAAAAGAAATAAATAAAAATTTAAAAAATTTAAAAATTGAAAAGAAAAAAAAATTAAAAATAATAGAAAACTAAAGAAATTTTAAACATTTGAAAAAATGAAAAAAAAAAATAGATGGTCGAGCGCTCATGCCTGCGGATCAATGAGCATCAATGATTGATCGCCGATCTAATCGATCGGCAGGCGCGATCAATCGATCGCCGATCTAATCGATCGGCAGGCATTAGCAATCGATCGCTGATGTAATCGATCGGCAGGCATGAGCAATCGATCGCCGATGTAATCGATCGGCAGGCATGAGCAATCGATCGCCGAGCTAATCGATCGGCAGGAATTAGCAATCGATCGCTGATGTAATCGATCGGCAGGCATGAGCAATCGATCGCTGATGTAATCGATCGGCAGGCATGAGCAATCGATCGCCGAGCTAATCGATCGGCAGGCATGAGCAATCGATCGCCGAGCTAATCGATCGGCAGGCATGAGCAATCGATCGCCGAGCTAATCGATCGGCAGGCATGAGCAATCGATCGCCGAGCTAATCGATCGGCAGGCATGAGCAATCGATCGCCGATCTAATCGATCGGCAGGCGCGATCAAGCGATCGCCGATCTAATCGATCGGCAGGCGCGATCAATCGATCGCCGATCTAATCGATCGGCAGGCATGAGCAATCGATCGCCGAGCTAATCGATCGGCAGGCATGAGCAATCGATCGCCGATCTAATCGATCGGCAGGCATGAGCAATCGATCGCCGATGCAATCGATCGGCAGGCATGAGCAATCGATCGCCGATCTAATCGATCGGCAGGCATGAGCAATCGATCGCCGATCTAATCGATCGGCAGGCGCGACCAATCGATCGCCGATGCAATCGATCGGCAGGCATTAGCAATCGATCGCCGATGTAATCGATCGGCAGGCATGAGCAATCGATCGCCGATCTAATCGATCGGCAGGCGCGACCAATCGATCGCCGATCTAATCGATCGGCAGGCATGAGCAATCGATCGCTGATGTAATCGATCGGCAGGCATGAGCAATCGATCGCCGATCTAATCGATCGGCAGGCATGAGCAATCGATCGCCGATGCAATCGATCGGCAGGCATGAGCAATCGATCGCCGAGCTAATCGATCGGCAGGCATGAGCAATCGATCGCCGATGCAATCGATCGGCAGGCATTAGCAATCGATCGCCGATCTAATCGATCGGCAGGCATGAGCAATCGATCGCCGAGCTAATCGATCGGCAGGCATGAGCAATCGATCGCCGATCTAATCGATCGGCAGGCGCGATCAATCGATCGCCGATCTAATCGATCGGCAGGCATGAGCAATCGATCGCCGATCTAATCGATCGGCAGGCATGAGCAATCGATCGCCGAGCTAATCGATCGGCAGGCATGAGCAATCGATCGCCGAGCTAATCGATCGGCAGGCGCGACCAATCGATCGCCGATGCAATCGATCGGCAGGCATTAGCAATCGATCGCCGATGTAATCGATCGGCAGGCATGAGCAATCGATCGCCGATCTAATCGATCGGCAGGCGCGACCAATCGATCGCCGATGCAATCGATCGGCAGGCATTAGCAATCGATCGCCGATCTAATCGATCGGCAGGCATGAGCAATCGATCGCCGATCTAATCGATCGGCAGGCATGAGCAATCGATCGCCGATGTAATCGATGGGCAGGCATGAGCAGTCGATGGCTGATCAATCGATCACGCTCCTTGCAGCACTGCCAGGGGGCGGCTCTCGCTGTTCCTGCAGTTCCGCTCTCTGCCCACAAGGCGGCGCTTTGGGCACAGGCAAGGGATGGAATAAAGGCGAGTCCCGATCCTTCCAAAAATCCTCCAGAATGAACGCCCCAAAAAACCCCGACCAAAAGTAAAAAACTCCCGCCTCTCTATTGGAGCAGTGGGTGTTCAAATTAGTGTGTAAAAAGTGTGCAAATGAGTGTGCAATGGGTGTGCAAGGAGTGCAGAAGGAATCAAGCGCCGAGTAATCCATCAGCAGGCATTAGCAATTCATTTGAATTTTAAAATTTTTTCTGTATTTAAATTTTTTTTAGATTTTAATTTTTTTTGTTTTAATTTTTTAAAAAATATTAATTTTTAATTTCTAATTTTATTTTTAGTTTTTAAATTGTTTTAAAATTTATTTTATTTATTTTAAATTTTTTTAATTTAGAAGTTTTTATTTTTAAATTTTATATTTTTTCAATTTTTTAATTTTTAAAATTTTAAAATTTTAAAATTTTTTAGTTTTTAAATTGTCCTTTATTTTTATTTTCATTTTTTAATTTTTGATTTCTTTAAAATTTTTTCGTCTTTTTAAAATTTTCTTTTAAAAACTCTTTTATTTAATTTATTTTTTAAAAATAACTCATTATATGAGGGTCATGTGATATCTGGGTGTGTGTTAGTGTGTCCGAGTGTGTCTGAGTGGGCATGTGATATGTCACTTATCAATAATATAACATTGAGGAGTGCCCCTGAATGGACAGATGGCATCTCAGTACATTATTAGCAGGATTTAGTGACCAGCACAAGGAATTGTTGTTTCAGCCAGGTTGAACAGCAGCAAACCAAGCAAATAATTCTGCTGCCGATGCAGGGGGGCAATGCTGCTCACAACCACTTTTAAGACTGAACCCGGGGCAAAGAAGAATTAAACTTTGCTATCAGCGGGACAAACCACGATGTCCCCTCCACGTGCAGCCCCTCCCCAGCATTCCTGGCGCTCCCCAAACTGCCACCCCCGAACTCCTCTGTGCCTTTAGAGTGCGAGTGGGAGCGGGATGTGCCAGGGCAGGTGAGGTGAGTACCTGTGCTGGCAGGGAAGGACGCTGCTGGCACTGCCACCCTGCTGCCCCTTGCAGTGCTGCCTGTGAAAGGTTACTCGTGAAGCACACACACACTCTGTGCCCTATCAGTGCCCAGGCTGCTGCGTGATTTACTGTCGTTGTGCTAATTATCTCCTACTAATTACTGCACACTCATGTTCAAAGCCCTGAACAATAAGCAGAACTCACTCACATTCAGTAACTGCCCGGGCAGCCTGGGAGGCTGAGGAATCCTTGGCTTAGTGCAAGCACAGCTCAGCAGCAGCTGAGCCACCAGGCTGTTATCAACAGGATTCTCATCCCGAGTCCAAACCAGCTCCTGGGAACAACAAACTGTCCCAGGCAGAGTCAGGACATGAGCCCTGGCTTGACTCTGCTTCCCTGGTCCTGTCCCAGGGGGTTTGGGGGAGCAGAGCTGGGGGGCAGCAGGGCAGAGCCCTTCAGCAGCACTGCCGAGAGCACTGGGCTCATCCATGAGACCAGGCTGGGCTGAACGTCCTGTGACACCCCAGTGACACCCCATGACACCCCAGTGACACCCAACACACGCCGTGGGAGCCACCTGCCCCAGCCAGGCCTGGGCAGTGGAGATGGACTGTCCCCACACCGGGATGGACTGTCCCCATGTCCCACACTGAGAGGGACAGAGCAGCACCAGCCCCACCCCACATAGGCTGTGGGACAAAACTGTTCCCTGTCACAGTGACTGGTGCAAAGCCATCCTTCCTCCAGGAGCTGCTGTCATTTTTTAAACCCCTGTTTTAATTCTGGACCTTTTTCATGTTCTGGGTGGCTGCAATGGTGACACAGGGTGTGCTGTCCCTGGAAGTCAAAGCTGCTCGTGCTGCCCTCCAGGCGGGCCTGGGGGCTCAGCCTGCAGCTGCTGGGAGAGGGAAAACCTCTGGGATTGTGCTCCTTACTGATTTTTATCCTTATCTTTTTTTATCCTTATCTTATCTGTGGGGTGTTGTGCCAAACTGCCCTGGATCAGGGCTGCGCTGTCATCCTGCCATGGGCCAGGCACGGTGACACCCAGCTGTGCCCAGCTGTGCATGGGGACACCTGCTGGGACTGGGCAGGGCTTCCCTGAAATTCATTTTCCCTGAACAGCCCTCGGTCAATAGCGAGGGTGTAATAAACCAGAAATTGCTAATGAGTCAGCGTGATCTTTGCCTTCCTGAGGGAAAGCTTTTTCCTTTCGTGTGGGAAGGGGAAGTTATTTTCTGGGTGCTGCTGAGCGTGCCAAGGAAAAGAAACTGAAACCAGGCTGGGGCAGTGCAGGTGAGCCGAGCCCGAGGGCACGTCCTGGCACAGTTCCTGCTGCAGGAGGTGCTAAAAGGGCGGCAGAGGTGCCCGGGAGCCACACACCTGCCAGGACTGCCAGGTCCTGCCCTGGAGTGCTCGTTCTGCTGCGGGCAGCGCTGAGCTGTGAGTTCCTTGCTGCAGCGTGGGGATTGCTGGCAGGGGGAAACGGGCATGGGGCAAAAGGGGATGGGTATTATACAGGAACATGTGAGTGCTCAGCATGTCAATATTCATTCAGGAACATGTGTGTGCTCAGCATGTCAATATTCATTCAGGAACATGTGTGTGCTCAGTATGTCAATGTTCAGGAATACGTGAGCGCTCAGCATGTCAATGTTCAGGAACATGTGAGTGCTCAGTATGTCAATGTTCAGGAATACGTGAGCGCTCAGCATGTCAATGTTCAGGAATATGTGAGCGCTCAGCATGTCAATGTTTGGAATATGCGTGTGCTCTGTGCGAGCGCTGGCGGAGGTCAGGGCTGTTGGGAACCTTGTTCAGCTTGGATCCAGGACGGGCCACCAGCCGCGTCCCTGCTTTTGACTGTGGAATCCTGCTGTGGTTGTGGGGTCCAGCACAATGCGCTGTCCTCCAGCACACCTGCCCTCCCCACTGCTGCTGCCGGGTCCTGGTGGCTGGGAGATGCTCGGGGGGGTACCTGGGCAGAGTCCCGAGGGATGCCCGGCGGGATCGGGATGCTCGGGGGGTACCGGGGCAGAATCCCAGAGATGCTGGGCGGGATGAGGGGGCCGGACGGGGCGGGACCGGTCCGGAGCCACCCGGGGGCGGTGGCCGGGGCCGGGATTGGCCGGGGTGATGCGGGGCTGGGCGGGGACCGTGGCAGTAAAAACGAAAGTTGGCGGCTCGGCGGAGAAACGAAACTTGTTTGGGCGGGACTCGACGGAGGCGAAGAAGGAGCGGGCGCTGCAGGTGCAGGTGCCCGTGCCCGTGCCCGGTCGCTCGGTGAGTCGCGGTACCGGGGCCGGCGAGTGGCGGGACGGGGCGCGGGGCCTGGGCTTGGGGGGTCCCGGTGCGGGGCAGGGGCAGCCGCGGGTCCGAGCCCCCGAAACACCTCCGTGCGCCCCGACTTTCCCGGTGCACCGTGATCCCCGATCCGCCCGCAGCTCTCCGGTGCGTCCCTGGGCGCTCGCATCTCCTCCCCGTTCACCCGGGGCGCCCCTACCCCGTGTACCCCCCCCGTTGTCTCCCCCCGTTGTCTCCCCCCGTTGTCTCCCCCCGTTGTCTCCCCCCGTTGTCTCCCCCCGGTGTCTCCCCCCGGTGTCTCCCCCCGGTGTCTCCCCCCGGTGTCTCCCCCCGGTGTCTCCCCCCGGTGTCTCCCCCCGGTGTCTCCCCCCGGTGTCTCCCCCCGGTGTCTCCCCCCGGTGTCTCCCTATGTCCCCCGCCCTGGTTTTCTCCGTGTTCCCCCCCGGTTCTCCCCGGTGTACCCCCAGGTCCGCCCCGTTCACCCGGGGCTCCCCTACCCCGTGTTCCCCCCCGGTTCTCCCCGGTGTACCCCCAGGTCCGCCCCGTCTCCCCCCCCGGTGTCCCCCCCCGTGTCCTCCCGGTTCTCTCCGTCCCCCCCCACCCCGTGTCCTCCCGGCGCCCCCCGGGAGCCGCGCTAGCCCCGCCCGCACATCACATAACTGCTTCATTTGCATACGGCCGCCGCTTCGCCACGCCATTGGTCCGTCCGCCCTGCTCTTTTGCATATCTCCGGACGGGCGGAGAGCCGCCAATCGGCGGAGAGCGAAACGTCTCATTTGCATACAGGCCCCGCCCCCATGTCAGCACCGCCCCGGGAGGGGCCGGGCCGGGACCCTCGGCCATGGCCCGGCTGTGGCACCGGGACCCTCGGCCATGGCCACGTTCTTGGCCCGGCTGTGGGACCGGGCCCTTCGGCCATGGCCCGGCTGTGGGACTGGCTCCGGGCCTCGCTCCCGGCGGAGCAGCCCCAGGCAGGAGGCGGGGATGAGGAGCCAGGCCCTGGGTGTGTTTATTTGTCTTTGAGCGCTGTGGATCCCCTCACGCTCCCCGCCCGGCTCTCGAGTATCGCCGGTCGCTTCCTGCCTATAAACCCGGCTCCTGCAGCAGCTGTGGGGCCGCGCTGGGCACCGGGGAGGGCCGGGCCGGGCCGGGCCGGGCTGGGCTGGGCTGGGCCTGCACACTGACCGGAGGCTCCCTGTGTGCCCTCTGGTGCCCGTGTGCCTCTGGCTCTGCCCAGGTCATTCCACACTGCTCTCTCCCCAATGTCTCATCTCAGCCTCCCCTGGCATTCCTGACCAGAGAGAGTTTCCTTCACTTTGCAGTGACTGTTGGGAGACACAGAAGTGATTCAGTTGGTGACGCATCCTACACACCGTCTCCACACTCAGCTGTCCAGTGTTGAACTAATTTCTGTTTGCCAATGAAGTAAAGCTGTTTTTTGTGTTAAAAGACTGGTTGAGTCCTTGACACAGAATTTTCAGTTCACAGCTTTTTGTTAGATTTAGAACTCACCCCTGAATTGTGTTTGACAACACACTAATTGTGCCTCGCTGAACAGAGATGAATCAAGTACACAACACAGTTATGCTGTTTCCTAATTTATGTAATGTTTCCTAATCGCTTACTTGTTTAAGACTGAATGACCTGGGCCACCAGAATGGCTTCTGGTTTGCTGGCAGAGACAATGGGATCCTAGAAAAACATGCTAAATCAGAATGAAGCTGCTGCAGGGTCGGTTCTTAGCAAATCCCTCTGCACTCCAGCATGCCAGAGTAACAAACCTGGGATCTCCAGCTCTGAAATGCTGTAGGAAGAGCATCCAAAGTAGCTGAGGTTCAAAGCTTTTGCTCTCAGGACTGGGGTAGAGGCAATGTGGAAGAGCCTGTGAGACCCCTGCAGAAGGCAGAGATTTGCTCTGCTGCCTAGTTGGGCCTGGAGCTGCCTTTCCACAGGTTTTTGAAGGACTGTATAAAGCTGTGAGGATAAAAAAGGAGTTTCCTCTGCCTTCCTGGGAGGGCCTGAGCAGAGTGGGAGCAGTCACAGTGCCACCCCAGAAGGCTGTGCCAGCTGGGGTGTGCCACTGTCCCCCCTCCTCCTGGGCTGCAGGCACAGGCAGCTGGCTGCCAGCACTGCTGCTGTGCTCGTGTCTGCAGCAGGGACAGGGATGGAGCTGTACCTCGGTGCTGTGGTTCCTTCATGATCCTGCAGCTGGCAGGGCCCGGGAGGGGGCAGGAGGCTGTACGGGAGAGTGGTGGGAGCTGAAGAGGGAACAACAAACAGCTCCTGTGTGCTCATGTCCTGACTCTGCCTGGGACAGTTTGTTGTTCCCAGGTGCTGTTTTGGACTCGGGATGAGAATCCTGTTGATAACAGCCTGGTGGCTCAGCTGCTGCTGAGCTGTGCTTGCACTAAGCCAAGGATTCCTCAGCCTCCCAGGCTGCCCTGGCAGTGAGGAGCTGGGAGGGGGCAGAGCCAGGAGAGCTCAGAGCCCACAGGGATGTTCCAGAGCACAGGGCATGGTGCTGAGGGAGGCACTGGGGGGATTTGCCTGGGGGCACTGCTCAGGGGCTGGCTGGGCATTGCTCAGTGGTGAGCAACCACCCTGTGCATCACTTGCTTTGGATATTTCTTTATCATTATTATAATTTTCCTTTTCTGTCCTATTAAACTGTGTTTATCTCAACCCACAAGTCTTGCCTTTTTTTTCTGATTCTCTCCCCCATCCAGGCTCTTGGAGTGACCTGGTCCAGTGGAAGGTGCCCCTGCCTGTGGCAGGGGTGGAGCAAGATGAGCTTTAATGTCCCCTCCAACCCAAACCATCCTGTGACCTCACTGGGGGCTGAATTCCCAGTTTAGTGATTAATTTCCCTCCGTTGCAGGGAGAAGAGAGGTGCAGGTCCCTCCAGCCCCTGAAGCAGAGAAGAGGTGAAGTGAGAAGGTGCTGCTGGGCCTTCTTCCACCACTGAAACAGAGGAGACAGAGGGCGAGTTGCTGATGGACACAGCTCTGCCCAACACCTCAGACACCACACCCGACACTTCTCTCTCCTCTACTGAGACATGGGAGGGGGAAGAGGGATCCTCGCTGCTGGAGGATGTCACAGCTCCAGAGGACAGCACAGAGCCCTCACCTCAGCTTGGGGCCGGTGACTCTGCTGAGGTGGCTTCTCCGCCGAAGAAGGTGAGAATCCTTCTGGGTGCTGGGGAGCAGCTGGGGCTTGTTGCCCTCTGGTGTGAGGTGAGGAGGCCGGGCTGCACCCCCCACATCCCTTTGGCCACGTCGGGGAGCTGCTGCCTGCCTTCCCGCGGGAGAAGCTCTCTGTTTGCTGACGCTGTGTTGTGTGTGCAGAGCCGGGGGAAATGACAAATTACACAACTCAGCTTAGACACTGCAGCACTGCTCTGTGCTCCTGCTGAGCCAGTCTGGAATATTAAACCTACACACTTCTCAAGAGTTATTTGCATTTCACTGGCTGGTCTTGTCCCTCCTCTTCCTGATTGTTGTCTGTTAGCCCCATGTAGCAGGAAGATGTCGGTACTTGCTGCAATGGAGGAGGTGACAAAGTGTTTCCCTTTGGCAATGAATAAACAGACATTGTGGTTTTGTTTTTCTTTTTTTTTAATAGAAAAGGAAGAGGAGAAAAACAAAGAAACAGACGCCCATCTCTGCAGAACAGGACTCTCTGCCTCCTCAAAGCACAGCACCAGCTCCAGCCACAAAGCTGCCTGACACATGTGTTGTTCCTCAAGAAATCCAAGCCCCCGGCAGTGCGGGAGCACACCCAGGTGCTGATGGAGTGACTGGTGCCAGTGGAGACACAGCCGAAGGCCACAGGGATTCGGCACACCTGGGCAAGGAAGCTGGCAGCCCGGAAGCAGAGAGGCTGAGTCCTGCAGAGCAGAGCAGCACAGCCAGTGGGGCAGCTCCAGCTCCCAGTGCCACAGCCCCTGGGGACAAGAAGGGGCATGGAACACCCCCGGGGCACGGAGAAACAGCCATGGCCGGCGTGGAGCAGGGGGCCGGGGGCGCCGTGGAGCAGGGCACTCGTGCTCCTGGCCAGTTGCCAGCAGCCACTGCAGATTCCCAGGCCCGGGGCAGCAGCAAGGAGCTGCAAGGAGCGAGTCCCTTGGGGCTGCCTCCTGCCAAGGGAGCCCCGCAAAACAAACCTGAGACCAAGACCTCCCCTGGGGCCCAGAGCCTGCAGGCTGGGAAGGAGCCCAAGCAGAAAGGGAGCAGTTCCACTGTCAAGGTGAGCGTGAGTAGCTCTGATGAGTGTTCCAATGGGCACAGCTTCCTTTTGCCAGTGTGACGTGCTCGTGCTGTCAGTGAGGCTGAGGAGCACCAGCCCAGGGATACAGGGCTGAGCTGGGGACGGCTATGGGGAGGCTCTTCTTTGAGTTCTGTTCTCCTGGGTGTCAGTTGTAGGCCAGCTTCACTGAGGGGTCACTCAGGTGCCCCCAGGACTGGGAGGTGTCTGTTCTCCAGCCAGTCATGCTTTCCGGAGAGCTCTGGGATCCCCTTGAATAAGGGCATTTTGTGTTTTGCAAGTGTCTCGGAAGGTGGAAGTTGCCGTGGGTTCTCTTTCACTTTTTTATACCCCATCCTCGAGGACCTGGGGCTCACTGACATGACTGCTTGGCAGTGTGTTTGGTTTGGGCTCCTCTTCCATCATGTGCTGTTTCCTTAACTTCCCTCGTGAGGGATCAGTATTTCCAGGAGGAGATGTTGTGCTTCCAGGGTCTCCTGTTTCACTGGGCATTGTTTGTCTCCCTGTTGCAGAATGCAAACACAAAAGAGAAAAGTCAGACCCCAAGTGAGAAAATGCCGAGTGTGAATGAGAAACCAAGTCCGAGCCCAGGAGCTGAGGCTGCCAGAAAGGAGGATGCTGTGGCTGCAGCAGACAGCCCCAAGAACAAAAAGGATCAAAAGAACCAGAAACCTGGGGAAAAGATTAAAGAAAGGTGAGAACAGCCCTGATGCCCCCCAGCATTCTTCACTAACAGGAGTTGCTGTAAGGAGGACTCCAGACTGAGGTGCTGGGATTGGGTCAGGACGTCCCTTGGATATGTGGAAATGGAATTTTCTTGAGACTGAGGTGAAATGGTTGTGCACGACAGAACCAGTGTTGAGTGGGAGCTGCAGCACAGGTGATGTCCTGGGTGATGTGTTGAACCTGCTTGAGCATCTGATGGATAAAAAAGAGATTATTCTCTTATTTCTTGATCTTATTAGCAACATATGCTTCACACGCACAACGTGAAGAGCTGTTTTAATATTCTGCTTAATGTGTATGAGCTGGAAGGGGTTCAAAGTGTAGCTATTCCAGGTAACTCTGCTGGGCCAGAGCATCTCCTGCTGCTTTTAGGAGCCTATTTTTCCTTTTTGCACTGAGCTTTGCACTAGGCCTGCTCACACATCAGTCAGAGTGAACTGCTGCCAGAGTTTATGGGTCTTGCAGCCACTCAGCTGGTGGCCCAAGTCTCATTTGTGCAAGTAAAAAACCCCAACAGAATCCTTTCCATTTCCCTTCCAATTCTTCCCTGCAGTTCTGTGAGCCGCAATGAGGGTGTTACAGTGTATTTCCATGCAATATTGTCCAAAGACTTCAAGCTCAACCCTGATATCCATAAAGTGTTCATCAGAGCTCAGGACATTGCTCCCTACGCCAGGTGGAAGGACAACATCTGTGAGCTGAACTGCACCAAGTGAGTGTTCCCTGCTCTGGGAATGGGGTCCCTGTGGAGCCTCAGCTACTGTGCAAAGTGTGGCTTTGTGCCCACGAGGGGGGTTGCAGCAAAGGGTTTCACAGAGGAGTAAACTCTTCTGAAATGTTCTTGTGAGAAAGAGCAGTCACCGTTCCTACTAAAAATGAAATGCATGGGAAAGGAGGTCTGTCGATCAGCTAATGTGTCCTTTGCCTGCCTTTGCTGTGTTTGTGTTTCCAAGGTGTCTGGGAGAACATGGATACCTCATTGAAGGTGCTGTAACTCTCACCAAAGAAATCCTGGATAAATACATTCCTTACAAGTACTGGGTGACCTGTGGGAAGGGAGAGTATGAGTTCATTTACAAGAATCAAGAACCCAGTCATCCTGTGAATCGCTGCTTATTGGTAAAAAAGGCCTTGCTGAACAATGGAGGTGAGCTCTGCTGGCTGGACCTGCCCCTTGGGTGATCCCTGCTGGCCTGTGGGCCAGCATTCCTGCCAGACAGCACAGTCTGAAGCTGGGAGCTCAGTGGGCTGCTGGGGGCATGGCTGTGGCAGCTGATTGCAGTGGTTGTTTTCCTGTGTTCTGTGCTGTTCCAGAGTGGCACCAGTATGATGACATCGTGTGTGCAAAGCCTTCCATGCTCAAAAACGTTCTGAACATATTTACTTTGGATAAGAGCAAGGAAGTGGTGGAAGGGAAGAAAATAGCTGCCACTTTTATGTTAGAAAGTATCTTCAGCATTCTTGGAACCTGGAGTCCTTTCAACCTGAGGAACTTCTTGTACCAGCTGAGGCAGTTCCATTCTGTTGCAGTAGCCCAGCTGGTGTTTGATGGCAAGCCAATGCCATGGAGAGACTTAAACTTCAGCTCAGAGCAGGTAATCCTTCTCTTGCACAGAGACAGAACACATTCTGTTACTGAACCCAAACTTTAATTTTGCTGTTGGCCTTACTGAGTTAATTTTGCTTTTCCAAAGTTCAAGTGCAGAAGCAGTGGGGATCCTTGTGGGGTGACTGGCACTGACTGCCTTGGGGGCTTCAGTCAGCCTGTGCACCTCAGCGTGGTTCTGAGCCCCCATGTGGGTCAGCAGCAGAGCTGTGATGTGGTGACTTTGGACTGGAGTGGGTTTTGTCTGGATATTCATTTCCGAAGTTTTGCCATCAAATTTTGCTGCCAGTTTTCCGTCACTAACAGCTTCTCTGCGCTCTTGCTCCAAACCTGCCTGCTTTTTGGGAGAAGCTCCTGATCGTGTTCTAAGCAGTGATGCCAGCAGGGCTTCTGGAATCCAAAATTTTTTGCTTGACATAATGAGCAGGTGTGGCAGAAATGCCACATTGTCTTTCTCGGTTGTTGAGGCTGCTCCTTCCTGTCCCGTGGCCTCGCAGGAACTGGGAGAAGACAATGCCTTCAGAAGACAAAGACTAAAGCTGTGATTGATTTATTTCTTCCCTTCTTTGTCCCAGGTGAATGATTTGCTGCTACAATACATGAGGAGAATAGCTCGGCCTTTCCTTGCAGCAGAAGCAGCTCCAGAGGACAGGGTCATCCAAAGCAAGCTGGCTCTGGGGCTCACCATTCTTCTGGTGGTTGAGGACCTTTCACTCCCAGCAGATAAAGATGACCTGGCTCACCTGTGTAGCCTCTTGTGCTTGGATCAGGTGTCACAACAAGATGTGCAGAATGAGATTCATCACATCAAACAGTCTTTTGCAGGACTTGCCAAGTGAGTGTTCCATGTACCTTCTAACTGAGCAGGCTGGTGTTGCTCAAACCTTTGATAAAAAAGAGGAATCCAGCTCTCTAGTGCCAGAGAACCAGAGATAAAGTCATATTTGAAGGTATCTTTGGAGGTCTCAATTCCAGCCTGTTTACCAGGTTGTAATCTGACTGCTTACCTGGCACTGGATTTGGAGTTCTTCACCTGCATAGCTGCAGCCATTGCCTTTCTCTCTGGAGTCCCTCTCTGTGTGAGCTGGGCTGGGGGAGCTCGTGGGGAGACTGTAGATAAAGGACTGGGTCTTCCCAGTGCTCCAGCAGCAGGGACTGTGCAGAGAGATTCAGAAACACTGCAGCTCTGGTCCTTAAATCTGGGGACTGTACAGTCTGCAATGAAGAGTAGATGGAGCTAAAACAATGACCAGAGGTTACTTGAAGGCACATAGGGAGACTGAGCTGTAGCCTCCTACGCCCCTAGGGTGTTTTCAAGGCCAGGATAAAGCTATTCTTTCAACGTGTTTGTTTTGGTTTGTTTTTTTTTTATTTAGCTTGAAGGTCAACCTGACAAACTTGTGCCAGAGGTGCATTGAATGTAATGTAGACCAGTGGGTGTGGATCCTTCCCCTTCTGCATTCCTTTGCTGCTCCCCTGCAGCAGGAGCACAGGCTGGTGGAGGAGGATGTCTGGGCAGGGCTGGAAGGGCTTGCATTTGCTGAAACCAGGAGCAAGCGAGATGCGTGAGTTTTTCAGAGCTCCCAGTTACACCCAGTGCCCTGGTGCTGTAGCTGGGGGTGATCTCCTTAATTCATCTTTTTTTTTTCTTTTTTAATTTTCTCTCCCTCATTTTTAAAAGAGTATGAAATGTCTCAGCATGTTGAGGGAGGATGTTTGGGGTATTTGGGCACAGCCTCACTGGTGGCTCAGAGGTCACTGAGCTGGGCACGGTGTGACCCCTCAAACACAAATCCCCCAGTTCTGCCAGCCAGGGAGCAGCTGGGAGCTAAAGCTGCTCATCTTGGGTAGAGTCTGAGCAAGACCTGGAGTTTTTCCCTGAGAGCTTGTGCTCAGTGGTTTGTCTCTGCTCTCCCAGCCCTGGATCCCACTGATCCTCAGCTGCAGTGACAAAAGCACAGGAATGAGGAGGAGACTCCTCTGTGGGCTGCACAAGCTCACAGCCTTTTGTTCCTTGGAATCCTGAAGATTTTGTTTTGTCTCTGCTCCAGAGTGTCCCTGCTGGAACGAATGAGAGAAAAGAAGTACTTGATGGAGTTTGATGTGACTCTGGTCAAATCCTGGCTCTGCTTGCTGCCCCTGAAGAGTCTGGCTGAGTTCATAAGAGACTTCTCCAGTGACTTGTTAGTTACCCTTCAAGGTCTCCTGTACCGATTGGAGAATGTTGACCTCTCGTGGAGTAGTAGCTCTGAGGTTTGTCTTCTGGCAGCTTTACCCAGCTCTGGGATGAAGGCTCAAACTGGGCTCCTGGGTGTCTTTTGGCAGAACTGACCACCACTGAGGGGACTGGGGCTGGCAGCAGGTCACAGCACAAAGAGCTTCAAACCTAGCTAAGAGCAAAAATGATTGCTCTGAAGTCAGAGATCCTCAGGGAGTTGGGGGTGTATCTACAGCAAAACGTGGTGTTGGCATTGATGAGAGAAGGGGGCTCTTAGCTGGATTTGCTCTTGGCTAGTGATGGCAAATGTTCTAATCATCACCTCCTCAGATGTGTACCTGCAACTGTTTTTTCACACAGGAGGGTTGGGCAAGGGGCAGCAGGTTTGGGAGATTTTCCTGCTGTTGTGAAAACTCTTGTATTGGTGAGAGGACAGCAGGAGTAGGACTTTGCAGCTAATATTAGATTTGGAACCACCAAATTGTAAAAAGTACAGGTTGGGTTTGTGCATATAAAAGCTGCTCAGGTATTTGGATGCTCTGACATCCAGTAAATAAGTTCTGCTGTTTTACAGTGTATTTATAAAAATGTTGGAGAAGATATGAAAGAATAGTGAGTTCCCTCTTCCTCAGCTAACCAGAAATCAGTCTGTAAGATTTATTCAGAGTTTCATATTTTTGTCTTTCCATTCTCAGGTGGTAGAGAAGCTTCTAAACACAGTTCTGCAAGCCTTGGATGAGCCTCCAGCCAGGTAAGTGCAGTGCACCTTTGTGAGAGCATTGTCTGCATCTGCACCAGAGCTGGGGTCCTGCTTGTGTGCCTTGAAATCTCCGGGAAGAAAAGAATCCTGGTGTTCTCTCCCATTTTTTAAATCCATCTGAGGGAGGCAGCTGGCACACAATGTTGAATTTGATGGGTTTTTTTTACTTTGTTTTTAATTTTTAATTTTTCCTCGGAGCAGAAAATTAATTCTCCCTCTGTGTTGCTGCCCTGCAGAGCTCTGGGACCTGGTTCTTGGCTGTGCTGCTTGTACTGCTGCTGCAGGCTGCACGAGAGGCTCTGCAAGGCCACCAGGAGGGTGGAAATGTTCCTGATCCCTGCCACTGCTGCCATCCTGATTGCCAAGGTTGCCCAACTTCAGCCCCCAGCAGTGAGTACCAAGGAGCTCTTGGCTTGGTACAAGCAAGGTCCCCAGAAAAATCACAAGTGTGGTACAACAGATGGGGTTTGGATCAGATTCAGACTCAATTTGAAGAACTTCACACTCTAAGCAAGACTGTGGTACTTTCACAGAGTGTGGAATCACCTAATAAATTTGTTTCTTATTGAAAATAAGGTCAGATGCTCAGTTTTGCTGTGATAAGCTTTGTTTTAAGTCTGATTTTGTTTCCCCTTAAACGT
This sequence comes from Sturnus vulgaris, assembly GCF_052056855.1. Taxonomy (NCBI): domain Eukaryota; kingdom Metazoa; phylum Chordata; class Aves; order Passeriformes; family Sturnidae; genus Sturnus; species Sturnus vulgaris. The sequence continues at coordinate 774,141 of NC_142262.1, forward strand.
TTGTTGTCTGTACTTCCTGGAACACAACCTGCCTGTGAGCACTGCACCTTCCCAGCCTCTCTCTGCTCCTTGTCCAAGCAGGGCTGGGTCTGCTGCTGGGCTCTTGTGTGTTCTGGATGTGTTTGGGCCTTCTCTTTAGAAATACTGATTTAAACCAGTTGTCTGTTGCTGTCCTGCTTGAACTGTGTTTATTTTTTTTGTCCTCCCCTGTGCGTGGGACAGGTTCCAGGGGATGCTGTGCAGGAAGTTCCAAAGTTGCTCCGTGGAGCTCTGAGGGATGCTCGAACCTGGTTCAGAAACTCTTTAAACCAGAAGTTACTGAAGGAGTTCCTGGACCATGTGGCCTTCTCTTTGTCCTCTGAACTTCTGGTTTGTCATCTTCTAATAATGTCAGTAAAAAGGGGTTTTACTGTAGCTTAGCCAGGGTCTTGAGTCTGCTGGCTCCCTGCTGGGCTCTGTGGCTGTGTCTGGGTAAGGAATGGGATGGGGAGTGTTTCAAACACTACTGGGCTGAGGAGCACAGGGCTGGAATTGGTGCTGCTCAGCTCAGTTCTGCTGTTCCTGAAGGCATTGCTGGGGTGAGGAGCTGCCCTTGTTGGTGCTGCTTTGCTCCCAGTGTGTCCCACTGGTTGTCCCGAGGCCTTCCAGCAGGCAGAGCTCAGAGCAGCCCTGCCAGTGTGAGCTGCTGCTCCTGCCCTCCCTGGGACGGTTTCCAGCAGCAGGGTGGAAGTGGCTCGTCCAAATGTCTCCTTCAGCAGCTGAGACATTTACACAGTGTTTGGGCTTAACAGCTGCCTTTTGCAGCTCTGGGAGTGTTCCTTTTCCTCAGGATGGAAACATCTGGAAGGGCTGCAGACTGTCTGAGGCATGTGGGGCATCTCTTCTACATTGTCCTTTTAATTTCCTTCTCTGTTAAATCTCAGCACTCAGTGGTTTGGGTTTGTTTGCTTGTCCCCTGCAGGCCTGGAATAGATTTGTGAATATCAGCTTTCCAGATAAGGAGTTCACCCAGACGTGGAGGAACACTTTAGTTGCAGATCTGAAGAAAAGAATCCAGCAGGTAGGGGAGACTCCAGGCAGTCTTGGCTGGTGGCCCAGGGCAGAGACAGCGACTTGTGCTGTGCTTGGAGCAGGAGCACGTGGAAACCCGGTGGCTTTGGCCATGGCAATTGCCATTGCTGGTATAAACCACGTTCTGGAGGCTCAGCAATTGGCCATGACAATGTCCCACACTGTCATCTTGGTGTCAGTGGCCTGACTGCTGGTCCTGGTGCTTCAGAGGAAATCCACATTCTGAGCAATTGCCACCTCTGGAGTTTTAAGAACCAGTGAGTGCAAAGTAAATGCCCAAGGGCTCAGAGAAGTCAAGCTGGTGCTTCTCTTTTCATTCCTTGTGCAGAAATGGTGCTGGTCAGGCTCCCAAATGCACACCCACATGTGTAAGTCCCTTCCAAACTGACCCTGTATATCTCCTCATCCCCTCTCTACAGCCATTACACATTTCTTTAAGCCATTGATTTTCAGGGTGAAATCAGGAAACAAATATTTTCTGCTGTCAGCTTGGCTTGGAGAGGTGGATATTAAATAATCACACATTTTAGATGGTAATCATTAAAATATTTTCCAAGCATTTGTTTGTTTGATCTCTCTTCCAGGCCTTCAGGAATGGGCTGATGCTCAGGTTCTTTTTATTGTCTTGATAGCAGCACTGCTTGGTGCTGTCAGGAGACTGAGCTGATGAGAAATCTCCTTTTTGCCCTTTAGGAGCCTCCAGTGAACCAAATCTTGGTGTATTGTTGTCGGCACCACCAAATCACACAGATGGACTCCTCCATCAGCCAGTGCTTCCAGAGCTGTGCCACAGAAGCTGTAACTGCAGCCTGCCAGGTACTGTGTTTGCCCTGCTAGGGGAAGGGAGGAGAAAGGAAAGTGGAATTTCACAGCAATTCTGTTGCATAGGGATGTGCCTTGTGGTAGAAGGGGGGGTGGATGTTGCTTGAGTTGCTGTGGATTTTTTGTTTGTTAAACCAACAACAAAAAATACCAACAAGAAAAATTCGGGAAATGAGTCTGTGAGGAATATTTGTAATGTGTTTGCACCGTGAGCTCTGGGGTCAGTTGTGTCCAGGGCTGGTTTGGAATATACCTCAGCACTGGAGGTCACTCCTTGGTGTCAGTGCCAGTTTTGAGACACAGGCACAGTGGGACCCCAAAGTCTGACACAGCCCTGCCCTCTCTGTGTGCCCTGGCAGACGCAGAGCAACCTCCTGGAGAAGATCTCTCCCTACAACATGAGCCAGTTCAGCCAGCTCGTGTCTGCTGTCATAGTGAAGTCGTGGCCAGTCAGGGCTGGGCAGTCTGAGGAGGATTTTGATAAGATTCTGCACCACCTGCTCACGTGGCCTGATGTCAAACGCATCTTCAGCTTTAATGGTAGGTCTGTTCTCTGCCTCACTATTGCCACTGCACAGAGCAGCAGAGAGAAATTGTCCTGCTCTTGTTTTAGTCCTTGTCTCAAAGCTTGGAGAGTTCAACTTGGGTTTTGAGAGGGAGGGCCGAGGAAGAGGAGCCACTATTCCTCTTGTGCTTATCCACTGTAGCTTCCTCAGGATTTGTGGACCATAACTTCTTTCTCGGAGAGGTTCTCACGAGTTGTTGGCACACAAAAATGCCAAAATGTTGGCCAAGTGCACGGATCCAAATGGCTTTTGTTTGCCCCACAGGGTTTGGGTCTGGGCTCTCCATGGAAAATTTCCAAATTGCTCTCATGAGATCCTGGTTTTGTTCAGAAAGACGTGAAGGGTTGGAGGGTGGTGTGAGTCCACAGGCTCTTGGGTAGAGGTTCAGTAGGGAATGGAAGGACTCTGTGCCATGGCATGGAAAAGTTCCTGATTCTGCCTGGATTTTGGGAAATGTGACATGCTTTTTTTTCTGAAGAAAACAGAAACCTTCTGGACAAACTCACAGATGAAGCAAAGGATGTCATGGCCACAGCAGACTCTGTGCTTACGAGTGTCACTGATGACATCCACCAAGGCTGCATCCTTGTGAAACACCTGGAGGAGGTTTTCCAGCATAAGGAGCAGTTCATTGGCATTTGGGAGACAAGTAAGAGAGGAGTTTAAGGGGCCATGGTTGGCTTAGAGCATCATTGTAGTGGTGCTGGCCTGCTCAGGAGGGGCTGCAGGGGTTGGGAATGCTCTGGAGGGGCTGCAGCAGTTTGGAGTGCTGTCCCTTGGCCTGGGCAGGGAGCTCCCAGCTCCAGTTCGTGTTGTCACTGCAGGGTTTGTGACTCTGAGTTGGCTGCAGGCTGTGGGAAGTGTCTGCTTTGTAACTACAGGTGAGTTTTCTTTCAGAGCACCAGCAGCAACCACGTGAGGAAAAGGAACTGCTCCAGAGAAGCCTCAAAGAACTGTTGGAGTTGAGGCAAGAGGAAGTCAAGCAGCTCAGAAAAGAGAAAAAAGCAATAGGAACCTTCCTGAGCATGTGCAGGAAGGTGAAGAATTCTGTGAGAGGTAGAGTTCTGGGGGAGCAGTCTGAAAGTGACCACGCCAGAAAACAGCATTTTCCTTGAAAATTCTTGGCTTTGGGAACAGATTTGATTCTCAACCCCAAAGTAAGGGTGAGGACGGGTGGGGGAAGTAAACCCAGAGCACTGGGGGGATCAAGTGAGTGCTTGTGCATCAAATGACACTTCCAGGGCTCCACCTGCCTGGTAGGCTTTTGTGGCTTGGGGGAATGGGATGAAGTGAGCTTGGAGCCAGGCTGCACCACCCCTGATCCCCCTCTGGCCTGTGTCTGGTTTACAGTGGATGTAAATGAAGTGGAATGTCAACACTCGGAAGATCTTTCCTCAAAAAAGCTGAATCAAGTTGTGATCATGGGAAGGAGACCCCTGGAGGCTTTCTACAGCCTGAGCCCAGAGCTGAAAGGGTTTGTCCACAAAATGCACTCCTTTAAGGACAGCCTGATCTTCCAGCAGTTCTGGGAGGAAGCAGCACAGAAGGCAGGAAAGGAGTATGAGTGTGACTATCCAGAGGAGGAAGATGAGGAGGAGATGGTTCCTGACTTGGATCTTGATGATGTTTTGGACAGCATGATCCGCCCTTGCTTTGACAACTATGAAATGCTGTATGATGATCTCAGATCAGGACGTCTCACACTTTCTGCGGTTGATAGAATTTTCCAGGAATTCATAAATCATCCTGAAGGTCTCAGAGCAGAGCTGGACACCATCTGTGGGCTTGGGCCTGCAAGAGACAGAGCCTGGGTTGACCAGCGAGTCCAGCAGATCCAGCAGTACCATGAAATGCATTTAACCCTTGATGCTGCCAAGATCATTGCCCAAGTCAAAGACAGTTTAGGCCTCTCTGGTGACTTCAGCATCCTGGAAAACTTGTTGCATATAGTAAGTATCCCTGACTTTGGCTCTGTATTGTCAGAGTGCTGGCTAAATTTGAACCTTCCCACGAGTCTGTCTCAGTCTGTCAAGAGCCATTCCTTGTCCCAAAATGCTTATTTGAGGTAAAAATCAGATGTTCCAAGTGCTTTTGTGTAGTCATTCCGTAAAGAGAGACGATGATACTGCTCTGTTGGGGTGTGGCTTTGCAGAGGGCTTTCCTTTCCCTGCTGCAGAACCAGTGGCATTTCCCAATTCTGGACTCAGTGTGTGTTTGCACCACTTGCTTTCCAGACAGAAAAGCTTGAATCCTACAAGACCCAGAAGCTGGATTCCATCAGCCCTGAGCTCGTGCAGGCCAAGAAGCTGCTGCAGGGGATCACTGTGCCCCGCCGTGGCTGTCTGAGGGAGCTGGCCCAGCAGAAGGAGTTTGTCTGCTGGGTCAGAGAAGCGCTGACAGGTGTGTGCTGCTCATCCAGGAACTAGACACGGAGTACTAGAAGGGATGGCAGCTTGTGTGGGGGCAGAAGGAACGCTGAATCCCTGACCCATCTGCTTTGTGCCTTTGCAGCGTCTGGTGTTGGTACTTACATCTCTGATGGGCTTTGGTGTGGAATGTTCTAGGAGGACCTTTTAAAGGTGCCTGTGCAGTGTGGGCTGGTGCAGCACCCAGTGACCACCCTGCTGGGAGCTGGGCTGGGCCTGGAGGGCTCCAGCAGCTGCTGCTGCTCAGTTCAGAGCTGTTGTTTCAGAGGATGGAGCTGTGTGTCTGCCAGCTGAGCTGTGTGACCTGCACAGGTGCCCTCAGCTGCACCTCCCAGACACTGCTCCCCTCCTGCCTGGGGATCCGGGGGCTGTGGGGGTCCATGGATGGATGGATGGCCTGGGAAAAGCTGATGGGGAGAGGGAATTTGCACAGAGGCTGCTCTTCGAAGCATTCTTCCTGAATTCCTGTAGAAGGTTCTGGTGAGGGGTGCTGTCCAAGCTGCCCCATTCCTTGTTCACTCTCGTGCTGCCTCATTTCAGACATAAACGAGCTGAAGGTGTTTGTTGACCTGGCATCCATCTCTGCGGGGGAGAACGACATGGACGTGGACCGTGTGGCCTGTTTCCATGGCACTGTGCACGGCTACTCCTCCCTGCTCTACGAGCTCCACCCGCACTCGGGCTTCGAGGACTTCATGCGCTGCCTGCAGAAGCTGTGGCGAGCCCTGGACAGCGATGAGAACCTCCCTGAGAAACTGGTGAGTTCTGCTGGAGCAGGGCCTCGCCCTCCTCCTGCACTGCTGCCTTCCAGGAGTGGCTGAAGTTGGACTGCACCTGTGTGGGGACTTCACTGCAGCTGTTATTGGAGGAAAAATCCCTGATGTGTCTGCAGCACAAAAACTCACTGCAGCAGCTGTAACTGGTGTGGCACAGGTTTCTCCAGGGCACTGTGAGGCTTTCCAGTGTGATGTGGCTTTCCAGCATGATGTGGTGTAGCTTTGCTTATGCAAGTTTGATGGTGAGAAAGATGGGAGGCAGGTGCCTGGGAGCTCTTATCCTATTGCAGCAAGGCCTGCTTCTGTAGCAAGAGGTGTTGGAGCACTGTGGGCTCTGTTCAGCCTCCCGTGGGTGGGCAAGGAAGAGCTGTGCAGAAAGAGCAGGCTGAAGCCAGTACTCATTCCCTTCTTCCTTCCCCAGCACGAGGCTCTTGTGCCAGCCCCAGCTGTTTGTCCTGCTCAGGTGTAGACCAGAGATGCAGGATTTCAGAGCAGTCAGGGCAGTGCTTGTCTCCTCTCCCCACAGCGTGCCTCAGCTCAGCACCTGGAGTGGCTGAAGACCGTGAAGGAGAGCCATGGCTCCGTGGAGCTGTCCTCGCTGTCCCTGGCAGCTGCCATCAACAGCAGAGGGGTCTATGTGCTCAGGGCACCAGCTGATGGCCAGAAGGTGAGGTCACAGCTCCCAGTGCCCCTCCTGCCTCGGGCAGAGGCTCAGCCCCAGGCACACTGACAGTGTCTGCCCTGCAGGTGTCCTTGGACAGCGTCCTGCGCTTCACCCTCCCGGCGAGCTCGGGGGACACCGAGGCCTCCTGGAAGTACTCGCTGGCAGAGCTCCGTGAGCTGCAGAACAAACTGATGCTCATGTCAGCCAAGGGAGAGCAAGGCCTGGAGGTGGAGAGGTTCTCTGAGGTCAGATACCCGACCCTGGGGGTTACTGGTGTTGGGGCCAGGGCTGGATTTTCCCTTGAGTGTAAGCTTTTCAGGCTGTGGTTGGCAGTGGAGTTGCTGGGAGTGGTGGTCACAGCACATGGGTGTTCCTGGAGACAGAGAAGTGAACTGCTGGCCTCATTCTCTGGCTGCACTGGGGATTGTCCTGGCTGGCAGCATCACTGTACTTTTGTAGCAAGCTGGGAGTTCCTCACTGGTTTCCTGGGGATGCTGCTGTTAAAAAGTCACAGTCTGTGGTTGCTGTACAAGGCCTGACACACCTTGGGACCAAAGACTTTCTCTTCATTGAATCTTTCCAGTGGTTTCATGGCTGAAATTTTAAATCGGCTCGTTTCTCTCTCCTCTGTCCTCACACAGGTCTTCTCCAATGTCCAGAGGCTTGCCCAGGCCTTTATAGACCTTTACTCAGCAGGGAACATGCTTTTCCGTTCCTGGCTTGCCCAGGTGTATTGTTCACCCCACAGAGAATCCTGTGTTCTTATAGACTTCTCCCTGGGCCCCATCCCAGTGCTGGAAGGGCAAGGGGATATGGCAGTTGTGCTCCCAGCCCTCTGCAAGACCATGGAGAGTTTCCTGGAGAGCTGGAAAAGCTTCATGAACACAAAGCGATTGGACTATTTCTACCTGAACTACTACAGCGCAGAGCAGCTGGTGTACCTGTGCCAGGAGCTGGGCCAGGGCAGCCCCAGCCAGGCTGCCCTCATGATGCTCTCCTTCCTCAACCACAACTGCACCGAGCAGGATGTCCTCACAGCCCTCCTTAGCCAGCGCCCCCCCGGCTCAGGGAAGGCTGTTTCTGACTTCCAAGTGCTGCTGGATGAGGAGAAGGACCTGACTGCCCAGCTGGAGTGCATCTGGGAGTGCTACATGAGCAACATGGGCTCCTTCCTCCCCAACTGCCTGGACATCGACACACTGGGCGTGTGGCTGGAGAACCTGGCCAGCAGGGGTGAGGAATGTGTCACCAGAGACTTCCCTCAGGACCTGCTCTGGGTGGGCCAGCCCAACCTCATCACCTGCCCTCGCTCCGAGGTGCTCAGCTCCGCCCTGGCCATTTACATGAACAGCCCCGAGCAGCCCCTGCCCACCTTTGACGAGGTGCTGCTGTGCACGCCCCACACCACTGCCGAGCAGGTGGGGCTGTTCCTGCGCCGGTGCCTCATTCCCTGCCACGGGGGGGACAAGATTTACACCATGCTCTACGCAGATGAGCTGAGCTACGAGGTCAGCTGCAGGGCAGAGGAGCTGTTCCAACACCTGCAGTGCTACAGCAGCTCCTACAGGCTCATCATCCTGTGCAGCTGCGAGCGGGAGAACAGCTACCTGCCCTCTGCCTTCAGCCACTGCAAGGTGCACATGATTCCCCAGAGGCCGCGGGAAGACATCCAGCAGTACCTGCAGCACCACTTCCGAGTGGCTCAGCCCTCCAGCTCGGCTGCAGCCGTGTTCAAGGAGCACATGTGTGTTGGGATTGTGTCCTCCAAAAGAGCTGGCATGGGTAAGGCAGGGTGGGCTCTGCTGGGAGTTCATAACCACAGTGGGGTTCACCTTGCTGGGTTTTGTGTCCAAGCTTTAAATGTCTTGGTCAAAAAGAGCCCTTCAGACTGTCGGTGCAGTGAGGTGAAAGCTGGAAGTCACCTTTTGACTTTAGAATAAAGTCCCTGGTTTTGACTTTAGAAACAAGCACAAAATAGAATCTATTCAAGTCCTAATGAAGAGTAAAGCTTCTCTCAGGCAGTGGAAGGAAAACAAACCATATGGGTAAGAAGAGCAATGTGTTGGATTCCAGGCTCCAGCTGCTCAAACCAGATTTAGACTTTCTTCTGAATGCCTTTTAGGAAGCTTCAGAGATTTTAGGGCATGGGGTACTCAAAAATTTTATTCCTTCTGTCTTTTATGGTCTTAATGTGATATATCTGATATTGATGCCTTTAATTCTTGTGATGTTTTCTATAACAGGGAAATCTCTGTATGTGAAGAGGCTGCATGAGAGACTGAAAGAAGAGCAGCCTGACTGTACAGGACTTCTGAAAACCATCAGACTGATTGAACCAGAAGTGGATGAAGATAAAGTGCTAAAGTCTCTCCTGCCTTTTCTGAAGAGAGAGCACCAGACAAAGCCCATGATATTCCATTTTGATATCACCTCCTCAGTGAGTGCATCCCTTCCACAGCTGCCTTGTCCTACAGGTCCTGTGTGGACCCTTGCAGGAACTTTCCTTAAGGCTCTTGTTTCTCAATCAGCCATTTCCCTAGCATATTTTTTCAAATTATTGTGTGAGTAATGCACAAATACCATCAAGGTGGTTGAACTCTGGAACAGTTGCCCAGAGAAGCTGCAGAGTCTCAAACCTTGGGGACATTAAAAACCTGACTGAATGTGGTCCTGGGCAGCCTGTTCTAGCTGGGCCTGCTTTGAGCAGAGAGCCTTCCCACCCTCAAGTGTTCTGTGATTCTGTGAAGTTGTGATGGGTAAAGAACTGCCATGGTTTCTCTTCTTGTGATAGGTGCAGCGTGGAATTCCAGAGTTTCTCTTCAAGCTGTTGGTTTTGCAGTACCTGACAGATAGTAATGGCAACATGTGGCTACGGCAGAAGTGTCACCTGTACATCATTGAGATCCTGGAGGTGTCCCCAGTGCCAAAGAAAGCAGCCAGACCCGTATGTACCAGCAATGCTCCTTTTCTGGGAATTTCTGTCACTTTGCATGCATTTGTACATAGCTGTGGTGAGTGGTAGAGACTGTGACTGTAACCACAGCACAGTTCTGTGTTCCTGTGCTGTACCCCGTAACAAACTGGTGTCCCTGGTGTTGTACAAAGTGACACGAACACCAGACAGCAAATGAGGCCTGTCCAGTTTCCTTGGGTTGTTGATTTCTGAAGACCTGTTAGTCCAAGCCTCACTGCTCCCACTGTAACATTTATAGGAAACATAAAAATGCAGAATTTCATCTCCCTCGTGTTAATTTTCATGTTTTAAAGTAGGGGAATATTTATATGCAGCTGTAAGAACAAAATGTAGAAGTGACTGAAATAAATACCAACAGTTTCTTGGGTTTAGTTTTCTTTGAAGTAGCCCTGACAAGGGGCTGGAGGTGATGCCAGGCTCATGTTCCTGGAAGGAAAATGTAGAAGGGAATAAAATGCATTGGTGCATTTTAAGTGGAAGAAGGGGAAAAGGCTGGCTCCTGTTCCTCAGGTCTGTGGTTTTAGGCAAGGAGACCTGTTAAGAACAGATTAACTAAGCTGATGAAGATTGAGGCTACAGCTCTGTGATGACCTTTTCTTTCATTTTCTTTTCTTTTTCTCTTTTCCAGGTGTCAGTGAGTCAGAAGTACCACTTCTTGGATGTGTTCCCTAAAGTAACATGCAGGTCTCCCAAAGAAGTGCTAGAAATGGAGACACTTGGGAACCGTTCTGGGGGTGCTTTGGGCCTGGGAATGGATGAGAAGGAATTCTGCAGTGAGGCTTTCCAGAGACCCTTCCAGTACCTGAAGAGGTTTGACCAGGGCTGTGACCTGGACATGTTCTGGTACGAGGAGCTGTCGGTGGAAGGCAGCCCTGCAGAATGTCTGCAGCTCTTCCTGCTGCACTGCGGGGTCGTGGATCCCTCCTGGGCAGAGCTCCGCAACTTCACCTGGTTCCTCAACATTCAGTTGAGAGACTGCGAACATTCTGACTTCTGCAACCCTGCCTTTGTCCAGGACACTTTGAAAGGTTTCAAGAGCTTTGTGGTTGGCTTCATGATTTTAATGGCGCGGGATTTTGCCACGCCCTCCCTGAGCATTTCTGACCAGAGTTCAGGAAGACCTGAATCCTCTCACCTGGAGGACGTCGCTGAGGAAGATCTGCTTCCTTTCCGCATCAGGAAGAAGTGGGAGTCGGAGCCTCATCCCTACCTGTTCTTCAATGATGATCGTGTGTCCATGACATTCATTGGTTTCCACTTCGAACAGACTGGGAATTGCATCGATGCCATCCATCCTCTGAACGGCAACGTCATCAAGAGGAACATCATGAGTCCCCAGCTGTACCACGGCTTGTTAGGGCAGCGGGTTCCCTTCAACGTGCCCTTCGACCAGCTGCCCCGTGGGGAGAAGCTCGAGAGGCTCTGCATGGTGCTGGGGCTCTCCTGGGTGTTGGACCCCGACGAGACGTATGAGCTCACCATGGACAACGTGCTGAAGATGTTGGCCATCGAGATGCGATTCCGCTGCAACATCCCGGTCGTCATCATGGGAGAAACGGGCTGTGGGAAAACCCGGCTGGTGAAGTTCCTGTGCCAGCTACGCAGAAGCTTACTGGAGGTGGAGAACATGAAGCTTGTCAAGGTGCACGGAGGTACCACTGCAGAGATGATCTACGCCAGGATCAGAGAAGCGGAAGCCCTGGCTATAGTCAACAAGGAGAAGCACGGCTTGGACACCGTCCTGTTTTTCGACGAAGCCAACACCACAGAGGCCGTGAGCAGCATCAAGGAGGTTCTGTGTGACCGCACGGTGCAGGGGGAGCCCTTGGCCTCTGGCTCTGGCCTGCGGATCATCGCAGCCTGCAATCCCTACCGCAAGCACACGGACAGGATGATCCAGCGCCTGGAGCTGGCCGGGCTGGGCTACCGGGTCAAGGCTGATGACAGCAGGGAGAAGCTGGGCTCCATCCCGCTCAGGCAGCTCGTGTACCGCGTGCACGCGCTCCCGCCCAGCATGATCCCGCTGGTCTGGGACTTCGGGCAGCTCAACAGCAGCGCAGAGATCATGTACATCCAGCAGATCGTGCAGCGTGCCGCCAGGGACGAGCAGCTGCCCATGGCCAGGGACGAGGTGAGCACGGTCACTGACGTGCTCTTTGTGTCCCAGCAGTACATGAGGAAGAGGGACGACGAGTGCAGCTTCGTCAGCCTGCGGGACGTGGAGCGCTGCGTGGAGGTGTTCAAGTGGTTTTACAGGCACAGGCAGCTGCTGCTGCGGGAGCTGGAGAAGTTCCTGGCCGAGAGGAAAGCTCCCAAGGGCAGCGGTGACAGGAGCACCGTCATCTGGGCCTTGGTGCTGGCAGTTGGGGTCTGCTACCACGCGTCCCTGGAAAGGAAGGAGCCGTACAGGACTGCCATCAGCAAGGTCCTCCCAAAGCCTTACGATACCCAGAAAAGGATTTTGGAAGAAATCTCCCTGATGCAGGACTTATTCCTGAGTGGGGTGCCACTCCGGGATACCATAGCAAGGAACTTGGCCTTGAAGGAAAATGTCTTCATGATGGTCATCTGCATTGAACTGAAAATCCCTCTTTTTCTTGTCGGGAAGCCTGGGAGCTCCAAATCCCTGGCAAAAACCATCGTGGCCGATGCTATGCAGGGTCAAGCAGCTCATTCTGATCTGTTCAAGGAGCTGAAGCAGATCCATCTCGTGTCTTTTCAGTGCAGCCCCCTCTCCACTCCAGAGGGAATCATAGGCACTTTCAAGCACTGTGCTCGATTCCAGGAAGGGAAGAACTTGGAGGAGTATGTCTCAGTGGTGGTTTTGGATGAGATTGGGCTGGCAGAAGACTCTCCCAAAATGCCCTTGAAGACTTTGCACCCACTTTTGGAGGACGGCTGCATAGATGATGTCCCTCTTCCTCACAAAAAGGTTGGCTTCATCGGGATTTCCAACTGGGCTTTGGACCCTGCCAAGATGAATCGAGGCATCTTTGTGTCTCGTGGGGACCCCAGCAGAGAGGAGCTCATTGAGAGTGCAAAGGGCATCTGCTGCTCGGCACGGGGGGCTTTGCAGAAGGTCGAGCAGTATTTCCATCACTTTGCAGATGCATATGAAAACATTTGCAAGGCCCAAGACAGGGAGTTCTTTGGCCTGCGTGACTACTACAGCCTCATAAAGATGTTTTTTGCCTTGGCTAAGAGCTCCAAAAACGATCCCACACCTCAGGACATCGCCGCAGTGGTTCTTCGTAACTTCGGGGGCAAAGATGATGTCAATGCCTTGGAAATATTCACTTCCAAGTTGCTAGAAAGAGGGGAGATACATGCTCACGATATCAGTAGGATAGAGCTGATCCGACAGAACATTTACAGCAGTGCTGAGGATGGGGACTGCAGGTACCTGCTTGTGTTGACCGAGAACTATGCAGCTCTGCAGATCCTCCAGCAGGCTTTTTTCGCTGCCCGCCAGCAGCCAGAAATCATCTTCGGCTCCAGCTTTCCTAAGGACCAGGAATACACCCAGATATGCAGGAACATCAACCGAGTGAAGGTCTGCATGGAAACTGGCCAGATGGTCGTGCTGCTCAACTTGCAGAACCTCTACGAGAGCCTCTACGATGCCCTGAACCAGTACTACGTGTACCTGGCCGGGCAGAAGTACGTGGATCTGGGGCTGGGCACCCACCGGGTCAAGTGCCGGGTGCACCCCAAGTTCCGCCTGATCGTCATCGAGGAGAAGGACGTGGTGTACAAGCACTTCCCCATCCCGCTGATCAACAGGCTGGAGAAGCACTACCTGGACCTGAGCACCGTGCTGGACAAGGGGCAGAGGGAGGCGGTGCAGGAGCTGCAGCGCTGGGTGCAGGAGTTCACGGCCGTCAATACGGAGGAGCATTTCATCCGGCAGCAGCACTACAGCCCTGCCGACGTGTTCGTGGGCTACCACGCCAACGCCTGCGCCTCGCTGGTGCTGCAGGGCACGCAGCGCCTGCAGCCACAGTGCAGTGCTGCACAGCTGCCGCGCCGTGTCACAGAGTGGGCACAGCTGGCCCTGCTCAACTGTGCCACCCCCGACGCCGTCATCCGCCTGTGCAGCTCCGCGGGGATGTTCATGGCACACTCCCTGGCACACACCTACTTCAGGCAGCAGCAGCACACGTCCTTCGCCGACTTCCTGGCTGCCCAGGTGTGCGCGGAGGCTGGGCCCCAGGTGGCCTTCACCGAGGTGAGTCTGGGGTGCCCCCAAAGCCCCCTGAGCTGTGCTGAGCTCCGGGTGCCAGGGCTGCAGCGTGGCGCTGCCCGTGTGTGTGCCACGGTGCCCGGGCGTGCAGAGGTGGTGGCAAATAAACCGCCTTAATTTTGGGGTGCAGCAGGCTGGCAGCCCTGGCTGCACAGGTGGGTGTGTGCTGCATCGCTGCCCCTCTGTGCCCAGGTCACCACCTTCTCACGGCTGCTCACCAGTGCTGACGTTCCCTGCCTGGAGAGGGAGGTGCAGGGCAGGGCACAAAGGCCCCAGATCCTGTTCCTGCAGCAGTTTGACACCGAGTACTCCTTCCTGAAGAGCATCCGGTGAGTCTGGGCTGTGTTCTCCTGCTTGGAACAGGCTGCAGGGTGTGGAAGGTGTGTGGGCAGAGCATTTGGAGTAGCACAGATGGAAAAGGGAGGCTGTGCTGCCCGTGGGCTCGGGACAGACTTTATCAGCTCCATCACATGAGATGGGGTTTGGTGTTTTGGTGTTTTTCTCTCTCGTCCTGCAGCAGCCAAAGCTAATGTGGAGTGACTGGTTCTGTGGTCTTTAATGTTTGATCTTTACAATTAGTGACTTCTGTTAAATCTCTTTTTACTCTTCAGGGATTACCTGGGTGCTACTTCAGGAAATAAAGTCCTCATTATTCAGACGGACTTTGAAGATGGCTCTCAGGATGCCCAGCTCATCGCCTCAGCCAAGTGAGTTGGGTGTTGGGTGGTTCAGATCTGCCTGGCCACTCCTCCCTGTGTTTGGGTATTGGTGCTGTTTGGGGATCTCACACTCAGGAACGTGCAATCCTTTATTCTGTAGCAGAATGAATCCAAATGCACTGATTGCATTTCAAATAATAATCCATAACCCAAGTCAGAATAAGCTAAATGGGGTGAAATGAGCAGCTAATCCCCTTTGAAGTGTGAATTCTGGCCACTGGCTGCAGAAGTCCTGAAGAGCTGAGGGTCATGGGATAATTCAGGGCACAGCTGGAGGTGCCAGCTCAGCACCACAGCTGGGAGGAAGGAGTGGCACTCACCTGTGCCTGTTGTGGGAGAGGAAACTTGTCCTCTCTGAGGGAAGACCCGTGGCCGTGAGCTGTGTCTGCCTTCGCTCTGCCAACAGCATTTCCTCTTTGCTGCAGGTACACTGTGGTTAATGAGATCAACAAGGTGGACCTGGGGGAAGTCTCTGTCTTTGTTTACTTTATCATGAAGCTTTCCCGGGTGGAAGGAGGAACATCCTACGTGGGATTCCAGGGAGGTGGGTGTGCCCATCCCTCCCTCCTCACTCTTCAGCTGCCTTCAGGCAATCACTTCTCTCACTCCCTGTTCCTTTAAATGCTGGAAATCTGGGCTCAGCATGTCCTGGGGGTTGTCAGAGCTGCTTCCCTGTCCCTGTCAGTGGATTGGTACCTGGCAGTCCTGGGTGGGAGCTGACACAGGTTCCCTGTCCAGCTGGAGAGCAGCACACAGCCACAGGGGTAACTCTGTGGGTGTCTTGTCCTCCAGAGGCTCTGTGAGCAGGTGCTGACATGTTCTGCTCTCAGCAGCAAGGTTCCTCTGGGTCTTGGGGTTTCTCTGAGAGCCTCAGAACCTTGGAACTGTCAGGCAGGGACATGTGCAGCAGCAGTTCTGAGGGCATTGTGCTTTCCCCTCCTACACCAAGAGGTGAGAGTTAGTGAACTCTGAACACAACCCCAGGTGCTGGCAGGAGGTTTTGGGGAAGTTCTTCTGGCAGAACCAGCTGCAGGCTGGGAGTGATTCCTTGCTGTTCTGTGCCTGCAGGGCTGTGGCAGTCGGTGCACATAGACGACCTCCGCAGGTCCAAGGACATGATCTCTGACCTGACAGCCCTGCAGAACCTCACCATCAGCCAGGTGTTCTCTGAGAAGGCACCCACAGGTGAGCTGTGTGCTGGGGACAGGGGGAGCTGTGGTCCCAGACTTGGTACTCCAGGAACTGATGCCTGGCACAACGTATCTGATCCTGCTCAGCACCTGCTTCTGGGGGTCACCACATGGCTCTGAAGTTGTATTTAATTCGTGGCTACAATTTTAGGTCACTTTAAGCTAGTTAATTTGGTATTTTTCCCTTTTGTTTTTGACAAAAAAGCGGCATTTGCACTGCTCAGCAGCCTGAGTGCTCTGTCCCAGCACAGGAGGCAGCAGGTGCTGCATGGCAGAGACCACTGACAAGGATCCTTCTTTCCCCTCAGCTTTTTTGTGCTCTTTCCTTTCACCACACTGCCTGACAGGAGTCAGGGAGAGCTTAAGGCATTAGCTCAGTGTCACATTTCTTCAGTTCTTGCTGCATGAAGCCTGACAGCCTGAGCAGCTGTGGCTGTGTTTGAGAGGTGAATCTCAGCTACTCGTGCAGGTGCTCATGGATGTCTGACAGGTGTTCTGCTGCTCTGGGATGCAGTTGCTAAAATAAACTCTCGTGTGACTGATGCAGGAGTGCACTGCTGCTTTCTAATACAAATTCTGCACCTTAGCTGCAGATCTGCCTGCCAATGGAGAAGCACAGGAGGAAGAGATGGAGGTTGAAACATCAGTGCCAGGAGCAGAGCACCAGGAGGTCAGTTCAGAATACATTGTTTGCCTCTCAGCTGCCACTGTGGCTCTGCTCTGTCATCCAGGGGTGCACCCCACCCTTTGTGTCTCCCCTTCACCTGAATCCTATCAGCAATATTTGCATCCTAAGTTACTGATCAGACACAAGTTCCTCCTCCCCACTGCCCAGTCAAAATCAGCATCACTAAAGAAATAAACCAAGGACTCCATAATTCCTTAGTCATTTCATTCTTCTGATTTTTAAAAATCAGCTCCAAGAGTTTCTGTTGCCTTTCTCCCCCTGGAGTTGGTGGTCCTGAGCCTTGCTCCAGCTGTGTGCTCAGGGCTGGAGCTGGCTGAGGGCTTGGCTGTGCTGCAGCCACACTCACACTGCCCTGTGTGCCCCTGGCAGCCTCAGCTGGACGTGCCCAGCACCAGGACATGCAGCATTTCCCAGGAAGGGAAGATTTTTCCCTGCTTACATTGACTATTTCCACTTCTTTCCTCAAAGTGCTGAATCTTTCCCCTGCAGGAATCTTAACTCAGCACAAATACTGTGCCACGGGCCAGTCTGAAAGAGCCACAGGAGCTGCATCATGTTCTTGCCAGCAGAAGAGCTGAGAATTGGAGCTTGGGATGAGGGCAGCTGGGAGCAGGGATACCAGGCAAAGGGAGCACTGTAAAGCTTTAAGGGAGTGTGCTGGGGACAGGAGGGTCACTCGAGGGCAATGACCATGTTTTCCTGGGCAGGGTGAGATCCTGGACACCACTGTGCTGCTGAGGACCTGTGTGCAGAGTGCTGTGGGGATGCTGCGGGACCAGAACGAAGACCTGAGTCGAAGCAGGAGGAGAATTGAGATTCTGCTTGGCTTTTTCTCCCAAGAGGATGAGCTGAAAGGTGTGTGCTGCAGGGAGTGCCCCTGGACAGCTGGGGGCCACCAAAACGTGTCAGTCAGGTCACTGGGGATCACTTGCTGTGGTGCAGACAAGGGGCATCTCCCAGGAATGTGTGTCCATGCTCCTGGCTCTTGGTGGATGTAGGGCTTTTCTGCTCTTCTAGTGGTGGCTTTTCCTCTGGCTGTGCTGGCTGTTTCTTTCCCCACTTGGCCAATTATTGAAACAACTGTCAAATGCTGTGCTTGGTGGGATATTGAGGTCCAAGCTAGTAGAAGAGGAGACACAAGTTCCCTGTTGTTTTGTAGCCTCTTTCCTGAAGATAACCAAGGCTCGTCTCTCCAGCCTGTTGAAGAAGCAAGAAGAAAATTCCCTTCACCCAAAAAACTGGGTGCTTCGGGAGGCTTCCAACCTCAGTGCTCTGCAGGAGGCAGGCACCTTCAGGTGAGGACAGCAGCACTGCCTTGTCACCTGCAGCTTCCCAGGCAGGGTCTGCAAGTGGCACCTGTGCAGCACAGACAGCAGCTTTGTGTGATGTGAACATTGGCAGTGTCAGTCTCCAGTCTGTGCTGGAAACTCTCTGAAGGCAGATTTAGCCTTTCCTGGGGAAGGGTAAATTAGAGCTGAAGGGGCTGTACTGGAACAGGAGTGCACAAGTGGAAGAGTGGGATTACAGGTGAGCCAGGAGTGAGAGAAGTGCAGGAGGTTTTTGTTGGTGGTGGATTTTCCCCATAAAGGCAGCATTAGGATTCTGTCACATGCACATGTCAGCAGTTACTCGGGACAGGCACCTCCTGTTTTGCTCCTGTCGTTGCTCACACTCCCTCTGGGTTTCTCCATCTCTTTCTCCCCAAAGGCACACCCTGTGGAAGCGAGTGCAGAAGGTGGTCACTCCCCTCCTGGCTCTCCTGATCACTGTCATAGACAGGAATGGCAATCTGGAGCTGCTGGCCAGGCCAGGAGCAAAGTGGGTGACAAACCTGTGGATGTTCATCTTCAGTGACACCAAATTGCTGAGTGTCCCTCGTGCTGTGGGGAAGAACAGGTGAGGAGCAGCAGGAGGGCTGGGCTGGGCTGGGCTGGGCTGGCAGCACTGGGAGCAGCCCAGCACTAGCTCTGACTCCCCCAAGGCAGGGGTTTGTTGTTTGTTGGCTGCTCTGTGAGGCCAGCAGGGCACTGCTCACTGTTCAGTCTGGTCTTCCTGCCTGGCCCCGAGTGCTCCTGGGCTTTGCTCCCTGGCCCTTGGCATGTTCCCCCTCCTCACCCTGCCCTGTGTGCTGCCTGAGGAAGGGCCGGTGCTCCACAGCTGCCAGGGTGTATCAGAGTCCTGCAGTTCCCTCCCCTTCTCTCTCCCCTCCTAGGGCTCAGTTGCTTTCTGCAGCCTCCTGCCTCTGTTTTTCTGCACTGTGCTTCCCAGACAAAGCCAGGTGTATTCATGACCTTTTATCCCCCAGCTCTCAGCCAGAGATCATCCTGGTGCAGAACAACATGATGGTATCTGCTAATGCTGGGAATGAGATGCCCTTCAGCTGGAGGATAAAGGAGTACCTGGAAGAGATGTGGTTGGAGGCTCAGTACATCCAAAACACTGAAGGTGAGGGCCTGGCTCCAGCATCTCCATCCACTGCCCTTTGAGCTCTGGTTTGTCACTGCTGTGCCCCTCCTGTCACTGGAGTCCCCTTCATTCCCTCTGTGCTCCTGTGGGCCAGCAGAGTTCTGTGCAGGCAGCTTTTCTTTGTGCTTCCCACCATTCATCTCTCTCACCTATTCTGTGCCCTTGCATTCAAAATGCTGTGGAGCAGCCAAGAGTTAATGACAAGGTGAGATTCCAGAAATAAGACACCGGTGCTGGGCTGACAAGGCCTGGCCTGAGTCCCTCCTCAGTGCCCTGGCTGAGGGGAGTGCTGGATGCATCAGTGATTAATGAGGTGTCAGTGTCTCTAGGATAGATGCTGTGTCAAAGCCAGCTTCCTCTCAATATCCAGCTTTTCTCTGCATCCTCATTTTCCAGGCCACGCTGAGAAGTTTGTGGAATACTTCCAGAAAACTGCCCTGGGAAAATTCATCTCTGCCCTGACTGAGGAAGAAAGGCATATGCTCTTCCAGAGCTACATCACAGACTTCATTGTCTTGACCATTGGTGTGTCCTCCCAGGAGGAGCTGCAGGTCAGTGTCTGGACTGGGCTGGAAACCCTGTGAATGTGTCCTTCAGACTCAGCCCTGCCTTGGGGAAAATGCCCCTCTGAGCCAGCCCAAGAGCAGGGGAGCCCCAGAGCAGACTGCTGGACACTGAGAGGCTGCTGGGGTTCCTCAGAAAAGCAGCACCTGAATAAATTGACACATTTAAGGCTGTCTTTGTAGGGAAGTGATTCTCATCTTTCAGAGAATTTTGCCAGGATTTCCAGTACAAAATGAATTACAAAAGCACTTGGTCACCTTTGATTTTCTGTTTCCCACCCCTGCAGTGTCTGCAGGTGGCATTTGTGTCCTGTGTTAAGGAGTGGGTGGCAGAGTCCCCCTGGAGAGAGGAGCTGGTGCCTGCCCTGCCCTGGGTCCACCTGGCACACAACCAGTTCAAGAGCCGCCTGCAGAACTTCTCCAGGATCCTGGCTGTGCGCCCCCGTGTCATTGGCTGCCTCCTGGAGCACCAAGGCTGCAGAATTGCACGCTCAGAGATGGTAAATTCACTCCCAGGCACTTTGTGCTCCTCAGCCCTGGCAGGGAGCTCTGTCTGCACTGAATTTGCTGCTGTTCGGTCTCCTTTGGATTGCAGTGACAGCAGGGGGGAAGCACAGGCTCGGGTTCCTCAGAACTGGGAATGATCTGCTGTGCTGTTATTGCTACAAACAGGTTTTTAAAGAGCTTGCTCTGCTTTTGCAGTAGTTAATAGGACATGCTAACGAGCCACAAACATGAGAATTGCAGAGTTTAAGATAATCAAGTAGATCATTATTCAGTAGAACACGTGCTGTAGCAAACCAGACTGAGAGGCCAAGGTCCATAAATAATGGTGAGATGCAGCTGTTGTGGAAGCCTTGGCCCTGTGTGTGTGCAGGTTCTGGACGTGCAGGCTGCTGTGATGTGTGCAGAGGAGCTGGAGAAGCAGGTGAAGACAGCCCCCCCTGAGCTCTGGCTGCAGAGAGTGAAGAACCTCCACATGCCCATTGAGTTCCTGTGCCAAGAGGAGGGTGCCCAGCGCCCGGGGAGCCAGTGCCATCAGCTGCTCAGGGAGCTCAGGTGGGTACCAAGCTCTGCTCACAGCCCTGCTGCTTCACTGGGGCATTGGAGCAGGCTGAAGCTGTTCTGGTGCTGCTTTTCTCAGGCTTTGCAAACCTCTCCAGGTTCCTGCTGGGCTCCATTACATACCAAGCAGCAAGAACCACGTTTTTTTTCCCCTCATCTCCTGCAGATTCTCTCTCTAAATCTGGCAGTATCATCTGGTGCATTCCATCTGGGTTCAGGGGTTATTTAAAACTCTCCTCAGGTTCCTGTTAACCAGCAGTGTCTCCCCACTTCATCCTCTGTGCATAAGGACTCAAGAGATGGGGAATTTCACTGCATCTTGTGTTTTGGAAGAAAGCCCAGAGAACTACACCAGTTTTTCACAGACCTTGTTTAGTTTATTTGAAGCGAAAAAAGTGCAGCTAATTGTGATTGGTATTTGTAAAATTTCTTGACACAGAAGTTAGAGGTGTGAGAAGGTGTGTGGTGCATGGTGCTGCTCCTGCTGCCTCCAGGCCAGGCCCCTGCACCCTCAGCCCCCTGGGTTAAGTGCTGGAATGTGTTCTGTCCTTGACAAAAACCCCTCTGGAAAGCCAAACGAGTGACAAGTGCAGGAATGCTGTGGAGGGGAGCACGAGCAGCAGTGGGATCCCCGGCTGCCCTGGTTGCCATTGCTGCTGCCAGCTGCCCTGTTTGGTGCCATCGTGCTGTGCCCCCAGAGCCTGCTGGAGCCGTGTGTTTGCCATGGCACTCTTCGTGGAGCACGTCCTGCTTGGGATCCACGCCGTGATGCCAGAGTTCGAGGGCTTGGTGAGAAAATACACTCTGCTTCTTGCCAAGGTGAGCAAAGCTGTGATTTCACCTCTTCCCTCTTCTGCTGATCGTGGGAATTCTGCTCTCGGGTGTTGTGACTGAGTCACTGGGCTTTGTCCTCTCCCTGTGCAGTGTTTCCAGCACGATTCAGACATGAAGTCTCATCCAGCCTTTGCCGCAGTGATGGCAGTGCTGTGCCAGTGCAAGGACGAGGTCAGCAGGAGGCTCTACAGGTACTGACACTGGCACGGGCTGCAGGGGCCAGCAGGGACAGGGCCTGTGTTGCAGTGCCAGCACTCTTCTGGCACTGCTGCATGGGCTGTGGTGAAAGGCAGAGGAAGAGCACTGACCCTGCTTGGTTCTGCACCCTGAGCTGAGCAGTGAGCCAGCCTGGCTTGCATTGCCTGCTCTTGGTCCAGCTGCAGCTGAACATCTTGCTCAAGGCTTTTGGGGAGGCAGCACGGAGCAGTTGTGTTCATTGCTGTTTCTGGATTCCAGGCATGGTCTGGGGCCGTGTTCCATCTGCCTGGGAGAGCCAAAGGACCCCGTGTGCCTGCCCTGCCACCACGTGTTCTGCCACAAGTGCATCAGCCAGTGGCTGGTGCCAGCACAGATGCACTGTCCCTACTGCAGGGTTGCTGTGGAGGATGTGGAGTTAACTGTCTCTGAGGAGCTCAGGTACTGCAGCCACCCTCTCCAAGGTGGGAGCATTGGGTGGGGAGGCTCTGTGAGGAATTCTCAACTCTGAGCAGAGTGGGGGATGAAATCTGCTTCATCCCTCTGGAACTGAACAGGTCCTGTCTGTTCTGTTGTTTCAAAAAAAGAGGAAAGCTGCCTTGGCCTCTTGTAAAACCATGCAAATCATAGAATGGTTTGGGTTGGAAAGGACCTTAAGGATCCCGTCATTGGGAAGGTGGAACTGTATCTCCCTTTGGTGACTTTTGCCTGTGTGTGTTTGATTGCTCTGTGGTTTAGAGGTTCTGTGTTTGGTTTTGCCCCTCCAGAGCTGCCCTGGCGAAGAACGCCCTGTTCCGCCAGAGGTGCAATAATTTCTTCATCGATGCAGTCACCACCATGTGCTTCAAGGACAACGAGCCCCCTGAGCCAGAGGTGATCCAGAGCCTCCTGAGTCTGCTCTTTGTTCACAGGAGCCGTGTGAAAGACTCAGGTGAGCTCCCTTCACCCTGACGCTCACAGGGCTGGATGTGTCAGCACCTTCCCTCAGCAGCCACGCCCGTCCTTGCCTTGTCCCCACAGATCACCCTGCTGTCTACACAAAATTCCTGTCCCCGTTCAATGATGAGGTGGATGAAACTCCCATCATCCGTTCTGTGATGCTGAAGCTGCTCCTGAAGTACAGGTGAGCACATTCAGCTCAGGGAGGTCAGGCCAGGGCCAGGCTCAGCTCTGTTCCTCATCAAACCCATCTGATTGTTCTCCTCACCTCCATGAGTTTCACTGAATTTGAATTCCTTGGCATCAGTCATGCAACTTGGCTGGCTTGCATGGATCTCGTGGTGCAGTGTGAGCAGCCTGTGCCAGGTTTACCTGGCTGTCCCTCACTAACCCTGTGCTGAGGGTGGATGCCTGGGTGCTGCAAGGTGGCTGGGTAGTTGCTCTGATCTAGGTCAGCAAAGCAAAACTCCTCATTCCAGAGATTTAATCAGGACTGATCCTGTGTCTGCTCCACAGGCCTCCCCATTCCCACAGCCCTCCCAGCCTCCCTTTGCAGGCAGGGCACAAAAGCCCTGTCCCAGGTGTGACCAGCTCCTGAATGAGATGCCTCTTGCCCTGGCAGTGCTCATTGAGCACTGGTGATGATCAGAAGCCAAACATCACCTGCAAAAAATGGCACAATGGCTTTTCCATTTTACTGGGTCCACAGTGACCCCACCTGTCACACTGTGGGGCCATCTCTGGGAGCTGTGCTGTGATTTAGTCCAGCCAGCATGGCTGCTGTGTAAGGGGGTGTCTCTCTCTCCTGTAGCTTCAATGAAGTGAAAGATGATGTACAGCATTACCTGTCCCAGGTGGAGCACAATGAGCTCCTAGAGAAAAATGACAAAAAAGAGCTCTACTTGCTTTTTGTCAACTGCTTGGAGGTAAGAGCTGGGATGTGAAACTGTTGCAGTTTTATGAGTAAAAAAAGTCAAGGACAGAAATCTGCAATTCTAGGTGTGTTTCATGTGTATATAACTATTTTTCCAATTAGAAAGTCCAAAAGGAGTTGATATCAAATCACCTGGTCAGAAGTGCTCTCGAGAATGAGTCTTGCTTTTCAAGGAAAGGCTTGTGTGTCTTTGCAGAGTTACATAAATTCTTTCCCTTGGTCTGGGTGTTAAAACTCAAACTCCAGCACAGCAAGCAGGGCCTTTCTCATGGCAGTAGCCCACTGAACTGCCTTCTTGTCTCCACTTAAATTACTGTGCCGAACTTAAATTATTATGCCTTTTGGATTGTTCCCTTTCCTCCCCTTGCATAACTTTCAGGGCTTTGGGCAACTTAAAACAAGTGTGACAGCAGGGGAGAAGTTTCATTACTTATAGAGGTTTTTTTAAGTGACATTGTAGTTAAAATCACCGTTTGTGTTCTTGCTAAGGGACAGACAGGTAGAGCTTGGCATCTTGGAACGTGGAATGTGTGTTTTTCACTGCCTGCTCATGCTCTTGCTCAGCTCCAAGCTTGGGGAATGTGGGGCAGCTGGGGCACATCCTAAAAATGGTGTTTGGTGACATGGCAGAGATTTAGGATGAGGGGACAATGGCAGTGGGGTGGAGGGTGCAGGGATGGTTTGGAGGATGGTGTGCCAATGACAGGGTGGCTGCCCTGAGGACACAGGGGTGGCTGAGTGAGGTGGCTCTGCCACTCACCCGTGTTCTGGCTTCCCTCTAGGACTCCATGTGTGAAAAGTCAGAGGACAGCCTGGGACATGGGCATGGACACGTGCCTGAGGACAGAGCCTTTCCAGAGAACTACCTCCCAGGCAGCAGCAGAGAGGCTGGCCAGGAATCCTCAGTGGAATACCTGCAGGCCGTGGCCAAGGTGCGCCTGTGCCTGAGCAGGGCTGCAGAGCTGATCTTCGACCTGCAGCAGCACACCAGTGAGTCTGATTGTTCTGCTGGCTGCAGGGCAGGTGGGCTGGACACAGTCAGTGCCCTGTGCTCTGCTAGGACCTGTTGTGGTTCGTGGCCAGGAGCGAGAGCAGCAGCTCCCTTTTTCCTTTTCCTTGGGGGTGTCAGTCTGTCTGTCCCCTGTACCAGATGTTACAAGTGCTCTGTGACTGGTAGCAAGGCTGTGCTGCTGGCCCCAGTGTAGTGACATGGCAGTTACACCTGTGGAAGGAGATTTATTTTATCCTCCTGATGCTAACAATGAGATCTATTTAGAGCCCACTAAATTGAACTTTAAAGCATAAATGCTGCTTCAGAGCCAGGACTGCTTGTAAGGGTTATTGTTTTATATGAATGAGAGCTCTGCACAGCTAGAAGGGATTAAGAGTTTATATTGACGAGTTTATGTCTTGTCTGTGAAAGAAATGAATCATTGTCTGAAATCTGGCTGAGGAAATGCTCCAGACAGCACCCAAGGGAAGGGGGACTCTGAAGTTCTTGTGTGTGATTACACAGTACTAATAAAGGGACTCGGTGCTACAGCTGGGGCAGACAGAGAAGTTTTACAAGGTGGGATGTGCTTTTGCCTCTTTGTTTTAACATCTTTTTTTCCCTTCAGAGCCAGAGGAGATGAAGGAGAAGCAGCAGTACCTGAAGAGTGTGGAGAAGTTCTGCAGCCTGTCCAGGAACGACTGGCACCGTGTGTACCTGGTCAGGAGGATTGCCAGCCAGCATGGCATGGAATTTGCTCAGAAGTTGGTCACAGAGCCACGGTTCAGATGGGTGTTCCCAGCAGAAATCCTGCAACAGGTAAAGAGGCATCTCCTGGTGGTGGTTGTGGTCTCCTCTTTGCCTTCACTTAGTGCTGCTCTGGGGTGTTCCTGCTGTTGTGTGGCTCTTGGGGGGCAGTGGCTGGGAGGCGCCTTGTCCCGGCTCCCTGCTGAATGGAGTCTGTCCTGGCAGCACCTGTGGGGAGGCTGAAATGCCCCAGTGCTTGGGAGGAGGAGGGGATTGTCCCTGCTGCAGCTGGGTTCTTGTCCCCAGAGCTCTGCAGGGCCGTTCCCTTGGCAGGTGAGGCACAGCCAGTCGCAGCACATGGACAGGTTCCTGGTGTGCGGGGAGCGCTACCGCGCCCTGCGCGACGCCGTGGGACGAGCCATGATGGAGGGCACGGCCCAGGGGCTCCTGGAGGCCCAGCAGGTACAGCCCGGTGCTCCCTGACATCCCTGCTGGGCTCTGGATGGCTCCAGCTCTCCTGTGTCCCTGTGGGCAGTGTCTGTCCCCAAGGAGACACCTGGGGGGGGGGTCTTTGCTGGGAGGTCCCTGGGGCTTGTGCCCAAGCACGTTTTCTTTACTTTCCCACCTGCACATCCCATCACTGTGGCTGGGGCAGCTCTGGCCTGTCCCCTGCCACATCCTTGGTTCTTCCCCAGGCCCCCAGCGACCCCCCAGCTCTGGAATCTGCCCACCTGCTCCTGGCCATCTTCCGAGAGGTCACTGCCCTGTACAGTGCCCGGGATCCGAGCCTTCATCCCAAGCAGCAGGTAGGACACTGCCCTTTGGCAGCTTGTGACAAACCTGCCCCGTGGGTAAGGGTGAAGGGGATCTGAACAGTCGTGCAGGAGCTTTTGTTCCTGTGCCCCAGCCAGGGTGATGGCCTGAGCTGAGCAGGCTGGGGAGGTTTTTGGAGTGGGGTAACCCAGTGTGGGAAGCAGCTGCCAGTGCTCTTTGCTTGGGTGGCCAGTGTCCTGATGGCTTTAACTCCTTCAAATCTGTGCTTGCAGCAAACAGAGATGATGACCGAGTTCATCCAGAGCTCCCAAGTGCTGAATTCCCCCGAGCTGCAGCTCCTTGCAGTTGCCCTGGTGAAGAACACCATGCCCAGGCTGGCGGTGGAGCCGTGGGGCTGCAGCCAGCAGGGAGCCCTGGTGGAGATGGCAGTGCACGTGGCTGCTGTGCTGCTCTGTGGGCACAGCCCTGCCCTGCAGCCTCTCAGGAACCTGGCCTGGCAGCCACACAGCATGCAGGTGAGGACAGGGAGCTCACAGGCACTGCAGCACATCCCTGCTGCTTGCCTGTGTCTGCTGCACCTTTCTCAAGAGCCATGCTCCACCTCGCTGTTTGAGCTGTGAAACACTGCAGGGCGATTATTGCAGTGCTGTTGGGGTCAATTAGCACAACACCAAGCTCTGGCCTGGTGTCTTTTCAAGGCACCTCTCCATCCTAAGCAGTGTGAAGCAAATAGCTTTGCTGAGCAAGGCTGAGAGCAGCTGGCAGCTCCCACTGTGCCTGCTCAGAGAGCTCTGGCTCCTCGCTCAGGGGGGAGGGAGCTGCTGCTCTGCTGCTCCTGGCTCCCCAAGGTGTAAGGGAACGTGCTGGTACACACCAGGGTGCATCAGCAATGCAGGGCAGGGTGTCTGGAGAGTGCACATGCAAGTCTCAACAATACTGGCAGCTCTAAGAGTGGATTTTCAAAGGTGAATTTGAAAATCTGCATCTGTGTCACCTGCCTGACCTCTGCTCTCAGATGTCTCTTGTTCCCCAGTGTGAGCAGAGAAGCAGGGAGTGGCTGCTGCAGGACAGAGCTGATTCACAGATCCATTTGTGACTGTTTTCCCCTTTCCCTCCTCAGCGCTCGTTTCTGCCTACAATGCCTGAGGACGTCATGGCTCAGGCCAGGAGCTGGGAGGAAGTGGGTAATCTGCAATGGTATGGTGAGTGCTGCTGGCTGGCTGGGGAAGGAATTCCTTGGGTTTGGAGAATGAAACTTCCAAATGTGAGGACAAACACAGTCCTCAGCACGAGTTCTCCGTGGTAAATCCAGATTTGTAGTGACAGTTTGTGTGGGTGATGCACCAAAGGACATCCAGGGCTTCAGTCTGCAGCTGTTCACAGGTGTGGGAGGAGAACTCTGCCACCTTCCTGGCCAGCTTCCCACAGCTGGACTGTCCTGCAGCTGGGAATGGGGGCTGAGCATTCCTGCCCTCAGCAGCAGAATCTGTCAGGCTTTGATTCCTTGTTGCTCAAGGAGAAGCAGCACTGAAAAATTCCTTGGCTTCCTGCATGGGCCTGTCAGTCCTTTGGGCTTTGGGCTAGTCAGGGCTTTTGATGAGATATTGAAGCATAGTTCTTGCTCTAGGATGATGGTCCCTAGGAAAAGGAATAACAGGAGTTGTATAATTATACAACTGTCTTAGAATACTGTCCTGTTTGTTTCTCTCTTGACAGTGTGTCCCAATGGCCACCCCTGCACTGTGGGAGAGGTAAGAATTTGGGACTGGTGGGTATTTAAGCAGACAAAATTTTCAACAATAAACTGTTTAATTTTGTTTACTGGTTTTAATGTTCTGATGCTCAGCGTTCCACTTCTAAATTTGATATTATTGATAATTTTGTCATTTTAATATAAAGTTTAGAATACCCCTAGCATTTATACCATAGATTGGGAAACATGAGGGTTTGAATTAACCACTTCCAACTTGGATTTTTGTTTCATTCCCTTTCTCTGCTGTTGCTCTGGAATTCAGTGTTCCCCTGTTGCTTTTGGCAGTGTGGGCGCCCCATGGAGACCAGCCTGTGTCCTGACTGCCGTGTCACCATTGGAGGCACCAACCACAAAGCTGTGCAGGGCTTCCAGGAGTCCAGGTGTGCTTTGCTTCAATGCCTTTGCAGTGCTAAATGATGTAGGACTTGCCTGTGGTGCCTTCAAAGGCCAGAGGTACCAACCACTTCATGCTGCTCTCTGGAAGGTGTAAGGAAGGGATGTCCAAGCAAGAGTAATCAGGCAGTAAAACCAAAGAAATTTGTTTTTCTGTGCACAAAACTGACTGGAAGCCTTCACTCCCCTGTGGCACGTTGAATTGGCAGCTTTTATGGCATTCAAAGACATTATGGGTCAAAAAGGCATTGCTGGGTATCAGAGATGTCTTGTGTGGTTTTTGTCAAGGCAAAAAAAACCAAACCATATATGCCCTTTCCTCCAGGAGTTACGAAGACAGAACTCAAACTGGCCACATCCTTGGAGAGGTTGAGCACAGAAGGACTCTGGGACTGTCTGACAGGGGCGTGCCCCCCGTGGTCTTTGTGCTGCTCCGTTTGCTCACTCACCTGGCAATGCTGCTGGGAGCCTCCAGCGACCCTCAGGTACCTTCCAAAAAACATTTCCAAGTGGTCACACAAAATGTAGGGAAACCTTTGTACACTGCTGGTCCTTGCCATCATATTGCCAAGTGACCAGGGCAGTCTGTCAGGATGCAAACCCAAATTCCCTCTGTCCTTGCTCAGGAGGGGTTTTGGTCCATTCCTGCCCTGATGGGCCCGGGTGGCAGGAATCCCACAGGTGGGGGTGCCTGGCAGAACTGAGCTCTGTGTGCCTTGTGCTTCCCTGGATGATTTTGTGCTCAACTCTTGCCTTTGCTGTCTTTAGTCCCTGGGAAGGATGATCAAGCCAGCTGTGGATGATGTGGTGAGGTTCCTGCAGCAGCACATTCAGGAGGACTTGGCACAGATGACCAGGATTTTGGGGAAGAGTGTGGATGACACCATCAACATCGTGCATCTCGTGCTCAGCAGCCTCCTGCAGGCCCCCCAGCAGCAGCCAGGCCAGTGTAAGAAAAGCCACCTGCCCTGTCACACCTGAGGCTGTGTTTGAAGGACTGTGGCCATGCATAGACCCCTTCCAACAGCAGCAGCTGAGCTGAAAACAGAGAGTTTGAAGCTTCTTTCTTACTGTAGGGAGGGAAGAATTTTTGGCTGTTTGCTTCTTTCAGTCGAGTACATGGGGTTTGCAAGGTTTGGTGCAGTCAATAACTCTGAAAATGAATTATTGACAAAATAACCTCATGACAGATGGCAGAGCTTGCTGCTCTCCCAGCTCAGCAGCCCGTGCTGTGTGCAATCCCTGTTCTGTGCTGCCTCTCAAGGACTCCCAGAAGTTCTCTGGGAGGAGGGATGGCACAGTGGGGTTCATGGTGGGATCTGGAGTCACTGTGGCACAGAGGCATTTCTGTGTAAACAGCCCATATTTGGAGTGTGGGACAGCACCAGTCAGTGCTCCAAGCTTCAGTCTGTCATTGATCATGGTCTGACCTTGGACAACCTGTTCAATGCTTCTGGGCTATGAAGGAGTTGTACAAATGTCCCCAGCATTCACATGAGTGACTGGCTGAAGCTCCTGGAAACCTGGATCCCTGTGTGATGTTTGGGTGTCACTCTCCAGCTCAGTCAAGATACTCAGTTAACCTCTAGGACCTGTGAATCTGTGCTTTCTTTGCACTGAAATATTGCAGATTTAAGAGGTGAAATGTTCCTGTTGCAGGGCTGGTGCAGTTTGATGATGTTCTCTCCACCAAAGAGAAGAGAAACAAATGGGAACAAATTGTTGCAGACACAATTATTGTTCCTGAATTGAAGGTGAGAAATCTGCTGTACAGAGTCAGTAGCTGAGCAGTGTAAAATTCACTGGAAATCTGATGTGCTGTAATATCTGTGCTACATTTGTCACCTGACTATTCCTAAAACAAACCCATCCATGGCACAGCTGCAGGTTAAGGATTAACCACCCTTATTCTACCTGGGGAAATGGGGGTCTGAGACTGGAGTTGTTCTGGGATGAATTTGTATAGCTGGAAAAGCAGAAATGGCTTAGCTCAGCTGAAGGTATTACACAATATCCAATGATTTATTATTTTTTTAATGCAGGATTTGGATAAAAAGCTTGTGAAGTTAAACAGACGGATACAAGAGGATGAGAGAATCTCCTCCAACCCCATAGTGAAGATCGTGTATGGGGACCCAGCTGCATTCCTGTCCCAGCTGCCAAGGGACAGCCACATCCACCACTCCAGGATGTGGAGCTGCCGCAGGAGGGTCTCCGTGGAGAACCTGGGCCACGTTGTGCAGCAGAAGAATGCCAGGGACACTGTCCCTCTCCTCTGGAAGTTCCTGCAGAAGGTGGGGGTGGCTCAGGGATGTGAGCCTGGGATTGCCAGAACCACGTTTGGACTACCCAGTTTCTTTATTCTCAGTACTTGCTGTGATCTTGAGAATGAACATGGAATATATTGTTGTCTTTTAAACATTTAAGAAGTAATTCCATAAAAGTATTCCCAAGTGGTTTGTCCATGCACAGCCTTACCCACAGGTTCCCTTTCCTCTTCCAGGAAACTGAGCTGAGGCTGGTGAAATTCTTGCCAGAGATTCTGGCTCTGCAGAGAGATTTGGTGAAGCAATTCCAGAACACAGCAGAGATCAAACACTGCTCCATCAGGGAATTCCTCAGGGAGCCCCAGTCAGGTGAGCCAACTTTGCCAAAATTGTCATTAATGAAACAGAAAGTGCTGGATTGTTGAAAGTGAAGGGGAAAACTCACCTTTTCCTTTTAACTCTCACCTGAATGAGCTGCAGACCTGGGTAGGGTTGGAAAAGTTACCAGATGACTT
This sequence comes from Sturnus vulgaris, assembly GCF_052056855.1. Taxonomy (NCBI): domain Eukaryota; kingdom Metazoa; phylum Chordata; class Aves; order Passeriformes; family Sturnidae; genus Sturnus; species Sturnus vulgaris. Next base: position 804,716 of record NC_142262.1, read on the forward strand.
TAAAGGGAGTTAAGTATAGGTTTTTTTATGAGGGGTGGGAGCTCTGTGCAGTGCAGCAGTGGTTCTGTTGGCATTTTAAGCTCAGGCCTAGAGCAGGGCTTGCCTAAAGAGTGGAATAAACGTCCTTCCCTTCCTTTCATGAAGTTTGTGGCAACTCCTTCAGTTGTATTTAAGTACAATTACTGATGTTTTTAAAGTACTTATGGAAAGGTACATGAAGGTCATGCAGAATCAGACCAAGGAGTAATCCATGCTTGTGGCCTGGCTAAGAGCAGACAATAATGGAAAAATAACGAACTGAGCAAATGGCTCTGATAGCTTTAGGAAGGTGTTTGGTGTCTGTTCAGTCTCTTGGGCAGTTGGAACAGTTGCCTGGAGTTCAGTGGTGTGCTCTGAAGATCCTTGTATTGGAGAGTTTCACCAGGAAAAGGTATTTAATGGATTTATCTTTGTTTCTCAGATGTGATGAGGGCCGTGTTAGAGAGGAGAGTGAATGTGTTTCTGTCTGTCTGGAACAAGCTGAGAAGGTCCCTGGACACCAATGGTGAGCAGCTTCTTCCCAGCCCTGCTCCTGCACTGCTCCTCGTTCTGAGTTCAGGTTCCTCCCATCACTGATGCTGAGGCATGTCCTCAAAACTGAGCTTGGCCATTGAATTTTAAGAATCTAGGTACAAGGGGAAGAATTTGTTTCCCTCTTGTAGTACTGTCACCTGAACTTGTTCCCTTTCGTGCTTGTCCCTAAAGCCGAGCTCAGCTTTTCTCGGGCTCGGTGCCTCCTCCTGCCCTGGCTCTGGGCCTCCTCAAACACTCCTGTCTGTATTTCAGGGGAAATTAAGCTGCCTAAAGGCTACTGTGATGCTGATCTGAGCGTGGACAGCAGGCTGGAGGTGCTGCTGCCGCGGCGGCGGGGGCTGGGGCTGTGCTCCACGGCGCTGGCCAGTTACCTCATCGGGCTGCACAACGACTTGGTGCACTCTGTGCACCGGCACACCAAGGAGGATGACAGGTGTGCTGCTCCTCCGCTCCTTGGGCTCTGCTGCATTTCCTGCTCCCTCTCGGCCAGCTCTGCTCCACAGAGGCCTGTCCCTCTGAGCAGAGCCCCTTGGCTCCCTGCAGGTACCTGATCAGCCCCTCGGAGGTGGCCGACCTGCACCTGATCAGTTACGAGGTGGAGAGGGACCTGATCCCTCTGATCCTGTCCAACTGCCAGTACAGCATGGAGAAGGGAGGGGAGACCTTGCAGGACTTTGATCTGGAGAGGATCCAGCAGCAAGTGATCAGCAAGTTCCTGCAGGGGAAGCCACTGATCACGCTGACGGTAGGACAGGCAGGGGCTGTGCAGCCAGGAGGGCGCTGGCAGCAGTGGTCCAGTGCTCACACCCATGGGCATCCTTCTCTCCTGACAGGGAATCCCCACCCTGGTGTACAGACACGACAGGAACTATGAGCAGCTGTTCAGTGATGTCAGGAGTAAGCTGGAGCAGGTGGGTTTCTGCACTGCAGGAAGCAGGGCAAGCATGAAATCCCTGCTTTTCCAAGGCTTTTCTGTCCCTTGCCTTGTCCTTGCAAAGGCTTGCCTGCTCATTTCTCAGCATGCATTGGTTACATGCAATCTGGCCTTGTGCTGTCAGTCAGGATTTACAAAGAAAAGGGAGATAGTTCAGCACTTCAGTTTCCTAAATCTGGGGATCTCCATGACTTGAGCAATTTAAACAGGAAAAGGAATGGCTCTAAAATCATATTAACTGTGAGTTTGTGGTTTTCAGAGTGCTCTTCCCAGTTCTGTGATGAACATGATCAGTGGGGAGCTGCAGTCCTACAGTGACGTGTGTGATGCTCTGTCCCTCACTGAGATCACCCTGGGCTTCCTGGCCATGGCTGGTGAGAATGCTGAGATGCTGCTGACTGAGTACATTGAGCAAGTCCTGCAGATGGGGGATCAGACAAACCCTCACGTGCTGCAGGTGAGTCCTGAGGGCAAAGCCCAGATCCCTACAGGATAAAATCTGCCCTGGTTTCTGCTAGAATCCAGCCTGTGTGACAGAGCCCTCTCTCTCTCCCAACTGCTTGTTGTGATATTAAAAACTGGATTATTGAGGGCAGATGGGCCCCACCCAGGCTAAGGGGCTGGATGAGCTGTGTGCTGAGCTCTCTCTGGGCAGGGCAGGCTGGGGAAAGGCTCCAAGGACATCCCTCACATGCACAGATGTCCTTCTCTTCCAGGCCCTCAGACGGTGCCAGCTCAAACACAGCCTGGCCCTGTGGCAGCTCCTGTGTGCCCACAAATCTGAGCAGCTGCTGCGCCTCGGCAGGGTATGGAACCCCCCTCACCCCATCTGACCTCATCTGTTCTGCTCTGCTCCTGCTCAAATGTGTGTGTGGGTTTTTCCTCCCCTTGCTGCATTTTTAGGATCCTTTTGCAGACATCAATCCAGACTACAAAGAAGAGCTCACCCCAGAGCTTGCCAAGGTCTTGCACACCTTCCTGGTCCACTCCAGGCTGGAAACCTTCCTGCAGGAGCTCCATGAAATGATCATCCTGAAGCTGAGACGTGTCCAAGCTGTGGAGGAATTCAAACCCATGTGGAGGTAGGAGTCACACACCCAAAGCCAACAATTGATGTTAACTGAAGCTTCCCTGCCTCTGAGCATGCACACAATGGGAACGTGTCCTTGGCAGCATGAGGAACAGCCACACTCATTTCTAGCAGGTGGCACTTCCATCTCACACAGGCTCTCTTGGGGATACTGCTGGAACACTCCAGGAGCTGCTGTCCAGGGCACAAACACAAGCACTTCTGCAGAGGCACTTGGATAAAATAACAACAGAATTACAAACTCATTAAGGCTGGAAAAAAAAAAAGCCAGGGATCATCAAGCCCAGCCTTCAGGGATAGGCACACTCAGCTCTGCACAGGCACAGCTCGGCCCCAGAGCTCAGCCCTGCCCTGCAGCCTCCCCTTGCTGGGCTCTGTTTAACCCTTCTCACTGCACATACACCTGTACAATGGTGGATATTGAGTATTTTGGGTGTGTTTAACCCTTCTCACTGCACATACACCTGTAAAACAGAGGATATTGAGTGTTTTGGGTGGTGCAGTGCACTCAGACTGTGGCACTTGTGGTTTGCTGTACCCCAGCTGTTAATGCTATTCTGCTCTGTCTTCCAGCCTGAAGGAATCACTCGTGCCTTACCTTGATGCCAAAGACCCTGAATTAGCTCTGGAGGTGGAGTACACATTCCCAGATGAGATTCTTCTGTCTCATGTCACTGGTACCTGGAAGGCAGCTGCTGTCTTCAAGCGAGAGCACAGGGAGAGTTAGGGCAGGACCTTGACAACACCCGCGATGGGGTTCTGGAATTTTGGGCATTTCTTTGGGGTCTTGCTGGTTGTTCTTTGGGTTTGGGGTTGTTGTTTTTACACCCGATGTGAAGAGTAGGAGGGTGAAATAGACCCAGCAACTCTGAGTGAACCCTGGATCGCCACAGCCCCAGAGCCACTGGAGGAACATGAAGGACTTTTTCTGCAAACCATTTTTACAAATCACGCAGGTGCCGTCGTGCTGGGAACAGGGTTTATGTTTCCAGCCTGCCCTTCTGCTGGCAGGGGCTGTCAGCACCGGCTGCAGACCCGGCTCCGGCCCGGGAGGAGGCAGCGCTGAGGGCCGGGGCTCGGGGCTCCTTCCCTGCCCTCAGCCCGCCCCGGGCCGGCTTCTCCCCGCTCCCGCTTCCCAATAAACTCGTTCAGCTCCCGCGGCTCTTCCTGGCTCTTTCCGCGATCGGGGCCGTGCTCGGGGCCGGTGTCGGGGCCGCCGTGCCGGAACGGCCGCGCTCGGCCGCGCTTTCCGGGGGACGGCGGCGCTGCGGGCCCGGTGCCGCCATGGCCGCGTCCCCTGCGCGGCAGCGCCGCTGGAAACGGTAACGGGGCTGGGGCTGGGACCGGACAGTGCCGCCGCTGGGAGCGGTAACGGGGCTGGGGATGGGACCGGACAGTGCCGCCGCTGGGAGCGGTAACGGGGCTGGGGCTGGGACCAGACAGTGCCGCCGCTGGGAGCGGTAACGGGGCTGGGGCTGGGACCGGACAGTGCCGCTGCTGGGAGCGGTAACGGGGCTGGGGCTGGGACCGGACAGTGCCGCCGCTGGGAGCGGTAACGGGGCTCGGTGCTCCCCACAAGGCCCGGGCACCCTCCGGAACAGCCCCCGGGACCCCATCCCCGGCTGGGCTCTGGGGCTCAGGGGAGCGGACGGGGCGGGTCCGTGCCGGGCTGGACGGGCTCTCCCGGTGCCGCAGGGAGCAGGCCCGGCTGAAGGACAGCGTGGTGGAGGAGGACACCGAGGAGTGGCAAAAGGATCCCCATTTCTCCGGGCTGCACAGAGTGGGAGGCGTGGATTTATCCTACATCAAGGGGGACGAGAGCCGTGCCTGCGCCTCCCTGGTCGTGCTCAGCTTCCCGGCTCTCGAGGTACCCCCGTCCCGGGCCGCGCCCCAACCACGGGGCTGCAGGGCAGCGGGAGGTGGGATAGCGGGGAGGAATTCTTCCCTGGCAGGTGGGCAGGCACAGGGTGCCCAGAGCAGCTGTGGCTGCCCCTGGATCCCTGGAAGTGTCCAAGGCTGGGTTGGAATAACCTGGGACGGTGGAAGGTGTCCCTGCCCATGGCAGGGCGTGGAATGGGATGGGCTTTAAGGTCACTCCCGGCCAAATAGCTCCGTGATTCTCTATGTGTTCAGCAAACCTTCCAATTATGTGTTCCCAAGAAAGATAAACAGAAAAAAAATACGTGTAAAGGTTTAGACAGAAGTTTAGGAAGGTGTGATGCAGGAGTCTTGTGGGATGGCTGGGATCTCCCCCAGGCTCCGGAGGAGCTGCAGTGCCTGTTTGGGGAGCCCGTGGGAGGCGATCTCAGTGCTCCAGTGCAGAGTCCTGTGTGTGAGCTCTTGCTGGGAATCAGCTGATAATATGGGCTGTGACATAGGAAAGCTTTTCCAAACCCGCCATGGATCTCACGCAGTCGTTTTACTTGAACTAATAAAAGATTTTTGGTCTCTTTCCCAGCTTTCAAAATGATATAAAAATTATCTTTAACTGTAAAAGCTCTAACAAGCAGAGAAATAAAGTTTGATGCTGCCTGCTGGGATTTTAATGATCTGTATCTCAAGTCCTGCTGTGATCTGCAGGGCAAGGCAGGAATCTTTGTGTTGTGCTGCCTTACACCTTTTCCCTTGCCCTGTCCCTGGGTTTAGAAGGGATGAGCAGAGGGCGTGGAGTGGAGGAGGAGCCTCTGGAGCATCCAGGGGCTCTCTGGCCGCACCGTGGGTTCCTGTGTGTGCCTGGCCCAGGTGCTGTACCAGGATTGCCGCATGGTGACCATCACTGCCCCGTACGTGGCCGGGTTCTTGGCCTTCCGGGAGGTGCCTGTCCTGGTGGAAGCTGTGCAGAGACTTCAGCAGGAGGAGCCCCAGCTCCAGCCTCAGGTGGGGTGTGTTTTGCTTGTCCTGAGTTGGGGCAGGAGCTGTGTTGGGGCATCCGTTGCCTTTCCTTGGGGAGCAGGGATGTGAGGCTGGGAGCAGCCAGGCCTCCCGTGGGCAGGGCACTGCCAGTCCCACACTGCTGCTGCTTTAGGGGCAGGCACAGGCAGCAGGAGCCTTACAGGGAGAGCTGAGAAACCAAGAGAGATTTCTCTTTCCTTGCTTGCTCCTTGGAGTGTTCTCAGTGCCAAGGAAATAACATTTCTGCTTTGGCTTTTTCAGGTGCTTCTGGTGGATGGGAATGGCCTTCTCCATCCCAGAGGTAGGCTGTTCCTGGAGAGCCCTGCTCTCGTGCTCCTTGGCATTCCTATTCCTGGTGTCCTGCAGCTACAGTGGCCCCTTGTTGGCAGGATTTGGCACAGCCTGTCACCTCGGAGTCCTGACAGACCTGCCGTGCATTGGCGTGGCCAAGAACCTCCTGCACGTGGATGGCTTGGTCAGGGATGAGCTGCACAGGGAGCAGGTTAGGCCAGGCTGGGCTTTGTTCCTGCTTTTTCATATTCCCAGGGAATTTGGACAGCCACATGCAATTGTGGGCTCATGAGCTGACCTTGTGTATGTTTACCCTTAGGTTCGTTCCCTGCAGAGGTCAGGAGAGACATTCCCACTGACTGGCACCTCGGGGAAGGTCCTGGGCATGGTAAGCTGTCACTTGGCACTCTGCACAGTGGGGCTGGCTCTGTGATCCTGGTCAGGAGGGCAGGTGTGAGCAGGTGACCAGTGACACTGCTGGCCCCTTCCTGAGAGCTCAGGTGGCTGCAGGGAGTTGGCAGCTCAAGTGCTGGGAGCATTCACGTCCGTGGCTGTGGCACCTGAGGTGCTCCAGCGGCCTGGATGGTGAGCTGCAGTCTGGGAGAGGTGCCAGTTCCCTGGCAGCTTCCCAGGATCAGTCTGGGAGCATCTGCTTCAGAGCAGAGCAGGAACAGGCAGCTGTGAGCCACTTCCTGTGTGTGCTGTCAGCCTGGACTGGCACAGCTCCCTGCATCCCAGAGCAGCCTCAGGCATTTGGGGAAGGGCCACGGGCGACAAACGGTGGGATGGAGAGGATGTCCAGGAGGGCTGGGAGCTGCAAACATGGAGCCACCCCCCCCAGCCGCGGGGTCTGGCTGGCTCCCAGTTCCACTGCCCCTCTGGGTGTGTTCACACGAGCCTCTCCAGTGCCCGACCTCTCCTTTCTGACTGCCCAGGTGCTGCGGAGCTACAACAACAGCTCCAAGCCCCTGTACGTGTCCGTGGGCCACCGCGTGAGCCTGGCCACGGCCGTGCGCCTGGTCACGGCCTGCTGCCGCTTCCGCATCCCGGAGCCCATCCGGCAGGTAGGCACCACACCTGGGCAGGTACAGCACCTCACCTGGGCAGGCACAGCACCACACCTGGGGCAGGTACAGCACCACACCTGGGGAAGGCACAGCACCACACCTGGGGCAGGTACAGCACCACACCTGGGCAGGTACGGCACCACACCTGGGGGAGGTACAGCACCACACCTGGGCAGGTACAGCACCTCACCTGGGGGAGGCACAGCACCACACCTGGCACAGGCACTGGGAGTGTTTGCCCAGCCCCGGGTTGTTCCAGGGCCTCGCTTTGCCCCTCCCGTGCTGGGCTGTGCCCCCAGCCCATGGTGCTGCTCACTGATCCTTGCAGCCCGTTGTGTCGCAGTGCCCGGCAGCGTTCCCAGCCCCAGCCTGACTGATTCCCTGCTCCCTCTCTGCGGGCAGCTCCTGCCATGCTGGTGTTCATCCCCAGGAGCTGGGAATGCAGTTTTCTCGGGCGTTTGGAGGCCAGCACAGCCCGCAGTGCTGCTCCTCTGGGCCTTTCCCGAGCCTCATGGAGCCACCAGCCAGCAGGTGACAGCACTGCATCACTGTCACCGAGCTGCAGCTGCCACCGAGGCTCAGCCTCGGCTGGTTTTAAATCGCAGCAGAACTTGGGGAAAGGCTCTGAAGAAGCTCAAAGCCTCTGGGACTTCTGGCCTGGCAAGTGCTTCCCTTCTCCCCGAGGTCATTCTGCTGTTGATGGCTCCACAGCCCAGAGCCAGGACTGACCCCAGGGCCTGCCTGGGTGTCCCTATCCCTAACACTGCCCTAGGACAGCCTTGGCATGGCTGCTGTGCCAGCCGGGTGGGGTCAGGGGTGTGCCCACCTGAGCAGCCCCCAGGGCAGTGTCCCAGAGCTGCAGTGTTCCCTGGAACTGAGACTCTACTTATAAACTGCCCCAAAATCTGAACTCCTTGGAGCAAAATAAGCCTTGGGGTGTCCGTAGCAGAGCTGCAGTTCCCAGTCTCAGCCCCAGTGCCTGGCAGACTGGAGGAGGCTGGTGGAGCTCCTTATGTAACCTGCTCCAGCCAGGGACAGATGCCTCTGCAGAGCTCCGAGCCAGCTCTGCAGCTCTGCGTGTTCAAAGGGAAAGGAGAAGCATTCCTTTTGGAAACAAAAAGGTGTCTTGGAGCTTGTCATCACCCTCAGTTCGCTTCCAGCCATTTCCAGGATTTGCTCATGTTCAGAGACTCTTGAAGTTCCCTATGACCTTTTTTCTTAGAGTGATGGAATGAATTATTGTCACTTTTCTTACAGAGGGATGAAAAGTCCAACAGGGGAGTGTGTTTATTCCAGAGGGATGGCAGGAGCTGAGGACACATAAACCTTCCCATGGGATTTGTCCCTGCAGCACTTCCTCTGTGTGGTGACTGCCACAGCTCTTGGCACAGGCAGAGCTGAAAGCCTCAGCTCTTGAGCACCTGCAGCTGCAGTTAGGAAGTAGGAAGCTGTGGACAATCCTGCCACGGGTGCCTGACGTGGCCTTTTTGCCATGGAACGTCTCCAGAAGTTGCAGACCTGGTAGAAGAAGTGCTTACAGATTTCCCAGTGTCAGGAGAGACCTGTGGCTCATCAGGTCCTGGTCTGGGAGTTCTGGCAGCCCTGGAAATGGAATGGTGTGTGAGGGCTCAGCTGCCCACAGCTCCCGAGGTTTGTGTGAGGGCACAGGTGCAGTGCAGCTGCTGTGGGAGCTCAGGCCTCTGCTTTAGGGGCTGTGGTGCTTCCCAGGAGTGCAGCATTATCCAGGCAGGGAGCAGGAAGGTTCCATTTGCATTCAGCCCACAGTGTGGCCGTGCTGCCAAGGAACTGTGGCTGTGGTGCAGATGAGAGAAGTGAGATCTCAGAGGAAGCAGAGGGATGAACTTCCCTTGTCACCTGCTATCAGTATTTACATCCTTCCACGTGCCACTGGCAGGCCCAGCCAGGAGAGCTGTGCTCCTGCTCAGGGCTGGTCCTTTGGAGCTCCCAGACAAGGCTTGGGGTAGGCAGGAGCTGCCATCCCAGAATAATCAGCACAGCACTCACCCTGTGTGGCCCTGGAACGGTCCCAGGCCCTGCTGGGAGAGCTGCCCTGGCCTGCTGACAGAGGTCAGACCCCTCCCTGGTGCTCTGCCTGCTCATTCCCGGGATCCCTGTGCCCAGCAGGGAAGCAGGAGCTGCTGGTGCCACTCTGCAGCTGCCAGGGATTGCACCAGGTCAGGCTCCTGCCTGGCTGCTCACCAAACTCCTGCTCACTTGCTGCTCCCTTCAGCTGCCCCTGGCCCTGAGCCAGGGCCTTTGGGCTGGCACAGCCTGGGGCTGCTCCAGGCCACCAGGAAAGGCAGTCACCCTCTGTGAAACACTGAACACTTGCCCTCAGAAGAATTGAGACAAGGCATCAGCATCTCCTCTGGGACTGCACATCAGTCACTGGTGTCCTGAGACTGCAGCTCCCTCCAAGCCTGCTGTGCACAGGGACCACCCTGGCCCCTCAGATAACAGGCAGGGCACCATTTCCACAGCCAGCACTCATCCCCTCTGAAAATAGCCCAAATCTGTGAGGATTATTGCAGGACAGTGATCCATCTTATTGATTAGCCCGTGCTTAATCACTGCCTTAAGCTGACTCCAGTGGTGTGTTGGGACTGAGCCCTGCCTGGGAACTGCCACCTCATCAAGCATTAGCTGATGTTCTCAGCAGAACATGGTTGGGGTTTTTCTTCCCTAGAAAAATGGTTGGTAGCTGTGCCTCCTGCTCCTTGGTGTCCCCTTGGGGACTATTGAGCAGCCTCCTTCCCTGGTTATAAAATCCATCACGTAATCGCTTATCCTGAAGAGTGATCAAAGTTATTTGTCAGTTCGGTTATGAAACTGTCCAATTATAGAGAGAAGGCAAAAAAATCTCCCAAACAAACCACCCCTTATGTAACTCTCTCCTTCTCAGCTGGCAGGAGGCTCTGCAGTTGTGGAGCAGGTTCCAGCAGCAGGCACAGCCTCCCCCGGGGGCTCGGGCTGAGGGGCTGGGGCCTGCCAGGGCTGCAGGAGGCTCCTCGGGAGCAGCACAGGGTGGGGAGCAGCAAATGCTTCAAGGACAGTCCCTGGGGATGTGTTAACCCAATTTCTGAGCTCGTCACCAGACACTGTGAAGCTTTTCCAGCTGGGAAGGTCACATCCTGCTTTGTAGGTGGGGAGAGACACTCTGCCTTTGAGGTGGGCACAGCAGCTGCTCGGAAATGGCACAGCAGTGCGCTGGGAAAGAAGTTTCTGAAGGAGAAAGACTTTGAAGGACTGTAAAAATCAACTGCCCGTCCTCAAAGTTGTCCAGGAGCCCAGGATGTTCTTGTGATGGCATCAAGGGTCTGCTGCTGGTGTTGTGCAGCACTAGGGGGCTGAGCAAACACCTCAGGGTGGGGGCAGGAGCACCCAGGGAATGCCCAGCAACATTTTCTAACAGTTCTGGGCTGTGGTTGGTGCTCTCCTTGCCCCAGGCTGTCGTGCCTGGCTGAGCCACCTCATCCTGGTGGGATGTACTGACAGCAGGGTGGATGGGGCACACTGGGACAACAGGAGGCCCCAGCCAGGCTGCTCAGCCCGTGCCCACTCCTTTCCCTCCTTGGTTCCAGGCTGACATCAGGTCCAGGGAGTACCTTCGGAAGCAGCTCTGTGCCCCCCTGGAGGTGCTGGAGGCTGCCCCTGCCAGCCCAGAGAGGTGGGTGTGTGGGCAAAGGGGATCTGCTGTGCCATGAGCTGCAGTAATGGCATTAAAGGTACAGCCAGGGTGACAAGGTGAGCTCAGTGAGGAGGGCAGGACATGTGCTGCCTCCAGGTGATTTCTGCTCCGTGTGGCCACGCTGCTTCCCACAGCCCTGAGCTGTCCTGAGTGTCCTGAGCTGGGGAAGGGCAGCAGGGATTTGGTCTTTTTTCAGCACTGGCCATAAGCAAAGCCCTAACACCCACAGGTGTGACCTGAGGCTGAACAGAAATACCTGCAGGGAGCTGAGTTTGGGCCCCGGGTCCTGGGGAGGGTCAGAGTCCCCCACTCTTACATAAGGTGGGCCAGTGGTGTCAGTTCAGGGCTAATTCCATGGCAGGGCCCCTGAGGTGCAGGAGCTCAAGCTCACCAAGTGCCAGTTGTTTGTGCCTGTTGGCTTCTACTTGTTTTAAAACTTACTTCCTACTTTCTCTTTTTTTGTTTCCAGCAGTAAAAAGGAGGCTGAATTGGAGGATTAATCTGAACGTGCAGAGCTCCTCTCCTGCACCAGGGCTGGGTCCTGCTGGATGCAGGAGCCCAGTGCCACCCTGAGGGACAGCTGTGCCAGGCTGTGTCCCACAGGACAGCACCAGCCACTGCTCAGGGAGAATCCTGAGCCATGAATTTCTCAGGGTTTGTTTTTAAGTATTGTTAAAATGTTTTTGTAAGCAAAGGCTCACGTGTAAGTTTGCAACACCTCGCTGGAGCCCTTGGGCAGCTGATTTACAGAGATGCTGAGGCATTTCCACTGCAGAGCCAGCCTGTGTCTCCTATCACACCTCTGTGGCACAGAGCCTTCCTTTCCTGCTGTTTTTGGAGCAGCTTCCCCCATTCCTGCAGCCTGGGCTCTCCCATTCCCTCTCCACATCCCTGGGGTGCAGCAGCCCTGTTCCAGCTCTTCCTGAAGGAAGGATCATCTCCGGAGAAAGGATGGGAGAAGCCATTTCCCTCCCAGGAGGATGGGGAGGAAGGGAGGGAGGTCACTGTTGGCACACAGAGCACTCCAGGTGCCCGGATCCCAGGCTGCAGTTCTGGCCCAGCCCCAGCTCGGCCTGAAGAGCAGAGCCCAGAGCTTCTGTGCCCAAATCATCCCTGACCCTCATCCAACCTGCAGGACCAAAGCTGCTCCCAAGGTGTGGGGTCCTGGCTGAGGTTGGCAGGTGGTTCCTGGCTGTTCCCAAGGAGCAGCAGGAGCAGAACGTGCTCTGTTCCACACCAGGGTTTGTCTGTGGGTGGTCAGACTGGCAGTGGAAACCACAGTGGAGGCTTTTCCTTTGATGCTGGGGCTGTGGGGGGCCAGGAGCTGCTGCCAGGCCAGGGGCAGAGGGAGCACTGGGCTGGTGCCTGGTGCTGGCTGTGGCAGGGGACAGGGTGGGGACAGCCCAGCTGAGGGGACACAGGGACAGCTGTGTCCCCTCCCTGCATGGACACAGAGCCTCCTGTGCCACAGCCTGTCCTGTGCCAAGGGAGCAGGGTGGGGACAGAGCCACAGCCAGCAGGGATCAGTTCATTCCTCATTCCAACCCCACACAAACCAGTGACTACTGTGGCCATGGGGACAGTCTCCTAAAGTGACAGAGTGGGTGGGGGACAGCTCCTTCCTGCACCTCAGGGCAGAACAGGGAAATCCATGTGGGTGTTCTGATTGCTTTGGCCTGTGCTGGGAGGTCCCAGGGTCATCCCTGTCTCGTCCCAAATTCTGGGTGGCACCACTCCCAATGCAGAGTGATCCCAGGTGTGCTGAGTGAAGCCCTAACCTGGCTTAGCTGTGCTGGGGGAGCCTCTGGGGGAGCAGCTCCTCCAGGCTGGCCCTGGCACAACAGGGGAACCTTCAGCACGTGGGACTGTGGCTTCTGCCCTCGGTGAGTGTCTGGGTTTATTTTCCATGTTTATAGCTGTGTTTTAATCCCTGATCTATTGGTGATGCTTTTTTGTGCTTCTAGTTGGTATTTGACGATGAGAGATTTGGGCTGGGCTGCTCAGGGCAGCCGAAGCTGTGGTTTGGGTGGAAGCTCAAGGAGGTGAGCCCAGCTCTGACAGGAGTGTGAGGCTGTGGCTGTTCAGGGTCTGTCACTGGGTGTTCCTGGGTTCTCAGGGATCAGGGTGTTTTGATCCATGGAGGGTCTGTGTGCTCAGCCTGTGAGAGATCCAGGGCTGGGGACACTGCTGTCCTTGGCTGGCCTGAGCCCCCCCCAGCTGCCTCTGCCCAGGGGTTGAGGGAAAATCAGGTTAAAAAAAAAAAAAAAATAACCGGCATAAAAATGGCTCTGCATCACTGCCCCAGCTTCCCTCTGGTTCTGAGCCCAGGTAAACTCAGATGACTCTGGATGAAGTCACCTGGGGAGCTCTGGGGGGAGGACGGTGCTGCAGTGCCCTGCTGGAGCCAGGGCTCTGTGCTCCTGGGTTTGGGGTTTGCCTGGGCTGAGGGATGCTGGCCCAGCTGCCCGAACTCGGGTGCTTAAAGGAAAGGACTAATCTCTGTGTTTGGTGTCTACTTGTGGCTCTTTGGACACAATAAGGGATTAACTTGGTCTTTATCTAATTGGTTTATAACCCTGGGCAGGGAAAATCTCTTTGTAATGCTTGAAACCTCTTAACAGAAACTCAGAGACTGGAGCTTGAGTGTCCTTTGAAATAAACTCATTCATGGCTTGTCTTTTTTAACTCTGTTGCTGGAAATCGACTTTTCTGGGTGTAAAGTTGTTGGGAATCAGAGGAAAATAGTTATTGCTGAGTGATTGTAAATCCTCCTGTTATCACCAGGGGGTTTCTCTTCACCATTTCCATCTGGGACAGGTTGGGAGTCTCTGGAGGTGTCTCGGGGCTCGGGCACCCCCAGCACTGCTGGGGAATGAGCTGCGGGGCTGGGGCAGGGATGTGATGGCTCCTGGGTGACAAACTGGGGCAGAACTGGGTTGGGGTTGGGTTTCCTGACTCCCAGGTGCCGAATGGTTCTGCTGCAGGTTCTCTGGATTGCCTCTCTCTGTTTTATTTGTTCATCTGGGGACCCAGGAGAAGGGACAGGAGATGCCTTAAGATGCGAATCTGTTTGTTCTGGGAGTTCTGAGGAAGTCTGGGTGAGCAGCTCCACCCCAGGTGTCTGAGGCTGGGTGGGATGAGTTCCCACCTCCGTGTCTGGAGCTTGTGGCAGTGTAGGTGCTGCCTGTGCAGTTCCAGCTCCTGTGACTCAGGGTTTGTATTTTGGGACACTCCTGCCGAGGATGGGGGAAGTGTTTCATTGGGATTTCCCCCCTCCCGGCCCCCACTTCTCATTCCTCTCCCGTTTGGCTTGGTTGGGTGGGTTTAGGAGGGGCTGTTTCCCTCCTGGTTCCCCAGACCAGGGCCAGCTGCAGGTCTGAGCCCCCCGTTCCCGGTTTGGTGTCTGTGGGGGTGGCTGGGGCAGCTGTGTCCCACGGATCTCGGAGCATTCCCCAGCTCTGACTCTAAATGGGGTTTTTAGTGTCGGTCCCTCCCGTGGCAGCTGAGGCCTCTTGGATGTGGTGGCTCCTGGGCAGAGCCTGGCTGTGCAGAGGGTCCTGGGCAACGTCACGGCTCCCTTGCAGGGCTTTTTGGTTTTTTGTGGTTTTTTTGTCCTTTTGTCCTTTTTTTTAATTATTATTATTTTTCCCATCCTTTTGTCCTATAAATAGTTCTCCACCCCAACTGCTCTTCCCGTTGTTGGTGTTGGTTGATCCTCCCTGATCCTCTCATCACAGCACCACCTCCCCCACCCCGGCTTTATTTTAAGGCCCCATTAATTAAGAGCAAATGAGTGGAATTTCTCTTGACAAGCAAATTAATAGCAAATGAGGTGATTATGAGCTGTGTCATTTGGGTGATGGAGCAGCTTGTGCAGGGCTCAGCCCAAGGCAAGGCAGCAAATCCGTGGGGCAGGAGATCTCTCCTGTTGGGGGGCTGGGACATGGAAGGTGCTCTCTTCCCCTCTTGGGCTACTGGGTGGAATTTTGGTAGCCAAGGAGCCACCGTGAGAGCCTGGGCTGGAGGAGGCAGAGCAGAGGTGCCGGGGATGACCCCGCTCGGGGGGTGCAGCCCCCGGGCCCAGCCAGGGATGCCCTGGGGGGTCCCACATGAGCTGAGTCCTTCCACGGGGCCACGCTGGGAGCGCCTTGTCCCCATCCTGGCAGCCCGATCGGCTTTGAACCCACAAGCCAAGGCTTGTGATTAATTCCTAGGCTGCCTCGGGGGCTCGGTGCGGGGTGTTTCCTTAGGAACGCGCTTTTTCCTGCTTTTCTTGGACGGGCTGCTTGGCACGCTGTGCCTCTGCCTGCAAAGCCCAGCTGGTCACGGCTCCAGCACGGATCCGGGGATTTGTTTGTGCTCGGGAGAGCCCCGAGCGCTGCGCTCCCGGCGTGGGAGGCTCCGGCGGCGGCTCCCGGCTCGTGTTGTGACTGGAGCTTCTGGGGAAGGAACAGCTCCTGACTGCGCTGGGGAGGAGGAGGAGGAGGAGGAGGAGGAGGAGATCAGCCGGGCCAGGGATGGAGAGGAAGGACAGGGAAGGGAGGAGAGGCGGTGCCGGGAGCCGGCTCTGCCCCTGTGCCATCATATGAGGGACAAATGTGCAGCAGCACTGCCCGCTAATAAAACACGCAGCGATTGCTGGGACAGTGTTTAGAGTCTGTGATAAATCCGGTGGCTTTGTAACTTGCTGGAGGGATGGTGGGCAGCACCGTGATTAAAGCGCTCTGATTAACACACAAACCTTGTTTGTAATGAGTGGGATTGGGAGGGTGTGGAAATCCAGCTGGCGTGTAATGAGGTTACTCCAACAAATTACTCGGATATCAATTACCCCGCGAGGTAAATGTCACCTGCCTTCTCTTTGTTTGCGGTAAACTGAGCTCCAATTAGCTCGATGTGGTTCTTGCTCGTGCCTGAACCAGGGCAGGGCAGCAGCCGGGCTCTGTGGCACCATCGGGGCCAGGGACACCCCAGTCCTTTGGGGAAACATCCCGGCCTCTCCCGGCGCTCCCTCTGAGCCCAGTCCCCTCTACAGCCCCCCGGTCAGGCAGGTCTGTGTGGTCCCGCCTCCGACTGCAGGCGGATAAATTCCATTTTGCTGGAAATTGGCTCCGTTCCCCTGGCGCGCCGCCGCTGTTCCCAATCCTCCTGCCCGGGATGAGGGGAAGGAGCTGCTCCCAAAACTGCGGTGGGAAAGAGGAGCAGAGCTGCAGCAGGAGGGCGGCGGGGACGGTGCCCCTGCTCCAGCCCTTAGGGAGGGCTCTGGATGTCGGGAGGGCGAGGCTGGGGGCCCGAGCAGCCCCGGGATCACCGGGATCCACCGGGACTGCTCTCCCAGCCCTGGATGCTTCCACAGAGCTCATGAATATTGATGGACCAACATATGGGGGCCTAGGGAGGGAGCAGAAGGAGCCGAAAGCGTTGCCAATTGTGGAGCGCAGCCCATCCCAAATCCGTGCCGGTCCCCGGGCATGGGGAGGATTTGGGGGGGCTGCTGTGAGCAGGGGGTGGGCACCATCACTGTGGCCACCTGGAGTCCTGCTCCGCTTTCCAGAAGGAATAAATCAGCACCGCCGTGTCCATGTGGGGTTTTCCGGCCCGTCAGGTGTCGGGGGGCGGGTCCCAGGTGTGTGGGGGTGTTGGGGATGCTGTCATTCCCCGCTTCCACGAGCACTGACTCAGCAGTCAGAGCCCCGCGTCCCAGCTCATCCCCCCGGGCAGGAGGGGATCGCAGGCGGCTCCCGAGCTCTCCTGCCCTCCTCCCTCGCTGCCAGCCTTGCCGGGGGTGGCCTCTGGCGTGGGGCTGCCCTGTGGGGCCTCGCCCTTGCACCACCAGAGCCTGGGCAGGATGAGCAGGGCTCCAATGTGCTGCAGGCGATCGCTGACCTGATTTCCAGCAGCGCTCTCGAGTTTGGCATCTGTTGCTGACAGGGAGGGAAGGGGGGGCCTGGGGACCCCCCAAATGTGCTGCCCTGGTACTCCCGGTCCTGGATAGCGCCGGGGGGACTGGGGGTGCCGGGGCAGCACAGGGTGGGCTCTGACCCCGCTGTACCACCCGCTCCTCCCCGTGTGCCCCTTCCTGTGCCCACTCTGCTCCACAAATGCTAATTAATCAGCATAATTAGTGCCATGCTGCATCTATTTTTAATCAGCTTTGGAAGATAGAGTTTTCCTCTGCTCCGTGCTCGCCCACAGGCTGTCCCAGGGCGGCGCGGGGACCCTCCGGTGGGACATGGGTTTTTATTCCCCTGCGCCCCCGGGAGGGGGTCAGGAGCCCTCATGGGATCCCCAGCCAGAGGAGAATCCGCCCAGAGCTCCTCGGTGGAGCCTGAGATCCCAGCCCCTCCATAATCCGTGGGGATGAATAGCAAGGATGGAGGAAGCAGCTGCCAAGGTGACGTTTGACAGCAGCTGGGAAAATCGCAGGAGGAGGAGCCCGGGAAAAGGCTGTGAAAAATTCTGAGAAGGCAAAAAAAGGGGGGGCAGGCCCGTGCTCCAGCAGCTCCCAGCCCCCCGGGGGAGGAATTGGGGTCTCCCTGCTGCTGGGACCTGCCTGGGGAAGCAGCACCTTGGAGAGGCTGCGGGCTGTGGAAGCAGCGCTTGCTCTGGAGTTGTTGGCTCCGTGTGGCCCCGGGCAGTCCTGGCTGGGTGGGAGGGAGGGCTCGAGGAAGCCTCTCCCCGGCTGTGCTGGCCAGGCTGCCCGGGCAGTGCCGCGGGCTGCGGGAAGCGATGCTCTGCCAGCAGAGACTCGCGAGTGGCATTTGAGGGACTCTGTCACAGCCCGTGACTCACGCCTGTGACCGGAACGCTCTGTCGGCCTTGACTCCGTGCCCGGGGTGGTGTCCAGCTGCCCGCGGTGCCCCGGCCCTGGCAGGGCTCGGCCGTGGCCCGCAGCTCCGGGGCTCTGTTCCCCTCTGCCCTCCCCTGCAGGGATCCACCCGAGCCTTCTCCTCCTCCTCCTTCCCTCCCGTGCCAGCCCGAGGGTGGCTTCTTGGAGCCACTTGGTGTCCCTGGGGAGCCCCGGCTGGTCTTTGGCAGCCGCTCCCCGTGGTGCCCAGCGCCGGCTGAGCCCCTCGGCCGCTGCTCGGGGAGTTCAGGTTGGAGCCGCTGCCTGAGCCCCCGGGGGCTTCATCCTTGGGACGCTGCTGCTGCAGCCCTGTCTGCTCCGTGCCGGGCAGGAGGGGATGTGCAAACCCCCGTGAGCTCCGCCCGGGAGTGCAGGCGCAGCGATTCCTGCAGCCACGTGCCCGGCGTTGCTGTGGTTTCCCCGGCACAGCCCAGCCCAGCCGGGGAGCTCAGTCCCCTCACTGCTCGGGGGGCTCTTCCCCCTCTCCCTGCCTCATGCATATTTAATCCGGGTCTCCTGGAGCCATGTGCTCCCGCAGCCGGCGCGGCATGACACATTCACTGCTAATTAATCCAACTACGGCATTTATTAAGTGCCTCGCACGCCTCGGGCGCTGCGTGGTGATGATGCTCTGGGACGCTGCTGGTCCCAGTGCCGCAGGCAGCTCCGCTCGCAGCCGGCCCCAGGCGCTCCCGTGCAGGCAGGGATGTGGGAAAGGCCACGTCAGGACACGCTGTCTGCGTTTTTTCGGGGGTGTTTCGCTGTAAAACACAGCATATTTCATTTTCATCTCCCCATCACCTCCCCTCACCCCTCGGAGCCCTCGGAGGAGCTGTCCCGGGCGGTGGGAGCAGAGGGAGCACCAGGATGCCGAGTGCCCGGCGAGGCGCTGCCCGGCCATGTGCGTCCCGAGGAGCCGGATCAGAGCAAATCCCGCCTGTGTCCTGCCCTTAAGGGCTCTCCCTCGCCCCCGTCGGTATTTCTGAGCCATCTCCCGACTCCTGGGGCCTGTCCTCACGCAGCCCAAGATCTCCATCTGCTCTGCTGCTCTAAAAGCTCCTGGATTTAGTGCGCTGGGGCGGGATGGCTCTCCCTGATCCCGCTGGCTGTCACCGCGCAGGGCTGGTGCCACCGAGCAGCAGCCCTGGTGCAGCGTGAGGTGTCAGGACGGTGTGGGATTGATGGGATGGGCTGGTCCTCACCTCTGCCAGGATCCTCCCTCCTTCCCGCAGGAGCCGGCGCTGCTGCAGCGCCGCTGGGACACGCGGGTCGTGCCTGGAGTGCGGCAGTGCCGAGCTGGGACAGGGAGGGACAGGGGTGGTCCTGGCTGGGGCTGCCCTGCCTCTCTTCTCGCTGCCTGAACCCATCTATACCCACAGATTTTGGGGGGCTAAGAGCAGTTCGAGGGTCCCTCGCAGCCCCGGAGGGGATGAGCCGGGAGGTTTGTCCCGCTGAGTGCAGGAGCTCCTGCAGCTCCCTCGGCCACCACCCACATCCCAGCCGTGCCACTGCCTTGGGGTGGGGACAGCCCCACTTCCACCACAGCAGCGTTCGCCAGACACCCCAGAAAAAAACAAACCCACCCGTTGGTGTCATTTTGTTATTGCAGTTCAGACTGGAGAGCAGCACAGCCTCTGCCCGGGGCATCGATCGTTCCTTGCCCTGCAGCAGTGGGTGGGCACCGGGATCTCACCTTGGCACGGGGAGGGCCGGGGGTGTTGTGGCATCACCCCGGGGCCAAGGCCCTGTGTAGGGCTGGGAGCGAGGCAGGAGCTGCCACCCGTTCCCTGGGTATAAATAGCTTCCCCTGGCGAGGATGTGGGCTGTTCCCAGTGACACGGAACCCACAGCCTGTCCTTGGAGCAGCTGGTTTTTGGGGGCGGGAGGGAGTTTGTGTCACCAGCGAGGGCTGAGCTGCTCCGAGGGCTGGGGAGCAGCGGTGCCCGGGGAGGGGTGAGCGGGGGCGCTGCCAGGGCTCTGCTGCTGCCTTGTGAGCCTGGGGAGACGCTGCCCCGGGTCCCTTCTGTGCTTCGGGGGCTCTGGGGAACCAGGAAAGGGGATTTCGTGCTTGCACCGTTCTCCTCAACACCCCCTCGGTGCCCGCTGTGGCCTGGCAGTGCCCTGCCTCCTGTCTGACTGGGTGATGCACGGGTGGCACATCACACTCCTCTGTCCCTGTGGGGCTCAGTGAACCGCCCTGACACAGTTCTGATGCCTCATCTTCCCTCCTGCCCCCAGCAGATCACTGACACCGACTGTGCCCCCCCAGGGTGCCCAGCACTGTCACTCTGCTCATGTCCGTGGCTTTTGGTGTGAAAACCAGGTCTGGTCCCAGCCCTGCAGTTTGGCTGAAGCACCTCCCTGCCCTCGTGTTCCGATGGTTACGGCTTGAGGCAGCCTGGAGGGGACTTGGAGCAGCCAGAGGAGCAAACGCTCCCCTCTGGAGGAGAAGAGGCTTTGTGGGGGCGGCAGGGGCTGGGTGAAGGATGGGACCTGGCCTGGCTGTTGGCAGCTGGGGGGTGGGAGGTGGCAGGTGACCAGTCCGGGACACCTTTACCAGAGGCCGCAGTGACTGGAGAAGTTCTTGGGAAGATGCAGGACCCTCCCCGTGGCCACTGCTGTGACCCTCCCCGTGGCCACTGCTGTGACCCTCCCCGTGGCCACTGCTGTGCCCCTCCCCGTGGCCATCGCCGGTCCCCAGGAGCTGAGCACAGACGTGGCAGCAGCGAGGGCTCTGCTGAGCGCCCCCAGCTCTGTCCCTCGGGGCTGTCCCCGTGTCCTTGGTGGCAGAGGAAGGCGCCGCTGCTGTCCCCGTGTCCTGCCCGTGCCCGAGGCAGCAGCACTGGGCTGGATCCACAGCGCAGCAGCGGCATGGGGGGGGGGGGGCATGTGGGGGATCGGTTTGGGCTGCTTACCAGGAATAATTTATTATTTTCCCCTTTGTATCTTTGATACGGTTGGTGTGGCACGGCCGGTGTGGGTCAGGGGGGAAGCTGCGGCACTCGGGGACAGTGCTGGGGACACTGCACTGGCCTGTCCCTGTCTGTGGCACACGGGTGGCCTCCAGCCCCATCACCCTCCGAGCCACAGGCTCAGATTCCCCCTGGGATCGCCGCCTTCCAGGAACTGTCTGGAGCCCAGCCCGGCTCCCCAGGGAGCAGAGACAGCCGGTCTGGGGTTTGTCACACCGGGAGCATCTTCTGCAGAGCCCCGGGGGTGCCACTGTCCCCTGCACCAGCCTGGCAGAGCCCAGAGGGAGCCTCTAGCCAGTGGCTTGAGGAAAAAATACGTGAGTTTGTGTGGTGTGTTACATAAAGCAGGGAAAGATGTGGTTTAAGGGTACAGGAGAAGGAGCCAGCCTGGCAGAGAGTGCCTGAGCCAGCTCCAAGAGGAACTGGGCAGAAATTTCTGCTTCATGCAGGCACATAAAACCTTCCTGTGGAAAAAGACAAGCTGCTGAGCACTGGCTGCTTAGGGAACAGACACATGTGAGAGAAGCCGGTGTCTTTCTTCACGCTTTATTGTGTAAAAATAAAGTCAACAATTCATGTAATCCCAGCAATAAAATGGAAAAAGCATGAGAATCCGTAGAAACAGTGCATTGTCAGAACTGCCGGATGCACGGGGTGTCAGAACCCCTTCAAATCCCAAAGGAGACAGAGCCAGGAGTAGGAAAAATGTACAGCTTTGGTTAGCAAAATAATGACAAATTAAGATACATCGATTCTCTCCCCTACTGTACACTATGTACACTGTGTTGACATCACACCCTTTCGTGTTTTTTTGGCAAATCCAACGCACCTGGGGCTGGAGGTTAAACCTGTGCCGTGGTCTCGTTGTTCTCAGCAGGTTGTGCCTGTGCTCGCCGATGTGATCGGGGGGCTTGGGAGGAACTCAAATTAACTCTCGATGGTTCGGGGATTTTTTTTTTTTTTTTTTTTTTTTTTTCTCGCACCAAGAGCACGGCTGAGGATGCGCTGCCCTGAGCCGTGCGCGGGGTCTCGCTCTGGGGGTGCTGCTGCCTGGGCCGGGCCCGCGGAGCCGCCGGGGCCGGGAGGGAAGAGCTGGTCCCGGCCCGGAGGGAGCTCCCGGCTCCGCTCCGGCCCCTCCGCTCCGCCCGTCTCTTTGCCGCATCTCTGGAGTTGGTCGTGAGGCTCGGGAGCCCCGGGTGAATTCTCTGCCTCATCCTCCACTGCCGCCCGGGGCGGGGGGGCAGGAGGGGGGCTGGGGAGTGATTTCTGCAATCTGTAGTACAAACCAGGAGTTTAGAAAAGGAAACCATACAAAATGCATCTGTTATCTCAAAATACGCTTCTTTATCTCTTTTTTATCCTGCAGAATCTCAAAGCACTTTTTTTTTTTTGTTTTCCTCAGGGAGCGCTGATAATTCTATATATTTTTTTTTTATCTTCATAAAAATACCCTTTTTTTTTTTTAATTGGTAATAAACTTCCCTTTACAGTAAGAGAAATAAGAGAGTGTATTATCAAAAGCAGAAAGGCTTCAGACCTGTCAGTGGGAGCTGCACTGGAGGGGACGGTAAAGGCTATTTGTCACCAGCTACGGCGCGTAGGAGGCCTCGGGGGGCTGCAGGCGGCGGGGCCGGGGGTACCTGAGTGCGGCAGGTCGGGGAGCGGGCCCGGGGGTCCCGCCGGGGGTCCCGCCGCAGCCCGGGGCTATGGCTGTGGTGCTGGGGGGGCAGCGCCGGCCGGGCGGGGGGCGGCTCCTCCTCGGGCTGGTAACGGAGGGGTCGCCCCCTCCTCTGTCGCGACCCCCGGGTTGGGAGGGGGACGTCGCAACTTTCCCCCAGCTCTGGGGGCACCACCCTGCCGGGGAGGGGGGTGAGGCTGGACAAGGAGGAGCCCCCGAGGGGGGCTCTGGGCCGGGTCCCGCAGCCTTTCCAGGCGCCGGTGCCCAAGGAAAGCGGCGGCGAAGCGGGGGCCGGGCCGGGGGGCGGCGGGGGGGGCGCAGCCGCGCCAGGCCAAGGCACGCAGGCGTTGAAGGACGTTGGCAAGACAGAAACCGGAGGGGTCGTGGGGCTCCGGGGGCGGGCGCCCCGCTGCCGGGGCACCCCTGCTCCCGGGACAAGTCGGGTGGCTTCGTTCTCGGTTGTTTTTGCGCAAAAAAAGGAGGAAAAAAAAAATTAAATAAATAAAAGAACCCGCTGAGGAGGTTTCTCTCGCTTGTCCGTGGCCCTAGTTGAGCTGGCGACAGGCCTCGAAAGTCCACTTGGTGGCCCCGCCGTAGATGTCGATGTTGGTCTCAGCCCAGGCGATGACGTTGCCGGCGAGTGCCTTGGAGCTGCAGGTGGCCAGCCCGTACACCTCCCCCGGGCTCAGCTTGCGGTCCCACACGTTGAAGTGGGCCAGCTCCCCCACGAAGGCCTGCGTGGCATCGAACCCTCCGCCCAGCGTGTCCTGCGGGGGAGCCGCCGTCAGCGGGGCCGGGTGGCCACGGGGCCACCGACCGAGCACGGCCCCCCCCGCCGCCAGGTGCCCCCTGCCCTTACCTGCTCCTGGCCCAGCACCAGGACGCCCTGCGGTTTGATGGGGTGGTAGGGGGCCAGGTTCTCGCCGTTGCCCGTCTGGGTGCCGTCCTGGTAGGCTTCCCACACGCCGTCCCGCGTGGTCCAGGTGACACAGATGTGGTGCCACTTGCCGTCGTTGATGGCGAAGGGCAGCTTGGCCACCTGCGGGCAGCGGGTCAGGGCGATGAACACCACGGGGGGCCGTCCCCACGCTGCCCCCCAGCCCGTCCCCGTCCCCGCGGCCCGGGCTGTACCTTGTCATTGATGAGGATCTCCATGGGGTTGTTGCCCCACTCGATGAGCACCAGCTCGTTGGCCTGGCCGGGCACGGCGTAGGAGAAGGGGGTGCCCATGCCGGGGGAGGCGCTGGATTTGATCCACATGCAGATGCTGAAGGCGTACATCTCGGGCAGGCTCTTCTTCACCTTGGCGTACATGTAGTTGGTGCGCAGGGGGAAGGTGAGCTGGAACCTGTCCGGGGGCCGGTTGTCCTTCTGGCCTGCGGGAGCGCAGGGGCGGTGGGCTCCTGCCGGGCCCCCTTTCTGTCCCTTTGGGGGTTCCCCCCTCCCCACCCCGTTATGTAACGGGCCTTGAGATGGCAGCGAGGAGCAAATCCCTCCGGCGCCGCGCGGATCCCTAATCCCCGGGGCGGGCAGAGCCCGGAGCATCCCCGGCTGCGGAGCCCGCGGGCACCGGGTGCCCCAGGAGCCACCGAGCAAGGGTTTGGGGTTGGGAGGGACCGTAACGATCCGCCCGGTCCAACCCCTGCCACGGGGAGAGCCGACCTGGGGGAGAGGGATCGCTCCCGGGATGGGCAACGGGAGCGGCTCCGGCAGCGCCCGGTCCCCAGCGGCGGGGGAGCTCCAGGAGCCGGCCCGGGGATCCCGGGGGTGCCGCGGGGGGGGGTGGGGGGGGGTGGGCAGCGCCCGGTACCTTTCTCCAGGTCGCTGATGCGCTGGTGCAGCGAGGTGAGGGTGCTCTCGATCTTGCCGCGCTCCTCGGACTCGTTGCGGGGGCTGAGCTTGCCCTCCTCCAGGCTGTTCACCCGCGACAGCACCTGCTTCTCCAGGTCATCGATCTTGTTCTGCAGGATGTCCTTCAGGTTGTTGGTCTGGCTGGAGGAGTTCATCCTGCTGAACTGCTGCAAGGGGCGAGCAGAGGAGCGGGGCTGTCAGCACCGGGCAGCGGCTCCCGGAGCTTCCCCGGTGCCCGGCTCGGCGCTGCCCGTGCCGGGATGCGCGGCTGCCCGCGGCTCCCGCTGCCCGGCTGTGCGGCTCCCCGGCTCTCCTCGCGTACCTCCAGGTTCTCCAGCCGGGTTTTCAGGGACTGCAGCGTCTGCCCCAGCTGGCTGAGGGTCTCGGCGGCGGCCGGCCGCGACAGGTCGCCCATGGTGTTTTTGGAAAAGCCCTTCCTGCCCTTTCCCTCTCCGGGCAGCTCCAGCACGCTCTGGCTCTCGCAGCGGCCCAGCTTGGCCGTGAGCTCGCGGATCGTCTCCTTCTGGTTCATGATGGTTTCCTTCTGCTGCAGCACCGTCTCCCGCAGCTGCAGCACGGTGCCCTTCAGCTCCTCGGCCGAGCCGGTGCCCAGCGCCGAGGCCGCGCACACGTCCCCGTCCAGCGGCACCGAGGTGCAGACGAAGCGCGTCTGCCCCAGGCCCTGGGCGAGCGCCGGGGCGAGCGCCGGCCCCAGCAGCAGCAGCAGCAGCGGGGGCAGGAGGCGGCGGCTGCCGGGCGGCCCCGCGGCCATGGCTCCGCTCGGCTCCGCTCGCTCCGGGCCGGCTCCGGCTCCGCTGCGGCGCCGCCGCTTTTATCGCGACAGGGCGGGGCCGAGCGGGGCGTCACGGAGCGCGGAATCCCGGCCCGGGAGGGGGGGCCCCGCGTGGGAGCGCGGCGTGAGCGACAGCGAGAGAGAGAGAGAGAGAGAGGGAGCGTGCGGGGGTGATGCTGTGAGCGTGAGAGTGTCCGTGTGTCCATGTGCGTGTGTGTATCCATGTGTATGTGTGCCTGTCCGTGTGTCCGTGTGTGTGTCCGTGTGTCTGTCCGTGTGTGCGGGGCTCTCGTGTGCCCGTGGGCGGGAGCGCGCGTGGGCAGCGGAGACTGTGCAGGGAAGGGCTGCGGGGATGTGTGGAGGTGTGCGGGTGTGTGTGCGGGGTGGGTGTCTGCAGTGTGCACGTACAGGTGTGTGCAGTGTGTATGTACAGGTGTGTGCAGGCTGTATGTACAGGTGTGTGCAGTGTGTGCATGTACAGGTGTGTGCAGGCTGTATGTACAGGTGTGTGCAGTGTGTGCATGTACAGGTGTGTGCAGGCTGTATGTACAGGTGTGTGCAGTGTGTGCATGTACAGGTGTGTGCAGGCTGTATGTACAGGTGTGTGCAGTGTGTGTATGTACAGGTGTGTGCAGGCTGTATGTACAGGTGTGTGCAGTGTGTGCATGTACAGGTGTGTGCAGGCTGTATGTACAGGTGTGTGCAGGCTGTATGTACAGGTGTGTGCAGTGTGTATGTACAGGTGTGTGCAGTGTGTGTATGTACAGGTGTGTGCAGTGTTCATGTACAGGTGTCTGCAGTGTTCATGTACAGGTGTGTGTAGTGTGCAGTATGTATGTACAGGTGTGTACAGTGTTCATGTACAGGTGTGTGCAGTGTGCATCTACAGGTGTGTGCAGGCTGTATGTACAGGTGTGTGCAGTGTGCACGTACAGGTGTGTGCAGTGTTCATGTACAGGTGTGTGCAGGCTGTATGTACAGGTGTGTGCAGGCTGTATGTACAGGTGTGTGCAGTGTGTATGTACAGGTGTGTGCAGTGTTCATGTACAGGTGTGTGCAGTGTGTATGTACAGGTGTGTGCAGTGGGTGTATGTACAGGTGTGTGCAGGCTGTATGTACAGGTGTGTGCAGTGTGTATGTACAGGTGTGTGCAGTGTTCATGTACAGGTGTGTGCAGTGTGTATGTACAGGTGTGTGCAGTGGGTGTATGTACAGGTGTGTGCAGGCTGTATGTACAGGTGTGTGCAGTGTGTATGTACAGGTGTGTGCAGTGTTCATGGACACATTAATCAGTGAAGGAAGGTTGCAGGTAACGCCTGGGTCTGTCCTTGGTGGGAATAGCCCGCGGCTGTTGGAGCTGTCACTTTTCTCACCTCCAGCACTTCAGCCGCGGCCGATTCTCCTTCAGCCCCGGAGCAGCAAGCCGGCAGTGTTCCTGTCCCTGCCCACCACGTCCTGCCCTGGGCCAGGACACCTGAGCACAAACGGAGCTGTCCCAGCTCTCTCTGTCCCTGTCCTGTCCCTGGGTGTTGCAGGAACCTGCTGGCCTGCAGAGCAGCCTGCTGGGGCCATGGGGGAGCGCGGCCCCCTCAGCACTGCAGCAGCACATATGGCTGCAGTATTTACATAATGCCGAGTTATCCTGTGAAATATGGAGCAATTAATTTTGATTAGTGAAGTGGGTCAATAAAATACAAAGGCTTTCAGTCCGTGGATCTGCAAATGATGAAACACAACCATTGCATGGTCCTTTCCCCTTTGATGTGGCTGGAGCAGTTCTGAGGAGCCCTGGCCGGGGCTGGAGCTCCCTGGCTGCTGTCAGTGGTACCTGGGGCTGGTTTGATGCCTTTCCTGGAGCAGGTCATTATCCGGCCCTGGGGGTTTGTGACACTGACGTGGCTGGGAGTGTTTCCTCCTCAAAGGCAGCTCAGCTGCCTTGGGAGCCTCTTTGCCATCCTGTGGTGCACTGAAAGCAGAATTTCATGGCCAAACCCAGGGCCTGGGGCTGTCAGCAGCAGGAGCATGGTAGGCTGGCAAACCCTCTGACGTTCTGCTGTGCATTTATGCCAGCCCGGGGAGCACAGGGCAGGGCAGACAGAAGGGGCTGAGAGGTCAGGAGCTGTGTCAGGGTGCTCAGCACCTCTGGGACACCTTCATGGGCACCCTGGAGTGCTTCCATCCAACCTGTCCTGGTGCTCAGGGGGGCTGAAGAGGCTTGGGTGTGCTTTGGAGCCTTCCTGAGGCTCGTGGGTCTCACTGCTGATCCTCTGTGCAGTTCAGAGCCTCCCGAGGGGCTGCCTGCACTTCTGGCACTGCTCCCCTCTGGGGTGTTGTGCTTTGCTGCAGGAAATTTTGGGGCAAAATCTGCATTTCCAGCAGGCTCTTCCTTCAGGCTTTATCGCCCTGGTTACTGTCCCTGCTGCTGGCTCTCTGTGCTGAGCAGTTTCAGTGCAGCAGGAGCAGGGCAGGAGGGGGATAAGGAGGGGACAGACCCCATGGGGTTAACTGGGCAGAGCAGTGTCCCTTCTGTGCTGGCTGGGTTTGGGTTTTTTTGGCGAAAGGAAAAGCTGACAAGACTGCAGGTCTAATCCTTCAGCCACAGGCAGGAGCACAACCCAAAAATAATGTTCCTGCAGGCAATAGAATGACACCAGGGCAGAGCAGTGTGAGAGGCAGCGGAGCCGGGTCCCACTCCTGCTCACATCTGCACGGTATTGACAGAGCTGAGCGTGTCACTGAACCAATTTCCCTCACAATCTTTTGTCATCCATAGCACATTATGCGGAGATGAGACCAAGGTGACAAATGCAATAAAATAAACACTCGGATACTATGGTGATGGAGAGCAGGAAATGCCTGGATGGGAAAAAACAACAAAGCTGAGCTACAAGAGATAAGCAAAATAACCCCTGTGGCTCCTAATGCAAAGAAAGGAGCGGAAAACATGATCAGGATTTCAGCTTTCCCAGAATCACTGAATCATGCAGTAGGATCTGTTATTGCTTCTGTAGATTTAGGAGCTGTGTGGCTGTAATGGAGTAATGGAGCCCCTATTTTTAACTCTTCTCTTGCCTCTTCCCAAGCGCTCGCTGGCAGCTGATTTATGGCTGTGCAGCTGCAAAGAGCTGAGCACAGCTCTCAAGGACCCTGGCAGATGATTTAGCTCTGAACAGCAGCCAGCAGGCACATTTGTGTTGGTGATGGACGAGGATGGGTTTGGGCAGCCCAGGTGCTCCCGTGCAGAGGTGAGGGGTGGAAATCTGCACACGCCTCTGTGTGGGAGCAGCAGCATCACCAATGCAGAGAGGACGGCTTTGTAAAGTGGACAAATCTCTCTAATCCCAGGAGCTGGAGCCCCAGGGAGAGGCAGTGGAAGCTTTCTGTGCCTGTGCAGCCTGCTGTACATAAACCATCTCCTGTGGGGTGATGCTGATTCCACATTTAAGTCTCCTCTGCGGAGTGGGAACCATGAGATCCATTATGGGATGGAGGCAGCTTTAAATGGGGAACAGCAGCGGCTACACTTCCAGAAGCTCAGCTCCCTTTGTGTGTGCATGGAGCTGCTGGCTGTGCCCCTGCTGTCACCCAGGGTCCGGAGGGATTGTCCCCTCCAGCCACACCCCCCATCCCCAGCAGGCTCAGAGCAGGACAGGGCAGAGCCTGGCAGGTTGTTTTGTCTTTTCTTTAATCTGAGTGCCTGTCCTTAGGGAAACTGCAGCAAGGACGGGCTCTGTGGGGTCTGTGGGTCTGTGGAGTCTGTGGGATCTATGGGGTCTGTGGGATCTGTGGGGTCTATGGGGTTTGCACCACTGGCTGTTCAGAGCCCAGATGTGAGGAGGCAAAAGCCTTTTCCAAAAGGCTTTTCCAAAGCCTTTTCCTCCTGCAGCTGGGCCAGGCACAGGGAAGCAGCCCCAGCTGCTCCATGGCTCTGTTCAGAATGCTGGATATACAAAATGTATTTTTTGGTGCCTTCTGAAGGGTAGAGCTGTCACTAGAGCAGCTCAGGCAGGGGGTGCAGGCAGGGCACACACCGAGTGTGAGATGGAGAATTCCCTTCTGTGACAGACACACTCTGGACAGGAGTTGGGAATTTTGCTGCATTTTGCTGCAGTCTTTCTTTGCAGATCTCTCCCTCTCTGTTTCTCTCCCTCTCTCTCTCCCTGTCTCGCACATTCACTCTCTTCCCTTTTTCCCTTCCCTTGCTCTCATTGCTCCCATCTCACAAGCCAGTTTCCGCCTAAATTGCCTGACATTTACACTCAGTGAGACTGGGGAGTGTGGTCTCTGTACCAGTAGGTCTCTGTGATGCTATAGGGACACAGATCCTTTCATTACAAATAATTAATTTAGCTCTATATTGCATAACATCCTAAAAAGCTTTCTAGGGCAGTCTCATGCTAGCTGGATGCACAGTTCCTATCAATATTGCATTACATTTGGGTACAACAGTTATGAAGTTTCATTAAAAATTTAATTTGTGGTTTAAAACTGCAGTATCCCCTTCTAAGTGTAGCAGAGAAACCGTTCGGGCTGCTGGAGGACTGAGCTGGCATCAGCCAAAATTGCAGGGAGAGCTGCAGAAGGGGCCCGGGCTGGATGTGAAATTCCCAGCGCAGGAATGCAGGGCTGGGCTGGAGCAGGGGGCTGGGGCTCGGCAGGGCTGTGCCGGCCCCGCTGGGCTCCTTCTCCCCTTGGACAAGGGGGTGAAGCCTTGAGCCGAGCCTGAGCCCGAGCCCAGCCTCGCTGTGCCCGTCTGGGCTGGATTTGGGGCTTTGGGGAAGCAGCGGGATGAGCGCCCGGGGCTGTGCGGGGCCAGCAGAGCCCGAGGAGGAGGAGGCGGCGGAGGAGGAGGAGGAGGAGGAGGAGGAGCTGCCCTGTCCATGGCAGACACCGCTCCCATCCTCCCGGTGAGAGCCGAGCTTCTCCTTCCCGGCAGCGGCAGCAGGACCCGGGGCATCCCCCGTTAATGATCCCCCGTTAATGATCCTCCATTAATGATCCTCCATTAATGATCCCCGGTTAATGATCCCCAGCTAATGAGGCTTTGCTGTGACGCCCGAGCCAAGCTGAATGGAGGCAGATCCATTCCCGCATCCCCATCCCACATCCCGCATTCACATCCCGCATTCACATCCCACATCCCGCATTCATATCCTACATTCTCCATTCCCCATCCCACATCCCACATCCCCATCCCACATCCCACATCCCGCATTCACATCCCACATCCCGCATTCATATCCTACATTCTCCATTCCCCATCCCACATCCCACATCCCCATCCCGCATCCCACATTCACATCCCACATCCCACATTCACATCCCACATCCCACATCCCCATCCCACATCCCACATTCTCCATTCCCCATCCCACATCCCACATTCACATCCCACATCCCGCATTCACATCCCACATCCCCATCCCACATCCCACATTCTCCATTCCCCATCCCACATCCCACATTCACATCCCACATCCCACATTCATATCCTACATTCTCCATTCCCCATCCCACATCCCCATCCCGCATCCCACATTCACATCCCACATTCTCCATTCCCCATCCCACATCCCCATTCCCCATTCCCCATCCCACATTCACATCCCACATCCCGCATTTACATCCCACATCCCCATTCCCCATCCCACATCCCCATCCCACATTCCTATCCCCATCCCCCCGGCAGCTCGGAATTGATGAGTGCAGGAATTCCCCCCTGCACACTCGCACGTCACAGCAGCCTCCAGCTTTCCCTCCCAGCCCATCCCTCGAGTCGTTTTCCGGCGCTGTCGGGATTTTCCTGCAGTAAGAGAAAGCTGTGGGATGGATCCCAGCCCGGTGCTCCCAGTGCTCCCAGTCGTGCCCAGGTGCTGGGACTGGCCCTGCCCTGGCTCGGGGATGCTCTGGGCTCGTTGCCCGCGGGGTCTCACAGAGCTCGGCCCCTCTGCAGTGACACCAGTGACAGTCGGGGACTCCGGCTCTTCCAAACCCCACACTTGGCATTTTCCCCCTGTCCGGCACTGAGGGGGGTTTTGCAGCCAGGGTGGGGGTTCAGAGGTCAGCACGGTTCTGGTGTTTGCTCTTGGGCTGCAGAGATCACTTCCCCTCCCCCAGTGAGGATAATAATGGGGAGTGGGTTCCTAAATCCCTTAAGCTTCTTTGATAGCTTCAATATTTATCTGTAATCCTTCTGGTGCTTCTGAACAGACACAGCTCTGTGTCCCTGTTGCTCTGGAGCTTCTTCCCACCTTGCAGTGTTCCCTTTCCGTGGGGGAAGAGGCAGGGCAGGATGAGAAGGAAACATCAAAAGCCAGTGACACTGCTGTGCCCTAGTTTTTTCCATGATTATTTATTATTTTGCAGTCTCTTGCTCCGTTTCTCCCACGCCCTCGGTTGTGTTATGTTAATGTGCTGTGCTGGGGTGACCCAGCCTGCACACCGGGTGTGCCCAGGGCTCCATCCTCACCTGAGGGGGAGAGAAAATGGAGCAAAAGGCTCGTGGGGCACGATAAGGGCAGGGAGAAATCCCTCAGCAATCACGGCAAGCAGACTGGACTTGGGGAAATTAGTTTGTTACCAATCAAACCAGATTGGTGGGATAACGAGAAATAAAAACGAAATATTAGAACAGCTTCCCCTCACCCCTCCTTTCTCCCAGGATCATCTTCACTCCTGAATCTTCCCCTGCAGTGGCACAGAGGGGTGAGGAGCAGGGGCTGTGCTCATTTCATGCCGTGGGGGCTCTGCTGCTCCTTCCCCCTCTGCTGCAGCCTGGGCTCCCCCACGGGGCACAGCAGCCACCCCCGTGTGGCATGAGCCTTGTCACACAAACCCCAGACACATCTCTGGAGACCGGGAATGCTTCTCTGGATGGAGGGATGGATGTGTGGAGGAGTTCCAGGGGCACACGGATCCCAGCCAGGGTTGGACAGGAGGGTGTGCAAGCACAGGGACAGGGATCAAGGACAGGGACCAGGGATCAGGGACCAGGGACAGGGACCAGGGACAGGGACCAGGGACAGGGATCAGGGAGGAGCTGGAGCAGGGACAGTGAGGTTTGGAGGGGCAGGGCTGCACAGAGCTCGGGTGCTGGGTGGGGGATCTGATGTGCCAGAGTCAATTGGTGTCTGAGAGTTTGGGGTTAAAACTCAGAAGGTTTTAAAGCCAGGATGGAGAAAACCACTCCAAGGCAACAGGGATTCCCTGGGCTTGCTTCTGTGAGGGCTGACCCCGAGCTCGAGGGCAGCTTTTAGTGGTAAAGGGCTCTCAGGATGCTGAGATTCTCTGCAGAGGCTGCATTAAGGCTGGGGGGCATCGATTCCCACACAAGGCTGAGGCTGCAGGAGCTGCAGAGAGGCTGAGGGTGACTGGAAAGGCTCGGGAGCTGCTTCCAGGCACTGAGTGGAGCTGGAGACGCTCTGGCTGCTGTGTGCAGCTGGCAGAGCTGGAGATGCAGGGGATGGCAGGGGCCCAGCCAGCTCTGCCCCCCTGGGATGGTAGTGGGAGCCTCAGTACGGCTCTCCCGGGCTCAGACCTGGGCTGGCAGAGCTCTGGGCTCTGCACACCTGGCACGAGCACATTTGGTTCGTGGTTCTTTGGAATTGCAGCTCCATCCCTGCTCCTGCATCCCAGCTGGGCAGTGAGGATGTTGTCAGGGCTGTTCTGGGGGGGATTTGCCTCGTGCTGTGCCTTCTTAGGGCTCCTCTGCTTGGGAAATGCAAAATAAAGGAGTGGTGAATGCAGAAGCTGCTGGCTGTGCTGCAGAGTTTCCAGGGACAGAAGCTCCTGGCATGGGCTGGGGCAGTGCAGCACTCCTGGTGTCTGTGCCACAGCCCCACTGCTCCCTCAGCCTCACGTCCTCACTCTGCTGGAAATTCACATTTCAGATTTATACAGAGCACATTTGGCCGTGTAAAACCTTTAGTTCCCTGCTGGGTGGATCCTCCCCGGGGCAGGTGACACAAGTGACAGAAGTTTGTGTGGAAGTTCATCCCACTGCCAGCAACTGGTCCCACTGTACCCTACAAACCCACGGGATTTCAGCAGCAAACACATGAGCCACGAGACCCCCCAGCACTCAGGAAAGAGACTTTGCTCAGGGTGTCACTCTGCACCAGGAATCTGGGTTTGGAATATCCCAGGTTTGAGGAAGATGTATTGAGGACTGATGTATTTCATGGGAATGGTCTGTTCATGCTGATTCCATGGGTAATTGCATTTCCCAAATGTGGGAGGAGATTTTTGGGTTCCTCTCTCAAAGACGTTACTGGTTAACAATCCATAGGTGAGCCAGGCTGGATTTCTCCATTCTGGGATTCTTTGGGTGGCACCCCAATCTCTGGTTTATCACAGATCATCAAACCAAACCAGTTCTGATTCCAAATCAATCCCTGCATCATTGGGCTGACATTTCCAAAGGCAGCTCCATGGAACAACTTCTAAATTCCCAAGCCCCAGGTGAAGACAGGATGAGAAATCCCTGTAAAATGCTGAATTATTTCTAATCAGCCAAAAGGAAGTGTCGGGTCCTGCCTGTCACGAGGCAATGTGGGCTCGGGGCTGCAAAAAGGAGCCAGGATTTTTGGGCTGAGGCTTTTTCCATGGCCGGAGGAGCCAGCAGAGCTCCCTGGCTCCTGTTCCTGGTGCTTTGGGGCGCTTTTGTCGCCGAGCCAGGGCTGATACCGATCTACAACAGAGACCTGGTGTTAAAGGAAACATTTCTGCACTTAATAATGAGAAAAGCAGAGCGTATCAGCCGAGGTGACATCCATCACGTGTTGTTAAACACACGGAGCCCGATCACCTCGCAAATTGCCCGGCCTGCGAGCAGACAAAGGCAGATAACGATAAGGGATGGGCGGCGGGGATGGATGGCCGGGAGCTCCCAGAACTCTATTAACAGCTCCTCCGAACCCTCCAATCTATCGCATCCCCAACGTATTGAGCGCAGCTCGCTCAGGCTTTAGCAGGAAAACAGCTCCATTAAGCAGCCGATTTTTGTCAGTGCGCACAGGGGTCAATCGAGTCTCCCCTGCGCCGCAGGGAACGCAGAAATCTTTACATTTCTGTGGAAAGAACTGAACTCAAGTCGCCTTTGGGGTCAAACGCGGCGGCTGCTTCACGGTCTAAATGACTTCGAACTTGTGTACTACCTGGAATGCGAGGGTGTCAAATGCACTCATTAACTAAACTCTGCAGCTTCTGATTCATCCGGAAACTCGCCCTTTTATAGTTCACTAGAGCCAAAGCGAACAGATAAAACTCCCAAATTTTCTGCTTCCAAAAGCTGCATCACCTTTCCTTTCTCTCTGTCTTTTCTTCCTCGGTGAAAAATTTCCCCTGATGCCAAAGAGTTTCTTCCATTAAAAGAGCAAGGAGAGATTTTTGACCTGGTATTTATTCTGGCCTTTCCAACATGAGAAGAGGACGTGAATCCCTGTCATATTCCCAATGGGTGCTGCTGACTAAGGTGCCACTTTACACCTTTTTTTATGTCTCCCATGTTTTTAAGGCAGTTTGTGCTCAAAAGAGCACATCCCATCACATCGGGAATAGCTGGGAATAGCCTGGAGTCAATAGCCGGGAATGAATAACTGGGAATGAATAACTGGGAATGAATAGCCGGGAATAGCCGGGAATAGCCGGGAATAGCCGGGAATAGCCGGGAATAGCCCGGAATAGCCGGGAATAGCCGGGAATAGTCGGGAATAGCCGGGAATAGTCCGGAATAGCCGGGAATAGTCCGGAATAGTCGCGAATAGTCCGGAATAGTCGGGAATAGTCCGGAATAGCCGGGAATAGTCCGGAATATCCGGGAATGAATAGCCGGGAATGAATAACTGGGAATGAATAGCCGGGAATAGCTGGGAATGAGTAGCTGGGAATAGCCATGAATAGCCGGGAATGAATAGTCGGGAACAGCTGGGAATAGTCGGGAATGAATAGCTGGGAATGAATAGTTGGAAACAGTCGGAAATAGCCAGGAATAGCTGGGAATAGCCCGGAATGAATAGCCTGGAATGAATAGCTGGGAATGAATAGCTGGGAATAGCCGAGAATAGCCGGGATTAGTCAGGAATAGCCGGGAATGAACCCGGAATGAATAGCTGGGAATGAATAGCTGGGAATAGCCGAGAATAGCCGGGAATAGCCGGGAATGAATAACCAGGAACAACCGGGAATAAATCCGGAATGAATAGCTGGGAATAGTCGGGAATAGCCGGGAATAAATCGGGAATGAATAGCCGGGACCAGGCGGGAGCAGCCGGGAGCAGCAGGGTCTGCCGTGTCTCGCAGGGGCGGTCGCTGCCCGGCTCCAGCAGGCCGGGCTCAGTGCCGTGGCTCTGTTTTGATGCGGGCTGGGTTTGGCACAGAGCAGCACCCGCCCCCTTCTCACCTCTCCCGATCCCTCCTCCCCAGCCCCAATCCCCGGCTCACATTTGCTGGGAAGCAGGGAAGGAAGGAGGAAGGAAGGAAGTCGGTGTGCTGCACATGCATAAATAATACAGCTGAAATCAGGCTTAGTTAAAAATAGATATTCTTCCTAATAAATATTTCACCTACTGTCTTTAGGCTGTAAAGCTCCCCCGACTGAG
The DNA here is from genome assembly GCF_052056855.1 of Sturnus vulgaris. Lineage (NCBI taxonomy): Eukaryota > Metazoa > Chordata > Aves > Passeriformes > Sturnidae > Sturnus > Sturnus vulgaris. Next base: position 840,011 of record NC_142262.1, read on the forward strand.
GTGTCGGAGCAAACCTTGTGGTTGGTCCCTAAATGTCTGAACCAGCCCCGGGTGCGAACAGCGCTGCCCTGGGGAAGGAACGTGGTCACCTGCACACAAACCTGCCCCTCAAACCTCAGGAAAGGTGGCCTGGTGGCCTGTGGGCTCTGAGAGCAGAGCTTTGCATCCAACTGACTCATTTGGTGACCTGTGAGTTTGACTAATGAAATCGGAAGATAAAATCTCTCATGATATTTATGAGCGACATTCTTCTTCCCATATCTTTATTTCTTCCTGCCCAAAAGTGGAATTAGAATTAGATGGCTGAATAAGGCAAAACAAAGGACATTGACAGAAGCTGAGATAGGAGGGTTTTTCATTAAAAAGAGTGACAGGTGGGAGAATGTGTCCAAGTGTGTTTCTGGAAGATAATCCTGCATTTTGGGTTGAGGGCAACGCTCCCTGTGCCCTACCTGACATGATGTTCCCACTCCTCGGATTCCCTGGGAACGAGGGGGTAATTTAGTCTGTGATTCTGCCCAGAACCTGGGGCTGCAGGGTTGGTTTTGCAGGGAAAGGGAGGCTCCTGAGGGCAGCACTGGCACCACATCTGCCCTGGCACAGAGCCTTGGCAGCAGGGAATCGTGGCCAGCAGTGCTGGGAAATAGGAGAGGCTGAATCCCACGGGAACTGTGGGGTGGAGAGCCAGGCTGAGATGCTGGGGAAGTGCTGCCTGTGCCCTGGGAGCAGGGCAGAGCTGATGGCTCCCATCCCACACTGCTGAGCCGAGCCCCCCGTGCCCATCCCCGTGCCCATTCCCGTGCCCATCCCCGTGCCCATCCCCGTGCCCTGGTGAGCCCAGCAGTGGGCTTGGCTGGGCTGGAGGCACCAGGAGCAGCCCAGAGAATCAGGGCAGTGTCTGAGACACCCCTGGAGGGATGGGCAGGATGTGCTGAGGGGATGGTGATGCCTTGAGAGGCTGAGCTGGAGCAGAGGCTGGGCAGAGTGAAAGGAATAAAGCAGGGATTGATGAAAAGCCTTCCAAGGATTCACCTTGGGCAGTGCAGAGCCCAAGGTGGGCTCAGAGTCCCGAGTTTCACACTTGGATCACTTTGGGTCCATTCCCACCTTGGCCTTCATTGTCCAATCCCAGCTCCAGGCTCTGCACTCCCATCCTCCCACATTCTCTCCTCCACTCGCTGCTCTTTGCACTTTTTGGGGCTGGAGCTGCAGCGTGTCCTTGGTTGTGGGGCTGGCAAAGGATTGTTCTGTGTGCCTGAGCTGGGAGGAGAGCTGGGAACACTTTGTGTGGAGTTCAGAGTTCTATCCTGGAGCAGGGCACAGTCTGGGAAATAGAAAAGCCAAAACCTTAAGGCGTCACTGGGGGAACACACAGCTCTGCAGGGCTGGCTGGGGACAGGCAGGGGCTGTCCCAGATGTGCTGTGCCCGCTGCCAGCTGTGCCCTTCAAGGGGATTTCTGGTGGCACGTTTGGGCAGGGCTGGTGCCAGGCCTGGCACACGCTGCCCAAAGCTTCAGCAGCCGGATTAGAGCCCATCTGTGCAGCCCTGCACGCTCCAGGGACTGGGATTTGTTCAGGTGGAGCGTTGGGATTGTTTCTTCTGACTCTCCCCGTGGCAGGAGGTTGGAAATAAAACATCTTTAAAGCCCCTTCTCACCCAAAGCATTCCAGAATTCTGTAATTCTCTGCTGTTGAGGAATTCATTAAAGGTTAGCAGAATCACAGCCATGAGCATTTCCTGCAGCCTGGCAGTTCATTCTGCTAACAATCATGCATTTATCATCAGCCATCAGCACCGAGCACCGTGAGGCAACGAATCAGCTCCTCAGCACAGGGAAGGAGCAAAAACAAACCTTGGCCACCCCAAGAAACATCACCCAGCAATCTTCCAATCCATTGTAAAGAAAGGTCTTTGCATTTGGAATATTCCGTGAGTGTAAACACACGGAGAGTATTTATGAAAATTAATGCTTCTGTAAATCAAATCACAGGTGTACTCTTTCATTTCTACTTTGAAATCATTTTTACACGTTCAGGTATTACAACTATGAATGTGCTGGGGCTCGATTACTGCCAGGAGCAAACACTGAGGAACTTCCTTAGAAGCAATACTTGATATTCATTAACCTTCAGTTTAACAGCAAGGAGGATCTGTGCCTGAAATTCTTCACCTGCTTTTCCTCATCCATGGGGTGAACATCAGACACATCTGCTGGGGGCTGTGCCCACTTTCACCATTCCCTGCTCTTTTGCCCCAGAATAAATAAATGACCACACAACACAAAGCGAAGTCCTAGAACGGGCATGGCCGGACTGGTTCGTGTGCCTGGGAGTGTTTGGAACACCAGGACACACCAGCTCGGCATCAGGGATTGGTTTTTAGCCTCATTTATTTCAGGTGAATCTCAGCAGGTCTGGGCAGTTTGTGGGGCTGCTCCAGGGGACAGGGACAGAGTGGCCTGGAGCTGAGGCACACGAGGACATCAGCAGGAATTTGCACATGGAAAGGGCGGTCAGGCTCCGGCAGGGGCTGCCCAGGGAGGTTGGGGCGCCCATCCCTGGAGGTGGCACTCGGTGCTCTGGGCTGGGCCCAGGGTGGGGAATGGGGCACAGCTGGGACTCCATGTTCTGGGAGGGCTTTTCCAGCCTCAGGGATTTTGGGATTCTGGGATTCCCGCGCCAGCCCGCGCTGTCCCCATGGCAACGCGCTGTCCCCATGGCAACGCACCGTCACCAGGGCAGCGCGGCGGAGCGCGCGGCGCGGCGTGTCCCGCGCGGCGGCCCGTACCGCGGGGCATTGTGGGCCGGGCAAGATGGCCGCCCCCGTGCCGCGGTGCTGAGCCCAGCCGCGCTCGCCGGGCGCCCCGGGACGCGCGTCCCGTCCGCCGCCGCCCGCCCCCGGAGCGCAGCTCGCCGAGCCGCCCTCGGTCCGACCGTGTGCGAGGGAGCCGCGATGGGCCGGGCGCGGTGCCCGCCGCAGGGAGCGCGGGGCTCGCGGGGGTAGAGGTGCGAGGGAGGCCCCGGGCCCGGTCCGCGCCGGCCCCTCGGTCCTCCCCGGGCCGCGCCACCGAGCCCGGCGGGGGCCGCTGCCTGTGCCAGGTGAAGGCGCTGCGTGCCCCGGGGTCCGTCCTTCCCCGCGCTCCGGGGAGCGCTGCCCTCGCTGCCCTTGCCCCCTCCTCCGCCCTCCGGCCGGAGGGACCCCCGGCCCCGCTGGGTGCCGGGCTGGACATCGCTGCCCACGTGTTGCCCGGCGCTTCCCCGCCCATGGAGTCTGAGATTCTCCAGTCGCCTCTGCTGGGGCTCGGGGAGGAGGATGAGTCCGACCTGACGGACTGGAACTTGCCCCTGGCCTTTATGAAGAAAAGGCACTGCGAGAAGATCGAAGGCTCCAAGTCTTTGGCTCAGAGCTGGAGGATGAAGGACCGGGTAATGCTCCAGGGCAGGATGGGGTTTGGACGAGGAGCAGTCGGGGGACAGGTGCAAAAGGAGTCAGAGCTCAGAGGGTGCCGAGCTGTTGTCACATGAAGCGCTGGATGTGGATCTGATAGTTTGTGTCCCAGGAGTGTGGAATTAGGGAAGCAAAGCTGCAGATGGGTCAGAAGCACAGATTGGATGCTCACGGCACTGGGCCCTGGGAGCAGCTCCCTCATTTCGGCTCTTTAGACGCAACTTGGGTGCTTGGTGTGTTCTAGGCAAGACAGTGAAGAGCTCAGGAGGAGCCCTGGAGCCCAGCAGGTGCATGGACAGTGGGTGCAGGAATTGCAGCAGTCTGCAGGTGCAGCTGCACAGGAGCTGGGTGGCTTTGGAGCGTGGCAGCAGCGTGGTGTGTGTGGAATATAGAGTGAGGGTGTCCCTGCACCTGGAGAAGCAGAGTGTGGATTTTGGAGGCAGGAAATGGATTTCAGATGAAACTCGTTGTGTTACAGCAGGAGCTCCTGGTGTGTTTGGGGACGTGTTGGGTGTTAAACTGAGGGTGACAGAGGAACGTCCCAGCTGGGAGTCTGGGATCCTCTGCTGCATCTGTGTGCCACCTTAAATGTCTCGGTAAACAGCAAACAAAGCACCTGAGAAATGTCCTGGACCATCACCTCCATTCCTTCTGTCCTTGGAACCTGCTTTGGGTTCCAGCCTTCCCTGGCTCTCACAGTTCTTGTACTCATGACTTGGTGTTTATAGATATTTTTAGGTTTTTCTGGTGGCCAGATTTCCGTTATGTTTATGATTCTCTTGTAATAGGATGGAATAACTTATGGAAACTCCAGGCTGTCGTTTCTTTGCAGGGGCCATATGCCCAGGCTGTCCCTGAGCCTCAGTGTTGCCAGACTGGTGATTTTACTTCTCAGAAGTTCTGAACCATGAGGAGAGCCACGTACTGGAAATGGGACTTGGCAGATCATGGCTGGGTTGAAGGGAACGTTTTGGGTGTGATTTAAAGGCAGCACAGACACCACGCTGGGTGCTCTGCTCCAAAGGCTTCTGGCACAGAGGAGACTTTCTCCAGGAGGCTGTGGAGGTGTGATGAGCTTGCTGCTCTATTTTAGGTGCCTCTGCCTCTCTGGGATGCTTCCTGCTCCCTCATTCCTGATCTGCAGAGTTGCCTGTTTCTAATTTGGGAATGACTTTGCCTTGGTTGGGCAGATCAATAGGCTGTGCAGCAGCAGCACAGGTTCAGGTGGGTGATCAGGGGTTCTCTGTGCTTGGTGTGAAATGTTTCACACCATCAGGGAACATCCCAGCCCAGCTCCCATTGCCTGAGTCCCATGGAGCTGCAGCCTCCTCCTCTGGGACTCTCCCGTGCCAGAAATGTCGTGGCTGTTGCTGCTGCTGCTCTCTGGGGACGAGCTCGGTGGGGCTGGGCCCTGGCTCACTCTCCAACATACTGAACCTGACTCTTCAGAAAGAAGAAAACAGAAGCAAATCTCGAATTTTTGGTTTAGTCCTTCTGCTTCCTCTGCCAGCTGGAGGCAGATAACGTCATAGCAGGGCCAGTGGTGCAGCTCAGGTGTCGTTTGTGTCTGGGCAGCTGCACCAGGGCTCGTTTGGACAAACTTGCTGCTGTGTATAAATTACCTTTTGTTTAAGAACAGGTGCATAGGAAGATACCAAAAGCACGTAAAGACACCTGAGGGAGGAAGAGCAGCTGATTCGAGAATGTTCAACCTCATTACTTTTAAATCTCAACAGCTATTTCTCGTGTCTTGTATTTTATTCTCTTTTTTAGCTGTCACTGGCTGTCTCCTGAGTGCTTAATGTGAGGTGGCAAAGGCAGAAGCTCAGCTGGGGAGGGAAGGGGATGAGATGGGGTTTGAAATGCTGCAGGGGTGATGGATGGTAAATATTTCCACCCAGTGAGCTCGAGTTCAGCTAATCCTGCAAAACGGTTCATGGAGTCTAATCTGGTTTGACCTCGTGTGTGTGAGCAGCTCGCTCGTGCTGCTGTTTGTTTTCCCATGGCCCTGCTGGGGTGTGGCAGCTTTGTCCAGGGAATGGAGCACCTGGAGAACAGCCCAGGAATTTGAGTTTTGTGGGGTTTTCTGTGGAGCAGTGGTGCCGTGAGGGCAGTGACCTGGCAGCCTGTGCCATCAGGGTGAAAGCTGAGGGGCTGTTGTTTTTTCCCCCTTTTTGTTCCTGGCGTAATAAATTAATGACTTCTTGTTTTAGGTGTCTTCAGGAAGTTTCTTCTTTCCCTCTTTCCTTGCCTTCCAGCACTGTCCCCCAGTGCTGCTGCAGCCCTGTCAGTGCCCAGAGCCCCCGGGCTCCCTCTGCTCCTCCAGCCCGGCCCCGTGTGAGGCTCTGCCCCCTCCCCACTTCTCTGCGGCTTCCTTTGTCTCGTGGCTGCCTTTCCCACAGCCAGGGCTGATGGTTGGAGGTGTGCCCTTGTGTTTGGGCTGCTGCTGCAGGGGATGTGCCTCTGGCCGTGAGCTGAGCGTGGAGAACATTCCAGTACCTGCAGTTTGATAAATGAACTTGTCACAGCCCAGCTTGGGGACCATTCGCTGTCACTAAACACCGCAGCCTGTCTCTAAGTGAAGAAGTGCTCAAAGGTCAGCCCAGACGAGGCTCTGGCAGTCCCAGTGCAGGTGAAGCTCTGGCATTTCCCCCGTGAATCACGGCAGCCCCAAGCAGTGGCACATTCTGCCTTATTCATCGAGGAGTCATGGGGAGTGATCCCAGCTCTACTACAGCGAGAGGAAGTGATTCACAGATTTGGGAGTGCAATGACTCTTCTTTTCATCTTGCTTTGTTGCTCTAAAAACCCCAGAGTTTATGTGAAGTTGAAGGTTCTTTAGAAGGCAGAGCTCTGATAAAGGGGAGAATCAAATCAGAGTAATGAGCAGTAAATGTAGAGAAAAGAAGTGAGAATTCACTGGTGTCCCCCGCCCCTTCCTCCACCAGGGCTGCTCTGAAAACATTTAATCCTTCCTCTCCCCCTTCCATGGACTGCATATGCCATCAAAGTGACACTGCTTTGATCTATTATTTATTTAAAGAATATTTTTAACACGAGAGGGTTGGAATTATGCTTTGTGTATTGAATTAAATCTCCCAGCCTCAGTAGCAACCAAAGCATATAACTTGATTTAAAGAAAAAGACTCCAAGTACACCAGGTTTTACTGACAAGTTGCTATTAAATTCAGAATATTTAAATTAAGATTTGCTGTATTTATATTGATTTCTAAGATAAGCAGAGAGCAACAAAGCTGATGGTAATAGTTTTACCTCAACATTTTTTTTTCCTGCTGCCTCATAACTTGCTGAGTGAGAATTAAATCCTGTTTTTATGAGAAGAAGAATCCACAATTAGGTTTCTCTGGAAATGCAGATTAGAGCAGGACTGCATACAAATGTGTTTAATTCAGATGAGCAGAGTTTACCTGCCTGCACAGGAACCCATGGAAGTGTGCAAGGCCCGTGGGCTGGGTGGATATTTTGGGGAGCTGGGCTGTGGTTTGTCTCAGAGCTGGGCTGTGGGTTTGTCTCAGAGTTGAACTGTGGGTTTGTCTCAGAGCTGGGCTGTGGGTTTGTCTCAGAGCTGGGCTGTGGGTTTGTCTCAGAGCTGAGCTGTGGGTTTGTCTCAGAGCTGCTGTGGATTTCTCTCACATCTGCTGTTCACTGGCTCTGTGCTGTGCTCACCTTCTCCCCTGGCCTGTCCAGAGGTGACTGAGGGGTTATTGATCCCTGTGGAACTTTCAGTGGCACTGCCAGCTCTGATAAACCCATGGATGTTTGTCTTGCACCTCTGTTCTTGTCTGGAGAGCTCTGTAGATCTTGCAGTGGATTATCAGTGAACTCCTGGAGCCCGGGTTTGTGTCAGTGACACCCTCGGTGCCAGGGCTGTGCTGGGTGCCAGGCTCAGGGGCTCAGGGGTTCCTTTGCCTCTCCTTGTCCCACAGGCTCTGCCAGCAGCACCCTCGGCAGCATTTTTATTTCTGTGTTTGTATTTATCGATCAGTCCCTGCTGAGCTGGGACACGGTGACCTCCAGCTCTTGTTGGGTAGGGGTGGAGCAGAGGGTCATTAGTGTGAGTGTGTAATTAGTGCCGTGCCCAGAGGAGGAGGCTGTGCATGGAGCCCTGTGTGGGTGTTCTGCAGGGTTTGCTGGGGGCTGGCAGAGCTCAGGAGCTTTGTGCCCTGCTGGAAGCCCTGGCAGGGATGGGGGGCTCAGCCTTCAGCACAGCCTGGCTCTCCAGGTGAGTCCATGGCTTGTCCTGCTGGTCTCTCCTGCCCTGCTGGAGCTGGGGAAGGCTCCTGGAGCAGGGGCTCATTTCCATGAGCAGCACTTGGCTGTGGCTCAGGGATTCCTGCAGCTCCTGCTCAATCCGAGTGCATCCCGAAATTCTGACTCGTGGAACATCTGAGGGGGCTGTCCGGGAATGCTTTGAAGGAACAGTTTGTGAGGAAGATGGGAAGCTGTCAGTGCCTGGGAAGATGGAGACCTTTTAAAGGCAGTGCCAGGCAGGAGTGGGAATGCCTTGGAGCCACGAGGAGCCTGCAGGAATGCAAAGCAGAGGCCAGGAGGAAAAGCCTTGTCAAGAGAAATGAGGAATGACATCTGGAACACGCCTCTTGTTGGTTCTTTTGCAGGTTGTATAAAGAAAGCAAAGATCATAGGAGTAAAATGTTTGCTTTCTATTATTTTCACTATTTTGAAGGGGTGATTGACAGGGAAGGAAACCCCATTTTGGCTCTAAGCATCCCAGAGTGGTTGGGAAGCAATGGCAGACAGCATCAGCCTGCTCCAGTCTGAACCTGGAGCACAGGGGGTGACGCCGTGGGTCACCCTGGATCTCTGGTGGCCACAGCAGTGATGTCACTGCTGTCACTTCCAGGGCAGGGCACGGGGTGGCCCCAGGAGCTCAGGAGGTGTTGGAAGTGTTGGAAGTGTTTGAGGGCAGCAGCTCAGCTCGGGCTGGGCTGTGTGAGGACCTGGAGCCGTGTGTAGGAAAGCTCTGAAGGAAATTCAGAGTATTAGTGCTGAATTCAGAGGCCAGAGAAGGAAGCCAAGCCCTCAGGAGGAGGTGATCGAGGAATCTAGAGCAGGCTGGCACACCAGGACCTGACTCTGGGCTGCAGATGGCTGGAGACAACCTGCAGAGCTGTTGAATTATTAATTTTGACTTGAAGGAGTTCTTTGCATTCTACTGCTTTTCTTGCTGTGGAGAAGCACACAGAGATTTTTTTTTTTCCCCCGTAACAATTTATTTATCTTAAACTTTACATTAAAAAAAAACCCAAAACCCTTGAAACTGAAAGCTCATTTTTTCAGAAGCTTTACCTTGCAATGGTGCAGGAGCTGAAGGGAGCTCTGTTCCCCTGGCTGGGATATTTGGGAATCACTCCTTGTGTTGGTTTGGTGTGCAGGGGAAGGTCAGGGCTTTGTTTGCTTTGTTTGCCTGTTCAGTACCTTCAGCCTTTTCCCTGGCTGCTCTCAGACCTGCATTCCCCAGTGGAAGGTGGTGCCAGAGCCCCGGGGATGCTGCAGGACAGATGTCACCACTTGTCACCTGTCTGGGCTGCGAGCCCAAAGGGAAGGAGCAAACAGGAACTCGTGGTGTTGCAGAGTGAACTGAAGTCAAGAACAATGTTTCCTCCTGTGCTGTTCCCCAGGGAGGAGCACCTCGCTGCTGGGGACGAGATCTGTGTTCAGTCTGGAAATGTGTCTAGAGAAAAAGGTGGAAAAAAGCCTTGGAGATGGGAATGAATTTCCTGCACAAGGAGGAAATTGAGCCTCCTGGTCAGGGAGGGTTCTCAAATGAGACTCATTTGAGGATTTGGAATTTGGAAATTTGTCCCAGTATCTGTGTTTAATGCTGATAACTTCATCCTCAACTCTGTAAAATAATGTAGCTGCATATATTTCATGTTTAATGCTGACTTAATCTTGTGTTTGTATTAACTCCCAGAAGCAATTTGAACTCACTGGCATAAACCCAGGCAGGTTTCTAACACTTGAGTGTTCATCTGGGTAATGTTGAAGCAAAAGTTTTCAGCTTGCAAATTGCAGTGTAAAAATCAAATATTAATGGGGTTTAAAACGTCCAGTCTGAGCTGTACCACAAAATGCAAAATTTCCCATAAATGCACTGACTTGTTCTTGGTATTACTTGAAGTAGAATATAAAGCAGCTCTATGGCTCTGAGTTACAAACCTGCTCTCACTCAGGCTGGAATAAATGAGAGTCTTGGTTTCTGCCTGGCCTGGAGTCACTTTCAGGGATGCTCAGTGGGATCAGGTGAGCTCCCTGGGATGATAAAACTTCACATTTTCAATCAAACCCAGAACATAATGGGTTTTTTTTCCTAGCTGAAAATACCTGCAGATATTGCACTGTACTCACCTGCAGATCTGTTTGGCCTCTAAATGAAATAAGAGGTGGATTAGGAATATTTTAAAAGGTCTTTAGCATAAGATGTAAATTTTAGTGTCAAATGCTTTAATAAGCAGCTTCTCTTCCAAGCAGACACTGAGCTCCCCCTGCTCCCTGAGCCCCATTTCCAGTGGCTTTGGGATGAGTTCTCTGCCATCACTTCTCAGGAAGAGCATTTTCACCAAGTGGGTTTTGCCATTTAAGTATTGCAGGTTCTGACCCAGAGTTATTAAATCACTTTAAATCGGGTGCAGTACAAGCCTGGGAGTTGTATCCCATTTTTTAACATACAAATGACACTCCAAAGTGCAGAGCCCACACTAAGAGCTGCTGTGCTTTGATCTCCAGCAGCCTTTGCTGACAGAGCATTTTGGATATTGGGTTTTCTTATAAACTTGCCAAATGTTCTTCTGCTTCATTCTTTAATTCTAACAAAAATCCGTGGAAATGTATTCTGATGGATATCCTCCTGAAATGGGGAAAAGAAAATTTCCACTGTCCTAATGACAGATGAGAATGTCCTCGTGCTGCTTGCATTAAGGACCTTTAAATATGCAGTGAAGTTTCTGGTGTACTCCAGAAGAGTTTAGAAATGAGAAATTATTGGGGGTTTTGGGCTCAGGGTTTGTTTTTTTGTTTGTTTTTTTTTTTAATCAGTCACATGCATTGTCCCCCAAACCCCCCCGGGCTGGGCTGAGCCCCACTGTGGGCAGCAGGGCAGGGGGGATCGTGCCCCTGTGCCCCCCAGGTGAGCCCCACCTGCAGAGCTGCCCCAGCACAGCAGGGACCTGGAGCTGCTGCACAGAGGCCAGAGGAGGCTCCAGGATGGGCAGGGCATGGAGCAGCTCTGCTGGGAGGAAAGGCTGGCACAGCTGGCATTGCTCACCTGCACTGGAGGAGCTCTGGGGGGAGCTCAGGACCAGGGCCTTGCAGGGCCTGGAAGAGCTGACAAGAAACGTGGAGAGAGACAATTCCCAAGGGATGGGGGGACAGCACACAGGGAATGAGGATGGATGGGATATTGAGGAAAAAATCCTCCCTGTGAGGAGTGGTCAGAGGGGAGAGGGATGAGCTGCAGCTCTCAGATGTGCTCCCTGTTAGCAGAACAAATGTGTGCAGTGCCAGGCCTTCCATCCTTTGGGGGAGGTGGCAGAGGGGAAATCACCCCATTTGTCTCTGGGATCAGCTCCTGCTCCTCTCGAGGGTTTGCTGTCAGTTTTCCAGCAGAAACACTTATTTAAAACCCCAGACCTGGGAATGGAAAATAAATATCAGCCTGTTCAGCATGAGCCACCGATCAGTTGTTACCAGCAAAATACTGAAAAATAAGTCAGTATTAGACTGCAAATGGGAAACAATAAATAAATGAGGTGGAGAAGATTGCTTGGCAGGATACTTTCTCTTGGAAGAATGATTAATGTGTTTCCATGTCTAATAAGTCATTTTGTGTGTAGTTTTCTGTGTTTCCCTGGGGTGCTCAGTGTGTGTGGCAGCGTGGGATGGCTCTGGCAGTGTCTGTGTCCTTGCACACCCTGCAGCTCCCTGAGGAGCTGGCAGTGCCTGGGGCACCTCGGAGGTGTCCCCGTGGGCAGGGCAGGGCTTGTGCAGTGTCTTGGGCTGCTGGGTTTGGGTGGGTTTGGTTTATTTTGGGTGATTTTGGGTGGGTTTGGGTGGTCCAGAACACTCAGAGCTGCTCAGGACTGGCTGCCCCTTGCAGCTGGCCCTGGTTGTGTCCCTGACTGTGACAAATGCTCTGAGTGCTGACCTGCAGTTCTGGGCTCTGCACCCATCCCTGAGCACTCCGGGCAATTTCACACCTGGCAAATCCTGGCCAGGGAATTCCTGTTCTGGCTCCTGTTCTCCTCTCTGTGCTGCTTAGTCCTGGTAATTCGTGCCATGAGGAATCCCCCAGGATTGCAGGGTTTGTCTGCAGGACCATGAGTTGGGATGAAGCCACAAACCAGGGTTCTTGCTGATTTTTATTCCACGTTCCCCATCATGGCCACGGGAGTGAGGAAACGCTGCAGGATTTGTGTCCTGCTGTACAGCCTGTGAATGGTGTCTGGCTGCTCCAGTTTCTGGATAAATTACACATTTATGTGGCTCTAGGGTTTTCCCTAAGTGTGAAATTTGGGCTTTTTTTTCCCCCCTGCTGTTGTGGATTGCAGGGAGCACCCTGGGGAGGTGGGGATGTGGGTGGCCTTGCTGCAGGCAGTGGAATCACTGAGAGCCTCTCACTGCTTCTGTTTTCTTCCTCTGGCATCACGGAGTCTGGAAAAAAAACCCATAAAGATGTGAAATGTTAATTTTCAAGCAGTATTTTTAGCTGGCCAAGGTGGTTTGTCATTGGTTTAAGGCAGTTTTGGTGAGGTTTGGGTTGGGTACATTTCTGCTGCCTGGGCAGTGCCAGGATTTCTCCTTGCAGGGCTCTCCAAGAAAACCCAACACGTGAAGAAAACAAAATAAAAAATGCACTAAATAGATTTGTTTTGGCATATGTTTGTTTGTTTAATTTTTTCATGGCTCTGTTTGTCACTTGGGGGTTTTTCCATTGTAATTCTTTTAGTTTCAGTGTTAGAGATCACACACTGCATTATAATTTTGATCAGGGCCCCTGAATAGCATTGCCTCATGTTTTTATAATGTGTTTCAGTTGGACAATGGCTAATTTAAGATGAGTAGCAGAAGTTCACTGGCACCCATTTCCCTGCTCAGAAAGAGAAGAATGGGCTCTGGAAATAACAACAAAAATAGTAACATGGAGCCTAAGTACTGTTCTAATAAAAAATATGAAAAATTTCATCACTCAGGCCTTGCTTAAAATAGTCCACGTGGGAGAGGTTGGTTAAACCCTGCCCAAGTCTGGGGCTGTGAATTTTGGAGGCCAGTGCTGCTCGTGGCCTCAGCTGTGCCCTTGCCTGTCTTTGCAGATGAAGACTGTGAGTGTTGCCTTAGTTTTGTGCCTCAACGTCGGCGTGGACCCTCCTGATGTGGTGAAAACAACTCCCTGTGCCCGCCTGGAGTGCTGGATTGGTGAGTCCCTGGTGCCACAGCCCAAAATTCATGCCAGGGCTTGGACCTGAGCAGGAAAGCTGGCATCTGATTTTTCCTGGGTTAATGGAGAGTCCAGCTCCTGCTGCTGCTGGGCTCTGAAATGAGATCCCATGGAGAAAAAAAACCAGCTGCTAATTGCTTTCTTGTAATTATTTTAGATTTGGAAATGTCTAAAGGAAGTCTCTGAGCAGAGCCACCTTCAGAAGCTTTCAGTGCCCCTTGTCTGCCTCAGCCAGCAGAGCAGGGAGGTTTGTCAAACACCTTGCTGTGTTTGGAGGTGGCTGCTCCAGGGCTGTTTTAATTGGAATCAGTCAGAAGATCTGGAATTATTCCCAAGGATGTCTTGCCAGCAATTCCAACACCTGGGTTTGCTACTTTCGTGCAGCATTGCACTAAATTCTTATTTATTTTTGTGAAGAAATTCAAAGTTCCCTTGGTTTTGGAGAAAAAAAGTCTAATTATCAAGATGAGACAAATCTGCAATAATATTAGAAGGAAATACCTTGTGGACAGAGGCTTTCTCAGAGAGATCTGATTTTTTATCTAGGAATTGGGAATGCTCAGCCTCCAGCACATCCCACACTGGGCACTGCAATCCTCAGCTCAGGGCTTCCACAGGCCCCAGGAGCAAATTAATCACTACACAAACAGAGTTTCTCGACAAACTTTGAGCAGACTTTCTAACCTTGCCCGGCCTGCTTTGTGAGTCACAGCATCTCGGGATTTTCACGTGGAGGGGCCGAGGAGAGCCCCGGGAGCAGCCCTGGGGTCACTGACACACGGGCACAGGAGCTCTGCAGTCATTTCCATCGAGTCATTAGTGCCTGGCATTAGCAAAGGGAATGCTGAATGCAGTTCTCTAATTCGATTTTCAGTCTGTTTATGTGCACGAGTGCTCCTTCCACTCCCAGCCAACTTGAAATTTCTGACCGGGGTAATTGGGGAAATAGTTGATGTTTTTCAGGAGCAGGGAGGGGGAGCAGTGGTGTCCGTGCCACATGTGCAGGCTCTGGGCACCTCTGGGGTGCTGCTGTTGTCACCTGAGCCGGGGTCACAGCTGGCCACCCCTGGTGACAAATGGCCACTGAGCAGAGCCACGTGCAGGCCCTGCTGCACCTTCCACGTGCTTTTATTCATGAAAGAAAAATAACTTTCCAAATCCTGCTTGCATCCTGCTTTATTGCATTTCGTTTCTAACAAAAGTGTGTTTGCAAAAAAACTGGAAAAAAAAACCCCAACCTTCATTGATCTAGTTTAGTGCTTTTAAAATAATTGATATTAAATAGGAAAATATTAGCTTGTAGGGTTTTTTTTTTTAAGAAAACTTGTTAATTGTTTAATTATATGTCCATGGTGTTTGAATAAAGCACATGGCCTGGAATTGTATTGCTATGTATGGATTGTGGTAATTATCTAGCAATAAAATTAACTTCTTAAATATTACAAATAGCACACAATCTCTGCTGCAGGAAGCAAAGAAAGTAAATGAAGCAGGATTTTGCATTCATCAACAGAAAATGTTTGTCATCAAATATTTAACCAATTTGAGTTCTTGTCATTATTTACAATAGAAACCTTATTTCATTATTAAAAGAAACAAATGTAATGCCTCTCTTGTCTTTGGAAAGAAAATTGTGTTCAGCACCTCAGTGAGAGAAATCTTCCCCATTTGTCAGGCTGGGATGGAACTGGATCCTTGCTGGACTGAAGAATTTGGGGATAATCTTTGGGTGCTGCCCCCAGGTCAATTCCACAAGGTGTTAATGAGATAATGAAGTAATGAATGGAGCCACGTTAATGAGGAGCTGAGGAATCTTTGTGTGTGTTCTGTCCCCAGATCCTCTGTCCATGGGGCCTCAGAAGGCTCTGGAGACCATCGGGGCCAACCTGCAGAAGCAGTATGAGAACTGGCAGCCCAGGGTGAGTCTGGGGGTTCCTGGGGCTCCCCCCGAGCCTCCTGCTCGGCTTTTCCTGGGGGGGGGTTTATGTCTTGCAGTGTTGGTGGCAGAGATTCGTGTAGAGAATTTCCCCCTGTGTTTTTTTTCCCCCCGTGGCACACTGACAATTTTTATATCTCAACAGCCCAAGAATTTAGCAGAAAATTCAGAAAGTGCCTGAAATCAAACAGGACAAAAAGCATCTTGGAGCAGAGGTGAAAACAAAGCGTTTCCTGTGCTCTGTGTCAGTGCTGGTTTGGAGAGGAGGGACAGGACAGGAGCAGCAGGGTCCCTGCCTGGGCCTGGTGGAGGCAATCCCAGAGCTGGGCTGGTTCCTGCAGGAAATCACAGCCCCTGACACATTGCAAAGCCAAACACGTCCTGGTTTATTGCACTCCACAGGGCTCTGGAGCTTTCTGCAGTAATAAAGAGAAGTTGGTGTGCCATCTGCAATAAAACAATAGGAACATTATTGAATTTCCTACAGCTTTCATATAAATACTAATACATCCCGTTTTGTCTGTTTCTTGGGGGCTTGGAATGGTTGAGGAGTGGATGGAAGGAAAGCAATTTGGGGAAAACCAGTCTGGAAAAAAGAACAAATCATGACAATCTTGTGAAATAGCCAATATTCCCGGGCTGTCAGTGCCTTCCTGCAGGAGCTGCTGTCACCAGCACCTTGTTGGCAATGAATTGGTGCTAATTGCTGGTGGCAGTGGTGACCACGGTGTGACCAGTCCTGTGCCACCACTGCCAGCCAATCCTTGGCTGCTTCTGTTCAAACATCCCCTTTTTGCTCAATACAAACAGCTTTTCTGAAAGGAAACCATCCAAGGGGTAAAGCATGAAAATTCCTTGTTTCTGGAAGCTCCCAGGCTGCACAGCTGATGGATATTTCCTTCCAGGTCTTATTGAGCCCCTTTCTAAATAATTTATCAGCTTGCCATTGCTTGAAGTATTTGTTCTGATTAAATTTAAGACTTTGCTTTATTGTTGTGTAGCTACATAAATTTGTGTGCTGCGGGAGTAAAAACCACTTCAGCTGTTGTTTCCTCTGCAAAATCCTGCAGTTAAGCAATATTCAGTCATTTCATGCAGTTCTCAGATGAAGATTGTACTGGGAGAGAGGGTAGGAGATGACAGAGCTGTGGGCTCGATCTGTCTTGATAAAGAGTTCTTGCAATTCAGTGCAGATAAAATTGAGGTGCTGGGGGAAAAGAGGAAGGAGAACCAAGACAGCTCTACACCAACAGTCCCTTGGGTCTGGGGCTTCAGTTTTGCTGGGCAGGGAAGGGGTTAAAGGTGAGGGTAATCTGGAAGGAGGTTTAATTAATTAATCAGAGGGGCTGCTTAAGCAGCTGAGAATGGCAGGAGAAAAGGGAGGGAAAGTGGAGAGCACAGGACCTGGTAATGCCTGACTGGAGGGGAAAACCTTCCCTGGGAATGTGCAGCTGTGGGGTGGGAATGGCTGGAGGAGCTGGGTGGAACTGGGGCTCACTGGTGGCAGAGTTGGGATCCCCAGGATCCCAAAGGGAGCCTTTGGCTGATACAGAATTGCCCCGAATCAAATCCTTGGAGTTTCTGTGGGAGGTTGCTCGGTATTTGAAGCCTTTAGGTAAGGAATGGATGGTGTTGGACTGGGATTTCTGTGCTGCTGACCCCATTCTGCACCCCCTGCCTGTGTGAGGTGCAGCCAGAGCGTGGCTGTGCAACATTTCCCTGTGGTTGGGGTGTAAATTCAGGTTTTTGGCAGCGGTGCAAGTCGTGCCACTGCAAAGGCAGGGACTGGCCTTTGGGAACAGGGCTGATGGACTGTGAGCTGCGAGTGCTGCTGCAGGGGATGCCTTGTGGAGGTGCAGGAGCTCTGGGGACTTTGATGAGCACGAGTTCCTGCTGTGCCAGCCCCAGCCTGCCTGGGGAGGATGGGGGTTCTGCTGGCTGGGCTCTGGGAGCCCCTGAGCAGAGCCTGTGCCATGAGCTCCCAGTGGAACTGCTGCCTGCCCTCGGGGGGTGCCAGGCTTGCCTGCCCTGGTTCTCCTGTGTCCTTCCCTGGCTGCCAGCCCTGTGCCCTGTGCAGTGCAGGAGGGGCTGGCCTTGCCTGAGGCAGGGTTTGCATCATTCAGGGCCTGGTATGAAGTGGTCTGGAGCATATGCCTATTAAATCTGCATGAAATTAGAGATTTTTCTTTTCCCCTCTTTGTTAGGTCTGGCTTTTGCCCAGGTTCTCCCTGTAAGTCCAAGCTGACCAGAACACTCACAGGAGTTTTTCCTTCCTTCACTCAATCATTTTGAAGCTTCTGTTGGGATTGTCCTGCTGCACAGGTCTCAGTGACACTCCTGCAGCAGCTGCTTTTTGCAATCCTGTCCTTTATTCCCTGATGAGCCTCCCCAGCCCTGCCAGGAAAGCCAAAACCCACAGCTCATATAACCACTCCTAGGAGAGGAGAGGAGGATGCAGCCCCAGCCCCTGCTGAGCTGCTGCCCTGGGATCTTTTGCAGAGATTTTCCAGCTGAGGGGCAGTTCTGTGGGATGTGGCCTTTTACATCCTGGCAGTGATTTGTCAGCACCACTCCCCTCCTGCCCTTCCGGGGCTCCTGCACCAGCCAGGCCAAGGGGCTGAGCCCAGAGAATCCTCCCCTCACACCCACTTGCCTACATAAAACGGAGTCAATTACAGTATTGATTTTTTAATTCAAGTGCTACAATTTTGCTTCCCTTTTTCTCCTCTCAATTTCCTCCTTTTTTTTTTTTTTTTTTTTTTGCTAAGAGAGTCATTTGGGCTGTTTTAATTCTCTCCTGGAATGAGTTGATTTCATTAGAGCTGAATGGATTATACCTGAACAGGCATCCCTGGGGTGAAGCAGAACTGTGAGCCATGAAGGAGGAGGGTTGAAAATCCTGGATGAGGAAATCCAGAAGACAAGATTAAATAAACTTTTAGGAAGCCTTTGGGAAGGCTTGAAAGCAAGTGGTGGTGTGTGGGAATGCCATGGGCCCTGGAGCTGTTGTGCTGTTCCCTGGGCAGGGTGGAAGGGAAGGGTTTCCCCATTTCCCTCTGATCCAATCTCACCTGTTGTGTGCTCTGAGGACACATCTCCCACAAGATGGATAAATTATCTCTTTTGTGGCAGGCCTTCAAGGAAACAGTGATTTTTTTCTGATCAAACAGGCTGCTTCTCCCTCTCTCCTAGTCTGCTTCCCAACAGTTTGCTCCTGATTTCAAAGGAAGTACAGCCAAGGTACTTGAAATGGATCATTGAAAGGCTCTGCCTTTCAGTGCGTGTTGTCTGTTGTTGATGCTGTTGTTCCCCTCATTAGAGATCTCTGGGCTTTGATTCCTTGTCTGAGGTTTCATTCCTTCATTGCTTTTTTCTGCCTAATTAATTGGGAAGTTGCTGCTGCACATCAAAGGGGGAGCATTTCCTAAAGAGTAACTACTTAAGCATGAAAACTAATTGAACACATGACCTAATTATTGGTCTCTCAGTGAGTCATACTTTTCCTTTATTTCTGTAGGGTTTTTCTTTTAAAACAACAGCAAATACTAATTGCTCCTGCAGAAGAAATACTGTGGAATTCCAAAGGGGGACATGGAAAAACTGGTGCTTGGTCTCCAGTAGGAGATACCTGCAGATTTAGGAGCATGTAAGAATAAAATTAATAAGGAAAAAAAAAAAAAAACGAACAACAAAAAGACAGTGTGACCTTGTTTAACAAAACCAGGTTTTCCTTGGAGGACTATGTTTGTTGGTTTTCATTTCCCAACAGCCTCTTGAATTTGGCAGCTATTTCAGGCTCTGCAAAATTCTGCTGTATCAATCCTTTGCTGTCTTGTTAAAGATCAACTGTCTTCAGCATAAACCAGCAGGTTTTGGGTTTTTTTTTCCAAGGGCGGGGGGGGAAAAAAAAGTCTGCCATAGAAGTGGAGTCAACAAGTCTAATTGTGAAAGCCAGTTCTTGCTGTTGTCCTCCTGTGTGAAAAGCTGTGGTGGTCAGAGTGTCACTGCTGAACACAGCTCTGGAAGCCCTGGCCATTGAAAAGCACAGAATTCAACGTGGTAAAGGATAAACCCACTCTGCAATGCCTTGGGAATATGGAGAAAATGAGGAGAAATGAGTCAGTGGTTGTGGTTTTCTCTTTGGAGGTTCTCCAGGATCCCAAGCCTGCCTCAGCCATGGCCTGGCTGGGGAGAGCAGAGCCCAGGGCTGGCTCAGAGCAGCCCCAAAGACACCAGGACAGAGCAGGGCAGCTGGAAACCTTCACTGGGCACCTCCTGGGAGCTGCTGCACCTGGAAAGGCTCCTGGAGCAGGATAACTGGGGATTTGGGAATTGGGTGTGCAAGGGGGGAGCTCTGGGCACAACTCAGGTTTTAATGCTTTGGACAGAGAGGAAAAAAAACCCTGATAAATCTTTAACACACCACTGCAAGTGGGAACTGTGAAATTGCAGCAGCACTGCACTCAATACTGGTTTCTCTGAGATTCTCCTGGAAAAATGAGTCACAAAAAGGCAAAGAATGGCTGCAGGCATGAAGTGCTGTGGGGAAGTGTGGTGAGAAGCTGCAGGGAGCAGGCAGGGGCACGGAGCAGGGGCTGCCATTCTGGAGCTGAGTCAACAAACTTGCAAAGTCAGTTTAGTGGGAAAATCCTGAGATGCTGTGGGTCCTGGCACTGCTGCAGGGCTGGAGTTCAGTGGCAGGGTGTGCTGGAAGGAAGGATCAGCCAGCAGCTGAGCTCCTGTTCAGAGCCCTTGCCTTCCCTTCCACACTGCTGACAGGAACTTCATTTCACAGGTTTTATTCTTCAGGTCTCTCTTTGGTTCGTGCTCTGCCATCAGAATGGGGCCAGAATTGGCAGGGAGCAAGATTTGTGTTTTTGAGGGTCTTTTCCATCCATCCATTGATGTTGGCTTGTCAGAGATGGGAAGGAAGAGCTGAAAGGAAAAGGCTCTGGGAGAGAAAAGCAGCTCTGCCTGGCAAAGCTGATTAACACATTTCTGTAATTACCAGCCAGCTCTGACCTATTTAAAACCACCTTGGAGTGGTGAATCCCTGGGCTGGGGGACAGGGAGGAGGCTCCTGCAGGTCCATCCTGTGCCCAGTGAGCAGCCCTGGGCCCACTGGGGAGGGATTGCAGTGCTTGGAGCCTGGGACATGCCAAGGATGCTGCACGAGGAGCTCCTTGCTAACAGGCACCACCAGTTTTGTGCAGAACTTAGAGATTAACAGAGGAAAATTTTTGACGTTTTTATTTATATTCCTGCTCCTCTCTAAGGCAGAATGAGAAAATCCTGAGATGCTTTAGTTTAAACTCCTTTACTGTGGAGATTAGCAAAGCATAAACCTTGGGATGACTGGCTTTCCTTCTCCTAACTCCTTAAAGTGTTTTTAATCAGAAAATTGCTTCATTAAGCAATTACTTTGCAATCAGAGGGGAAGTGAAATTACTAAACAATTATTCAGTGTTGAGAAGATGAAGCTGTGGCCCTGCAGGGCCCCAGCCTTGCAGCTCCTCCCTGGAGCACCATGCACTCGGGCCAGGTTGTGAAGACACCGAGCTGGAGAATTTCCCAGTTTGTGCTCCTGCAGCCTCAACTGGGCTCCAGTAAGATCCAAGTTTCTGTTGAAGAAACAGGAAATCCATAGCCTGAGACTTTAAAGAGCTCTTAAAGTGAGGTTCTAGGGAAGGAGTGGAGCTGAGCTGACACTGATGCTTGGGAGTTATGTTGTTTGACCAAGCAGGGTTGAAAGATGTGACCTGGGGTGTTTTAAAATCCTGTTAGAGCCCCTTGTGATGTGACCCATCGAGCTGTCACCAGGCTGAGGGGCACATCTGGCACAGGAGAAGCAGATTTGAGTCCTTTTGCCATTCCCTTTGTGTAAAAGTAAGCAGTTATTTCTGCAGCCCTGTCAGAAGGGTTATTTGAGCAGGGAGGGAAGGATTTGTACCAAACACGGGAGGCTGGTGGGTGGAATTTGTGTCAACTTTGGCACAATCCTGCAGTGTGGAGCAGCTTGTGACTGCTGAGGAGCACACCTGGCTCGTGGATGTATTGTAGCAGCAACTCAAGCTTGGCTGTCCTGATTTTTGTCTTCCCTGTCAACATCAGTTCTCATGAACAAACTGCTCAGAGGAGTTTTTTTTGGAGGTGTTATTGGATCCTGCACAGTGAGGATTGGGTACTTTGGAATTCATTTCACATTGGACTTGAAAGCAAGGTCAGAGACTCTGCAGAGGGAAGGTGAAGTCCCCACTCTGCTGCCTGCAGGTACAGGAGGGGATGTGCCACCCTCTGAGCTGGCTCCTGGCACCATCCTGCCCTGGCAGCAGCTCCTGGGGCTGCTCCAGAGGGAATTAACAGGGGGAGATGGAGAGGGGCTGGAAATGCACCCAAATACCTGCAGAGGACTTGCCTCAGAGTGTCCCTTTGGCTTAGTTTGGTATTTAAATTAAAGCATCTCTCAGTTATAGTTTGTCTTCACTGTAATTAATATTTTTTCAAGTTAGCAATGACTAATAATTTTATCAGTAATGTTTTCTCCTGGCCTGTGTTAACCAGGTTAAGCTGCTGCCTGTAACGTCAATTTGGGATTTCCAGCACACTCCCTTGTACTTAAATATGCAGTTTTTATTATCTTGGCCTAATCCTCATGAATTTGCATCAGGGTAATTTCATGTGCCTACAGCCTAAAATTAAAACACCTAAAAGGTGGTGGTGGGGCTTTTTTAATATAAAGTTAAGAAGCCTGGAGTCTGTGGATATGGTTCAGAATAATTTGTATTTGCATGATGTGTCCAACCCCAGAGTTATTGTGGCCATATCAGCGTGGGCTTGAGGTGATTGGGTTTGTGATTGATGGGGATGAGCTGCAGCCACTTCCTCCAGTGCTGACTTATCTCTGAGCTTATCACACACCAGGCTCCCTGTGCCTGCTCCCCACAGGTGAGCTCTGCAGCTTACCTGGGCTGGGCTGACCCTGCCCTGGCACTGCCGTGTCCTGGGCTGGGATATTTGTTGTGGAATTGTGCAAACCCAAAAGTGTGCAGCTCTAAATGTGTCTGTCCTTTGATGTGTCTCCAAAGCCAGTGTAAATGCAGGATCCTAAATCTTCCTTTGATGCAAGAAAAGAGCCGTGGTTTAGTCAGTATTAAAGTGAAATCACAGTGAATTGCAGGCTTGCGTTATTAATCACTGTTTTGGATGAACCAAAGAACAAAGTATTTTTGTTTGTGAGTGAAGTCTGTAGTTTTTCACTAGAGCAGCTTCCCCCTCAGCAGGCCTGGAGCCAGGCCAGCCTGGCATCACATGGAGACACGATCCTGTAGTGATGGCAGAGGGAAGAGCTCGGTGAGTAGAGAACAAGTGGCAGATCCTGTCCCCGGGCTGTGCTGAGCCCTGCAGCGCCTCTGGCTCAGCCCTGGCCCTCCCTGCCTGCCAGCAGTGCTGCCCAATGTGCTGGACACACAACACATCCCCCACACTCTTCCCTCCGGGGCTGAAGTGAGGGGTTCTGCCCCACCTGCCTGTTGTATCAGCAAGTTTTTATAAATGGACTTTCCTCCAAAGCTGTGTTGAGATCTTGCTGAAGAGCCTCTGGGAATCCAAATGGGTTTTATATCAAAGAGATCCTTCCTGTCATCTCTGTGCTCTTTGATTTCTTTAGAAAACTCTACAAGATGAGGGTTTGATTTGAACAGTCTGGATCCTCATTAGAGATGCTGAACGGGCTCTTCCCCAAAGTTTGTTCATCCTTCTGTTTGTTTTTTATTATTTCACCAACGTGCCCAGCACAGAGCTCAGCCTGGATTTCCTCTGGATTCCTTTAGAGGCTGATGTCATTCTTGCTGCTTTCCCCTGCCCTGTACCCAGCTGCTTTCAGAGGGATTCTACCATCCACAGGTGATGCTCAGTGATTCAATACTTGAGATAATTCAGTTTATACCTTCTGGTTGCTGGAGATGGGATGGGGGTGTGGGAGCTGGGGGGTCTCACTGTGTCCCCCACAGTGCCTGGGGAGGCTGCACCAGCTGAAATTGTCTGATCCTATCTTGGATTTTCCTTTTTCTTTTTTTTTTTTTTTTTTTTTTTTTTTTGGCCATGTGTCTGTTCGTTGCAATGTATTCAGGAGATTTAAAAACCAAAATATAATGGTGTTGCTTTGCTGTGTGCACCACATGTTCATCCAGGCTGGGAATTTTTGACATACATGTGCCTGTTTTATGTGTCTGAGCCCCACTTTGTTCCAGACACTCTCAGGAACACGTTGCATCCAACTGGCAGCTGCCTCATAGAAAGTAGAATATGAATTAATTCAATTTTATGCTCTTCACTTAAAACTTAATCCAGGATTTTTAGTGTTCATCATTAGTAGGTGTTCAAGCATCCCTGTCTGGGCTGGTTTTATCCTTTGCCTGTGAGATATTTGCCTTAGTGTGGCCAGGCTGGATGTTGATGCAGGATGAATCCTGACCTGGTGTGGAACCTGCCCACCCTTGCCCTGGGTCTGCTGGTGTCACTGCTTTTGGCTTTCACTCACTTCTTTGTAAGGCTTCTTTTAGTTGAGTTTTTCCAATTTGGGCACCATTCCAAAAACCCCTCTCTTGGAATAATTAGCTTGCTTTGATTCCTGTTAATTAAATCATGTGAAGTAGGCTGGCTGTGTGCATGGCAGAGTCACAGGTTTCCTGTCTCTGCTTTTGGAAACTGGGATGCAGATCTGCTCCAAGTGGCAGCTGCACCACCCTGGGCTGCTCCTTGGCATTTGGATTGGGGAAAAAAAATCATTGCTGAGGATAAGGGAAAGCTGCAAATCAGAGTTTGGGATCCACCACGGGGAGGCTTTGCCATGGGCTGGACAGCCCAGGATGGGGAGGTGATGGATTCTGCACTGGGATAACTGGGCTGGGACTGGTTTCTCCAGGAAATCCCACCCAGCCCTGCTCTCTGAGGTCCCACAGGGCAGAAACCTTCAGTGCTGGGCCTTGTCCATCCTGCACATGGGGAATCATGGAATTGGGCTGGGGGGGACCTGACAGACCCTCCAGTCCCATCCCTTCCACTGGACCAGGGTGCTGCAGCCTGGCCTTGGGCACTTGCAGGGATTGGGCAGCTCAGAGGGAACACTGAAACCTCAAACACTGCAGCCCTATTGCCTCTATTTTATTTATTTTACCCAACATTGAAACCCCAAACACCGCAGCTCTATTGCCTCTATTTTATTTATTTTACCCAACATTGAAACCCCAAACACCGCAGCTCTATTGCCTCTATTTTATTTATTTTACCCAACATTGAAACCTCAAACACTGCAGCTCTATTGCCTCTATTTTATTTATTTTACTCACCACATGCAGTGCCTTGTGTGTGCCATTTGCATTTGGGATTCTTTGTCACCCAGAAGCTGTTTAAAAAAACCCAATCTCCAGCCAAATAAAGCTTTTATATCTCATTATAGATTCTGGGTAGGAGCATCCTTCTTCTGCAAGGAGGTGTAAAAGGCAGTTGCAGTATAAAATACTGAATGTTGGAGTAGTTTCTTCTGTGGATAAATTTGGAACACATTCAGTAAGGTATCTTAGGGATAAAAGGGGAGTGACTTCAGGATTTGTTCTGCTGAATGGGAAGAGGATGATGCTGTACCTTGTGAAGAGCAGAGCTCTGGGTGCCAGCAGAGACATTTGTCATACATTTTTCATAGGTTTTGTGTCCTCTGTGCTGGGGGTTGTGGTTTTGGCTTGGAATCACACACACACCGTGGCCTGAGTCTTGTGGAGTTTTTCTGCAGCAAAGACTGAGGTCTTGGGCTGCAGGAGAATCAAAGAGGAAGACTTGAATTTTATGGCTTTGATGAGAAAATAGGTTTGTCCTCATATTTTCTTCAAGGGAAAAAATCCATCTCCCTGCTGAAGGAGCTGTGCCTGCTGTGCTGGCAGTGCCAGTGGTGATGGGAACCTGGCCTGGCTTCCAGAAATTTCCATTGCCCCTGGGAGCTGAGCAGCATCAGCAGCTTCAGTCCCTTGTTCTGTCACCTCTGGCACTGTGCATTCCTTCCTCTTCACAGGAGCAGCTCCTGAGCTGAGATCCCTGCACTCAGCAGGGCTGGGTTTGGGAGGTGATGCTGAGCCAGCTCTGCTGTCTCAGGTGACAGCACAGCCACGGAGCTGCTCAGGAGAGGCCTCTGTGCCTGGGGCTCCTCCAGGGCCTCACCTGTGTCCTGGCCCCATTCAGAATTCAAGGAAAACCTGTAATTAGGTGGAGTTTGCAAAGCAGAACCATAAATTTAAGCTCAAAATGCAGAGGACTGTGGGAATTTGTGCAGCCAGTACATCCTGCCATTGCAGTGGGGTAGGAGTTGGTGAATCCACTGAAGGGGATTTTCCCCTCTGGACACACTGGGGTTGGAGAGGTCACTGCTGTGCCCTGCCTGGCAGTGAACACCTGGCTGGTTTGTTTTTCCTTTGAAAGAAGAAAACCCCATATAATAATTGGGGGTGTGATTCTGTGGGGATGTCAGGGGATGGTTGGCACCATTTCAGCATTAACCACGGGTAATGTCCTCAGTCAAACCACTTGCTGCTGCCCCCAAACTGGTTTCTCTTCCTGGTTTGGGTGCCAGAACTCCTTTCTATTGAAACTCCTCCTGTTTGCTGTAGATTTGTCAATACAGTGTTTTATCAGTCCTGGAAGGTGAAATGTCTTAAAAATTGATATTCTAAGTGTCACAAATTACCAGGGCCAAGGTTGGATAAACCAGTGAGCGTTTCACAGAACTGTGCCAATAAACAAGCACAACTTTTAACTTTGCCTGTGTGAGCAGAATAATGAGAACCTCCTGGCTGAGGCCACCACGTTATTACTCCTGACAGGAGCTTTTGAGTGAGGCAGGAGGTGACCAGGAGCTCCCAGTGCCAGGGGGGAGCAGCTGCCCTCCCCACCAGGGCTGTGCCAGCTCTGCTGCTCCAGGCTGGAGCGTCGTGTGTGTGACTGCAGCAGGGAGCACAGGCTCCTTGCCAAGCACCAGGAAATGCCTGTGAGCAGCCCCTGATGGAAGGCAGGAGGGCACTGTGGTGTTCAGGGCCGGGAGCTGGCCCATGGCTCATAAAAACAGGAGAAAACAGCCCAAAGTCAGGGCTGTGTCTGTGGCACCAAGGGGAGCTGCTGAGGTTAAGCCCCACAGGTTGGGCTCTGTTCCCTTTTGCACTCATTAGTGCTGGAAAGCTCCTGCTGGGAGCTGGAGGGGAAGGAATAACGATGGAGGGAAGAAAAAAGACCAAAAAGGCACCACCTGGGCTGGTGTGTTACTCACCTGCCTGGTCCTTGTCATATCTGAACTCCCACCTGAGTCCTGAGCTGGCAGTAGGACTCAGACTGTGCTTATTTAGACTCCCTCCTTTCCATTCCCCTCCCTCCCATTCCCTCATCCTCGTGTTTCTCCAGGCCCAAATGATCTGTTTGCAGTTTGGAAATTGAGATCTACAGACTTGAGTGTTGGAGTCTGAATCCACCTCCATTAACTGCAAGCTGTGTTTAATATTGATGCTCCAGGGACGTGAGGAGGGATGGAATGAGCCTGGTTCTCCTGGGGAGGAAAAAAAAAAAAAAAAAAAAAAAAAAAAAAGCTGAAATTCCCCAGCACTGTGGTTTGGGTGGCTGCTGGAGCTGCCAGCAGCCAGGCTGGGATTTAAGGGGCACATTTTTGCAAATCAGTGTCTCCATCACTGCTCTGAGTGGAGAGAGGAGGAGGTGGGGGCTCCGTGGGAAGATTAATGCAGCCTCTTGGCTTTCCTGAGTGCTGAGGCTCCCAGAAAGGATGAGGGTGTCACATCACTGCTATTTGCTTCATATTTTTCCTCCTTTTGCTTGCTTTTCTTGGGTGTTGCCATCATTAAATGCTTCCATTCATTGTTCCCTCTCCCCTGCTGGCTGTTAATTGAGCAGCACTGTATCTGCTCTTCAGGCTTCTCAGATAAACAATTTAAATCCTTCATCCTCTTTTACTGTGACATTTTAAGACTTTCTCATATTTGGCTGTCACAGAGAAAAAACCTAAACAGCCCAAACTTCCACCTTGGTTTGGTTTATAAACAGGTTCCCAAAGGCAGCTTTTGAAGAGGTGTGTTTGTCCTGCTCTTAAACTGGGGTCTTTATTTCACTACATCACGCTGAAGGTTTTTATTGTGATTCTGGGATTTCAACCTCTGCAGCTCTGGAGAAGAGAGAAAGAGACAGGCTTTTGTCTTCCAAAGGACAACTGAAAGACTTTCTGTTATTATTTGGCCTTACTTCAAAAAAAATGCACTTTTGAGCGTGACAAACCAGCTCCTACCTGGGTGTCTTGAACTCAGCCAAGTTTAAAGGGGTTTGAAGCCTTGGGGTTTTTGCCAGTTTGATTTTTTTTTTCCTCCATCCTCCAAATGTGCTCATAGGAACAGGAACGGGGTGTGCCCAGCCAGGGAATGCATCAGCTTTGCCCAAGGCAAAGGGCAGCTCCAAGGGCTCTCCATCACTTCCCCCTCTTTACCCAGCTGTGTGAATGTCAAATTCCTGCGCCCTTTGTGTCCTTTGGTCTCGAGAATGGTGGAGACCTGGACAATTTTCTCTCTTCAAAAGAGGGAATTTGTTCAGCTGGAGGTGTAGAGGGTCTGAACTGGAGGATTAAGTGCGGGGTTACTTTTGAGGCTGGCTAATGTTGAAACAGATTTCACCTTCCTAAGGCGTTTTGAATATTAAAAATTCAAAAGTGAGTGAGCTGTGCTAAGCTCCCTCCAACCCGTGCTGTTGGTGTGTGTGAGAATCCCACACAGCACCACAGACACACTTGGCTTATCCAGCCCCACTGCCAGCATTTTGTGTTTCCTCTTCCCAAAATCCATATCCACGCTGGATTGATGCCTTGAGAGGCTGAGCTGGAGCAGAGGCTGGGCAGAGTGAAAGGAATAAAGCAGGGATTGATGAAAAGCCTTCCAAGGATTCACCTTGGGCAGTGCAGAGCCCAAGGTGGGCTCAGAGTCCCGAGTTTCACACTTGGATCACTTTGGGTCCATTCCCACCTTGGCCTTCATTGTCCAATCCCAGCTCCAGGCTCTGCAGTCCCATCCTCCCACATTCTCTCCTCCACTCGCTGCTCTTTGCACTTTTTGGGGCTGGAGCTGCAGCGTGTCCTTGGTTGTGGGGCTGGCAAAGGATTGTTCTGTGTGCCTGAGCTGGGAGGAGAGCTGGGAACACTTTGTGTGGAGTTCAGAGTGACATCCTAGAGCAGGGCACAGGCTGGGAAATAGAAAAGCTAAAACTGAAGGCATGGTTAGCAGAGCAGTGAGTGACTGTGTCCCTGCTGTTATAAATGAGAGACAAAAGTCTCGATATTCAGCAAAATTTAGATTGTTTTATTTGATATAGAAAGAGCAAACAGCGCCCTGGGGAACGTGAGGGGTCACTGCCCACTCCACCCAACCTTGGTTTGCAGCCTCTTCTTATACTGTGGTTTCTCGTTGTACACAAATTCACAAAGCCTTTGGGTGATAATCAGTCACAGATTGCCATCTGGGCCTTGTAGATCTAACCACCAGAGAAGTTCTGGGAGTCTGGTTTTTGGGATGGGCAGCATTGATCAGACAAAGGCAGGAAGGGCTTTTTGGGAAGTCTGATTTTGCAAGCTGGGAGCTGATACAACTTATTTGAAAAACATAACATAACATAATGTAACATAATGTAACATGATGTAACATAACAAGGTGATTTTAAACAGAATTTTTTAATCATATAATTTCCTTTATCTAGTATCCATGCTTCACTTCAGAGCTGAGTATTCTGGTTTATACAAACCCCAACGCTTTTGTGACTAACACGAATCTTTTCTCAATTGTCACACTGCCGTGTCCCAGGCCAGGTACAAGCAGAGCCTGGACCCCACGGTGGACGAGGTGAAGAAGCTGTGCACGTCCCTGCGCCGCAACGCCAAGGAGGAGCGTGTGCTGTTCCACTACAACGGGCACGGCGTGCCCCGGCCCACGGTCAACGGCGAGATCTGGGTCTTCAACAAGGTGGGAGTGGCTCGGCCCTGCCCTGCCCGGCCTTGCCCTGCCCTGCTGACTGCTCAGTCCTGCACTCACACACGGCCAGTGCCCCCCAGCCATGCCAGGGATACCCAATATCCAACCCTAATCCCAGTGTCCAGCCTGGCTTTGGGCACTGACACCCAGTGTCCAACCCTAATCCCAGTGTCCAGCCTGGCCTTGGGCACTGCCAGGGCACTGACACCCAGTGTCCAACCCTAATCCCAGTGCCCAGCCTGGCTTTGGGCACTGCCAGGGACACCCACAGCTGCTCTGGGCACCTGTGCTGTGGAAGGAGCAGAGATCTAAGCTGTAGCTTACATCAGAAATTGCTTACTTAGAACGACTAATATTGGAAATATTTCCCCCTGCAAACACCCTGCTTTATCGCCCCATGAAATTTTTGGACAGTTCCCCAAACTCTTTAGCTCTTGGTCCTTTTTCCAAGTCACCACAACCCTACAAAACCCCCTGTCCAGCTGATTGCTGCCTTGGAGCCCTTCATGGAAGAAATAAAATGTCTGCAGAATCTCCTATCCCAGTCTCCTTCCTCTGCTGGCCAAAGGTCCTTTGCAGACGAGGCTGAAATGCCAACAGGAGCTGCCAGCTGCCCTCCAGGCTTTGCTTGCATCCTGGTGCCTGGCTGAGATGTGCCTGGGACACCAGGAAAGGCTCTTCCCTGTGGGACTCCCTGTCTGGGGGCACTTTGGGGTCCCACCCCAAGCCCTGACAGCTCCACTGTGCCAGGCCCCTCCCCACCCTCACTTGTAGTAATGAGCAGGTGGGACTCAATTTCTTCATGAAAAGCCCATTCTTCATTTATATAGTTCATATTTATAGGAAATTTTAGAAGGTACCCTGTTAAACTTAACTGGTTAACAATGCAGTGAAACTCAGTTTATTGGCTGGTAAGGGCTATTGGATATCTCTGTCAAATTTGCTATATATGTTTACATATTTTTTTCACTGATTCTTATGGGACAGATTTCTTGTTTTTGCAGGTGTTACCAGAATAGATTATTGTGCTGACTTTCATTCTTCTGATTCTTTCACATGGGAACTTACAAGTCAGTTGTTAGCTTAGCTAGCAGGGCCTAACCCATATTTTATAATGCATTTCTATTATAAATCTCTGCCTGTATGCAACACTCACTGGGAGGAATTTCTTCCACTTTGTACCCTGAGTTTCCCCTCTCTCAGTTTGAGCCCATTGTCCCATCCAGGTTTAGGATATACTCCCAGGTATTTAGTTGCCTGTTTGCTCTCTTTGTGTTTTTGAGGCTGTGTGGCACAGGCTGTCCCTGCCCTGTGGGGCACCAGGGGCTTCTCTCCCGTGCACTGAAATAATAAATGATTGGCATCGAGATGGAAGGGGAGCGTGGAAACTCAGAATTGTTCCTGCTCTGACTCACTCTCAGTGTGCACATACCAAGAGAGCATCAAGGCAGTCCCTGGAACTGGTTAATTTGGCATTTTCTGGCCTTTGGCCACACGTTGAGGCTGCAATAACATTTTTCATGTCTTTATTCTGTTGTGTGAGTAAGGGGTAATGTTCCAGTTGAGCTGCTGTTTCCTGAGCAAATCTCAACGTGGCTTCAAAAGGAGAAAAATCAACACGCCCCAACCTCAGCCATGTTTATTCTGACATTTTGAGAAGCTTCTCTGCAAATTATAAATATGTCTGAGATGTTCACCAGACAATTGGGGATGAAATCTGTTCAGGAGCAGTTTCCAGCTGAGCTGTTGCTGTGCCATTCCCAGGAAGAGGCACAGAGGGGTGGTGGGAGCAGAGCTGGAGCAGGGACTGACTTCTCCTCGTGCCCAGGCCAGGGAACAAACCCAGTGTGGCATCAAAGCATCACCCTGAGCAGCTGCTCTGCAGAGCTCTGCTCTAACACCCCTTCTTGCTTCACACCACCTCATTTACATATCATTAGCAAATTGGATGTTTTATGTGACCCCCACGGTGGAGTTGGAACATAAAATTCTTCAGGTTGGAAATACCACAGTGTTAATCAGAGCCATAATCCCATCTGAGCTGCAGCAAGGTGCACTGGAAACAGAAAGGTAAAACAATGCCTGCCCATAAAATGTCCTTGATGAGATGTGTCAGAGCAGGATTTTTATGTGGAACTTGCTGGGGTTGGGATGTGCCTCCCCTGAGTGGTGACCTTAAGAAAGGATGGGCTCTTCATGCTCATTCCACCCTGCAGGGATTTGCAGAGCTCCAGCTCCCTAAAACTTCGGCTTTTATCAACAGTTCTCCCTGTTAATTTTAATGAAACATCCCAAACTGTTAGACATGGGCAAAGGTGGGTTTGGGGAAGCCTTGCCCCTCCCTGCCTTATGTAACACATGGTTTATGATCCCTCCTGTCTTTATCAACGCTGATATGTGTCCTTGAGAATTGGATTTTTGTAAAAAGTTTACTGGTTTTATTACAGCTATTTTAAGTCTCTTGAATTTAAATGAGAATTATGATCCCATCCATCATCCTGCTGATGTTAATAGGAACATCACAGCTTTTCCTGAGGATTTTGGGCTGAGCTCAGGGTTGGAGGAACACCAGGTTGCCCTCTGCCTGCAGCTGAGAAGGATCCTGCTGGCAGCCACTGGCTCTTTGGTGGTGGCTCTTTGCAGGCAGGGATCTGTGCTTTGTATTTTCAGCTCACTTGGTTCAGGATTGGCTCCTCAGAGCTGGTTTTAAATGGCTGATTTTTCTCCTCTTGCCTCCAGTTATTGGGGGGCGTTCATTAAGATGGAAGACAAGGAACAAGATCCTCCTTATTTACA
This sequence comes from Sturnus vulgaris, assembly GCF_052056855.1. Taxonomy (NCBI): domain Eukaryota; kingdom Metazoa; phylum Chordata; class Aves; order Passeriformes; family Sturnidae; genus Sturnus; species Sturnus vulgaris. Next base: position 871,717 of record NC_142262.1, read on the forward strand.
GAAAGGGAACTGTGGGCACTTCACTCTGTTGAAGGCAGCTTTGTTGGTTTTAATTTTAATGGATAATTTGAAAAGTTGCACAGAAGCTAAAGCTGTAATAAAATTATGAAGCATCTCGTTAGGCTCAGGCAGGGTAGTGCTGATGGGCTGCAGGGGCTTAATTATCCATCCTGATTTATTGATGGGGTTTTCAGTTTAAGATGTTTGATGTTAAATTAAAGACAGCTGGTTTGCATCCTTTATCAGTGTTGCAGAAATTTGGGATAAAATTGGACTATTAAATGCTGTTTGGAGTTGTTAGCACATATCAGAGCTCCAAATATCTGATACTGAAAACTCTTGGCAAAGTTTTGGGCTTTTTTTTTTGTTGTTGTTTTTTAAGAGTTGGGTGTTTCAAATAGCACCACAATAAAATCTGCTTGTGCTTGGCTTCACATCCTCCTTATTGGTGGATGCTGACTGAGATTTGCATTCATTAATAGGTTTTATTTGGGGCTGTCAGAGTTGTGTTTGTGGGTGTACTTCAGGAGCTGCCCCACTTGTGCTGCTGGTGACTGGAGTGGTGTTTTTGTCCTCAGAACTACACCCAGTACATCCCCCTGTCCATCTACGACCTGCAGACGTGGATGGGGAGCCCTTCCATCTTCGTCTACGACTGCTCCAACGCCGGCCTCATTGTCAAGTCCTTCAAGCAATTTGCACTACAGAGAGAGCAGGAGCTGGAGGTGAGAGGCTCTGCTGGCCTTGGCTCCACACAAAGGAAGTTGAAGCTTGCTTTGCTTTGCTGTGTACACAGAAAAATGTGTTTAAAACTGTGTTGGAAGGCAAATTAATTTGCAAATAACTTCGCCGTTCTGATCTTTCTGGTTCAGTTTGCTATCCCATTAAACTGGGAATGATTTTTAATACAAGCACTAATTAAATGTTAATGTTAATAGAATCAATTTGGGCCCTAATGGTCTTTTCTGCTGAGATGAATGCTGAGGTGAGCAAGACATCATTATTTGGGTTGCAAAACTCTGGTATCTGGGGCTGGATTTCCATGCAGTTGTGGTTTTGTGCTGCTGAAGTGAATGCAAAAATGTGAAGCAACAAAAACCTGATCCACACAGGGATTGTCTTGGTGGTTCCAGCTCTGCAGAGTGTGGAATGTGTTCCCAATGAAAAGCTGTCCTTGGTTGCAAATGGAATTAGTAATAAATGCATTGAAGCAAATCTGAAATGCAAAGTGGAAGGGAAGGAGCTGGAATGTTCTGTGCAGCCTCCCCCTGCTGCTCACAGGGAAAGGACATTGCTGAAGGTTCACTTCTTACACTTGTAGGACACTGGATTAGAAACCCCCAAACTCCAAGGAAGGAATATTAATTAATCAGGGAACTGAGTGTCACAAATACAGCCTCCAAACAGATGTTCAGTGTCCCTGCCTGTCAGTCCTTTCCTCTGGAATTCCAGTTTTTGGAGGTGCTTTAGTGGGGGCTCTTTGGCAGGTGGAAATTCCATTGTGCTGAAGCAGACAGCCTGATAACCTGGGATATGCAGATAATTTCATTATTCCTTCTCTTCCATAAAATGATTCCATATTTTGTAACAAGAAGAAACTTCCCATAGTCTGTGGCTTGGGAAGAACATGACACTGCCAGACAGGGATGAATAGAATTGGTGGCAGATGCCTTTGGATGTCAGAGGAAAGGGGTCTGAATATCCTTTCTGTCAGCCTGGGATTTCCACTGGGACATTTCTGGGCCCTTTCTCCTTTGTTTACACGAAGTGCTAATAGTTCACACAGTGCTCTCTCCAGCGTTTTGGTTTCTCATTGTGTTCCCAAGCAGGTTGGGCAGGTCAGGCTTCCCCTTCCCTGTCCCCCCTTTTTCACCCATTCCCTTTTCCCCTTGTTCGTGCTGAGCTCCAGGATTTGGAGGCTGCAGTGGGAGGGAGCAGCCCCAGGGCAGCTCTGCTCAGGAAAACCTCTGCAGGGAAGGATGAGCACAAGGGATCAGATCTTTATTTCAACAAACATTCCATCCCATCTCCCCTGGGATTCTTCATCTTGTGGCGTGTGTGGGGTTTACATGGCACAGCACAGGTTAACACTGCCACTTAATTTGGTTAGGAAAACTTCCAGGGTTATGTGTCAGCTTTTCATTCTGTCCTTGGCTTTCAGGAACTCCTGGTGCCTGACTGAGGTTCCTGCTCGTGGGGAAAGGGAAGCAGAGCCTTGCTGCCAGAGACAGCAGAGTGCTCACAGTCATGAGAGCGTGGAGGGGAATTCATTTGGAAAATTACAAATTATCCAATTGTTCAAATTCATGAAAAGTGAAGCAAAGCTGCAACTGGTGCTCCAGAGGGGCTGCCAGAGTGATCAGGATAATTGTTCCCCATTTCCCTGCAAGGGGATCAGAGGAATTTGCTCTTCCCTTAATCTGCCAGAGGGATTCTCACCTTTTGATTCCATATCTTGCCCTAATGAAAAAAATGCAAGATGTTGGAAAGAAACTTTGGTGGCTGAAGTTTACTTTGTTTACCTGGTTCAGAAAGGTGCTGGGAAGATTATTTATGTTTTCACTCCCTGAATTATTAGTCTCAGAGATCATATTCTTAATCAAAGTCTTAAACAGGAGAATCCCTGTGCTTTTGGAGAATGGGAATGTTGGTCTGTAGGGCATTTTTACTGTATAGACTGAGGTTTGCTCTACAGGGTATTTCTAGACTCACTCTGGATGTAGCAGTTGAGTGCTGTTCATTAAAGGGGAGTTAAAGCTGTGCTGCCATGGTCACCAGGAGCTCCAGACCAGAGCTGCAGGAGCCCTGGCAGCTCTCCCTGGGTTATTCCTGACTCCCCTCTGGAATTCCCTTGTTCTCTGCAGGTGGCTGCCATCAACCCCAACCACCCCCTTGCCCAGATGCCCCTGCCCCCCTCCATGAAGAACTGCATCCAGCTGGCAGCCTGTGAGGCCAACGAGCTGCTGCCCATGATCCCAGACCTGCCTGCAGACCTGTTCACCTCCTGCCTCACCACCCCCATCAAGATCGCCCTGCGCTGGTGAGTGAGACCCCCCTGAACCCCTGAAACCCCTGAATCACTGAACCCCTGAACCCTCTGCACTCCTGAATCCCTGAATCACTGAACCCCTGAATCCCTGAACCTCCTGAGTCACTGAATCCCTGAACCCACTGCATTCCTGAATTCCTGCACCCCTGAGTCACTGAATCCCTGCACCCCAGAACCACTGAACCCACTGCACCCTGAATCCCTGCACCCTCTGCACCTCTGTACCCCCTGAACCCCTGCATGGGCACAGGAGGCTTTGTTAACCTGCCCCTGACCCAGAGCTGCCCTGCACTATTGAACAGCAGGGTTTGAACTGGGCACTGGGGACAGCAGCTTATTAATGAGAACTAGAAAGGTGAAAATATTGTTATCTTCTACTTATTGCATTTTAGTTTCCAGCTCAATATCTAGGTTTGCTCAGATTAAGGGATTTGCTGTTCTGGGAATTAGATATCTGCTTCCTCAGAGAGCAGCACTGGTACAGAGTGCAATACAACTTTCTGTAAACTGTCCTTTGCACAAATCACATTCCAAATACTGTGCTTGCTGTAAATAATGCAGTAGCTTTAAACAGTGCTGGAGTGAGAGGAAGGGAGTGATAAACCAGGGAAAGATGTTCTGGAATGACAGCCCAAGTTAATTAGGCAGAAGGTTGAAAAAGGCTGCTCCAGGCAGCAGGAGCAGAGTTTTACCCAACAGCAGGGACCCGAGTCTGGAGCCCCCAGAGCTCCATTCCCAGAGGCTCTTCCAGCTGCTCCTCTCAAGTCGGTGCAGTTTGTGCCTGGTCCAGGATGGAGAAGCTTCAGGGAACTTTCTGGACAGGCTTTGAACAGGCAGAGGCCCAGGGACACTGCAGGTGGTGGTGAGAAATTGTCACCACAGCTCCAAGAGTTGCTCCCTGCCCTTTGGAGATATTTGTGATTGATTCCAATTCTTTAAACTCCTTCTGTTTCCCATTAGCAGCAAACAGCGAGTTCCTGTGGCCAGGCTCTGGTTTGGGTGTGTGCAGTTCTCTAGGAGAGTTTTTTTGGTGGCTTTTGTTTGTTAGATATGCTAAGAAAGGGTTGTTGTTTTTTTTTTTTTTGGATGCTGTGATCTGTTCAGGAATTTTCTGTTCCTCATCTCCATGGGAACGTGGCTGAGGGGGTGAGCAGGGCAGGTTGTGCACAGGCTACACCTGCACGAGCAGGAGAGATGCTGTGAGTTGTGTCTCAGGGTGTTTGACAGGAAAGGTGTTTGTGGAACTGCTCAGGGGGAGGCTTTAAACACCTCAGCCTCAGCTGGAAGCACGTGGAAGGTGCCATGGGAACTCCTGGATAGTGGAGAATTCCCTCCCACTTCAGTGGCTGTGTGGTGTTCACTGCACTCTCAGGAGTTCCATTCTCTGCTGAAGGTTATGATCCTTTTGTGTTCCCATTATTGCAGGTGTGGTTTTATCCCTGCAATCCTGTAAATAATGAGTGCTGCTGTGGGTCATTGGTTTTTACTGATGTTAAACACAACAAATGCAAAACCAAACCCTCTGCTGCATTCTGTTCAAAGTGCTTTGTGGGGGTTTCCCTAAAGTATTTATTTTGCATTTCTGCTTGACATTTTGGGGTTAACTCAACCAATCCTCTGTCCCACGTTGGTTTAGACAAACAACACTGAGTTTCAAAATATTCCCCTGACACTGAGCAGCATTTCCTGCATTTCTGGCTTTGGGTGGGGAGGGACCTGAAAGCCCATCCAGTGCCATGGGCAGGGACACCCTCCACTGTCCCAGGCTGCTCCAAGTCCTGTCCAACCTGGTCTCTGAGCTCTTCCTTTTATCTTCTCTAATCTGGGAGTATTAGCACCTTCCACAATCCCAGGTGGCTCCAAGCTGGCCTGGGACCCTTCTTTAGAGGCAGCAGATGTCACCTTGCAGAGCTGTGCTGCTCTCCTGCTCCTTGCAGGCACCATCAGAAGGGTTCAACTGTTAACAAGGGTTCAACTGTCCAACAATTAAACTGTTAACAAGGGTTAAACTGTTAACAAGGGTTAAACTGTTAACAAGGGTTAAACTGTTAACAAGGGTTAAACTGTCCATCCTCATCCCAGGGTCCTGCCTCTGCCAGGCTCACTCTGCCTGGAGCTGCTGAGGGGGGAATTTCCCTGCATGGTTCTGTAGTGCACTGCGTTAGAGGATTTTATGTTTCAGCAGATTGCACAGGGATCCCACTGCAGCTCCTGGGCTCTTTATGGCCTCTCCTTGTGCTGGATGATGCAGACATCAGGACAGCAGCCTGGGGACCGTGAGTGTCCAGAGCCTGTCCCAGCCCTGGGCTCCAGGGGATGCCCACAGGAAAACTGCAGTGCTGCTCAAGGTGTCAGGAATGAGCCCTGCACGTCCTGTCTTTAATGAATAATTGTTGTCCCCTTTATCTGGGGACAACCCTTCTGGACATGGATGGGGTTGCTGGGCCCTTGGAGCCCGCAGAGCCCTGCAGTGTCAGGGCAGGTGTCTGAGATGGCTCCGAGGGGTGAATTCCTCCTCCAACAGCAGAGTGGGTTCCCGAGGGCTGGGGCAGCAGGCTGGGCATGTGCTGCTGGCAGAGGAGCTCATTCCAGGCTGGAATTGCTGGGTTTCCATCCCAGAGCTGTTCCCAGTGCTGCCCTGTGCTCAGGGAGGCAGCGTTCCCCCTTCCCACACACTCCTGCTTTAGCAGCTTTGGGGATTTTCCAGGCGCTCTGACAGGACTCCAGGGCTGCTGTTCCTGGAGTAGTGGGATTTGTAAGGCTGAGGAAATGGAGTCAGCAGTTTTTTTAATGAAATAACGGAGGTGTCTGAACCTGACGCATTCCTCCCTTCTGCCGTGCCTGCCTGCAGTGCCGGATCTCGCAGGGAAGCCCAGGCTGATCATTATTCCAGCAGCACAACCCTCCCTGCTCCTGTGCTGCTCCCCGGAGGCTGTGCTGGGTGCTGGGAGCCCTTTTCCCCCTCCCCGAGGTGTGCTGGAACACTTGTCACCCCGACAGCTACAATGGCCCGGCTCTGACACCTGGCAATGGAAATGTCCCCGAATCGCCAGGGTGACAAATGCTGAGAGGCTCCTTTGTGCTGTGCTGAGGTTTCCTACCCAAACACCACGGTAAAAGCAGCAGCAGTGCAATGAAGAGCCCTCGTTGTGCGTGCTCTCACAGAGCTCTGTCATTAAACACTCAATTAGTGTGTTCTGTTTTCCTGCCTCTCCCCAGGTTCTGCATGCAGAAGAGTGTCAGGCTGGTGCCAGGAGTCACGCTGGATTTAATAGAGAAGTAAGTCAAATTTTATCCGGGTTGGTGTGTCCTGGAAGGGGTCAGGAGAGCACAAGGCTGGGTGTAGGAAGTGTCAGGTCTCACCAGGGAAGGGTTGGGTGTGCACGGTGTGGGCACCTCGTCACAAATGGGGTGAGATCACATCAGCTCCCATGTCCTGGGCCACTTCTGCCTGTTTTCAAAAAGCCTCTCAGTGCTGCCAGCCCTTCCACACAGGGCTAGCCAGGTTCAGCAGCACTGTTAAGGTTTTTAATTGTGCTAATTTGATAGGGGAAAAATCGATTATCTCCTCTCAGCTGGGGGGGGAGTGAGTGATAATTTGTATAAAGCTGAATTTCAGAGATACTCGTTGGACCAAAAGAAAAATACAGTTTCCAACTGACAGAGCAGAGACAAACCCCGTGTGTCAGAGTGGTGTTCAGGGAAAGGATTCACCACTGGGTGCAGCTTCCTCTGAAAGCTCTGGGCAAAATGTGCTGGGGTTTGGGGTTTTGTGGTCTCGAGGAGATGGGGAGCAAGAAGGAAACTCCTGGGGCTGCAGCTGAGTGCCAGAGGTGTGCACAGGTTTGGGGATGAGGAGGAGACTGAGGCCACCTCAGGCCACTGCATAAACAATGGCTGTGGTATGTTAATTAATTAACAATTGCTACAAGAGTGTCTCTAATCAAAGACATGCTGAGGTCGCTGGAGGTGGGAGCCAGGCAGCTCTGACTCAGCCTCGCAGAGCGCTTGGATGTTAAATCCTCTTTGAATGGAGATTTCCTGCCAGAAATGGGGTTTTGTTCAGGCTCTTGTTCTTGCTGTGCCACAGCACACGTGTGTGTGTGTGTGTGTGTGTGTGTGTGCACATCAAAATTTAAATTCATCATCTTCATCTGCTCCTTCTATCAGCTCTAGAAAACACAGGGTTTTATTACAGTCTCGAGACCTGGAATAATTCCTGGATTGCCTGTGTGTATATTGTAATCTATAATTCAGTTGTCTGTAAAATTGGGGAAGGAGTTTCTATTGCAATTAAGCTGCAGGCTCTGAGGCTAAATGAAGCTGCACCTTCTCTGAAGGGCTCCAGTTTCCAATTATCCAGGCTCAGCCCATGTCCTGACAAGGGAACGTGTGGTGGCTCCTGATGTGCATTTACATCACATTTCTTCTGAGATGAAGCCAAAGCAATCCCTTAGCTTAGAAATAAAGATCTTTGCTGGAGCCAGACAGCAAAAGATAAAGGAATTTTGGTGGAGTGTTGGGAATTTGGGAACTTTTGGCTGCCACCTCATGAGATCTTTTGCTGGCAGCATTTCTGTCCAGTTCTTCCTGCCCTGGGGGGACTTTTCTGTTTGATCCCAAGACTTCAGATCATCTGTGCTGGAGGTGTGGCTGCTGAGTGACATGAACTGGGCTTTGTTCTGCTTTTCAAAAAGTTTGGGAAAAAATCTAAGGAATGGTTTATGGGAATAAATCCAGGGTAATGGGGATCCAAAACTGGGTGCCAGGGATTGGGGATGTACAAGGGTGCTTTAATCTCTGCTGCTGCATTGGGATCCCTCTCCCAAAATGCCACTCTCAGGGGACCAGGAATGCTGTGTGGCATTCCTGGGATTTTCACCTTGGGTCCATTGTGCAAAAGGAGGGAATCCTAAACAAAAATCCCCTGAGAAGGGGAAAACAAAAAAAAGGTGGCAGTGTGAGGAAATGGCTGTGTCTGAGCCCCCAGCTCAGCCCCTGGCCCGGAGAGGAGCCTGGTCCCCCTGTCCCTCCTGCCAGGGCTGGTGACAAAGGTGACAAAGGGCTCCTCTGGATGTCACCACGTGGGGGAAGGTCCTGGTCCAGAGCAGAGCCTGCTCCAGGCTGTTCTGCACCAGCACCACATCCATAAAAGTCACCAGAAATAACAGATGTGAGACTAAAATTAATGTTTGTTTCCACTTGAAGCATGATCAAATGTCAGGGGCTGGAAATTGCTCATGTTTTAATGTCTGTTTATTATTTATAGTGGGAGATGATAATTCATGGTGTGCCTTTGCCACCTGGCTTTGGCAGCTTTCAGCCCCTTGGTTTGGTTGTAGAAAGCTCAGCAGGAGATGGCAGAGGTGATTTGTGTGTCTCAGAGGGAGCTGCTGTTCCTCAGAGCCCTGAGCCCTCCCCAGCCCTGCTGGGGCTGTGGGATGTGAGCTGCAGGAGTTTCCCCTCAGCTCTGCAGTGCTGTCCCCTGTGTCCCCTGTGTCCCCTGTGTGGCAGGCAGGGCACTGCTGGCAGTGCAGGGTGGGGCTCCTGCTGCCCGGGATGGTTTTCATGGGAACTCTGTGCTCCCATCCTGGGCTCCAGCACGGCCTCCCCCCTTTGTGCTCTCACCTTGCCAAGGTTCCAGAGCCTCCCGTGGCACCCCTGGCCCAGCCCTGCCCTTTGGGTCCTGTCTGAGCAGCTCTTGCCACGCCAGGAGGTTTCACACAGAACCCTGGAGGTTGGAAGAGACCTCCAAGGTCGAGTCCAAGCCGTGCCTGATCCCACCCTGTGCCCAGCTCCAAACCTCCCTGGGCAGCCCCTCCAACCCCTGCCCACCCTTTCCATGTGGAAATCCCTGCTGCCGACTGAAACCTGCAGTGGGAGCTGCCATCCCACTGTGAGCCACGTGTGCCTTGCTGGGGGAGCTCCCAGGGATGCTCTCCTGTGGCCTGGGGAGCTGTGCCTGCTGCACTGGGGGCTCTGCAGTGCAAATATCGATGGGGAATCCTCACAGAGCCTCTGTGGCCTCGTGTTCCCTGTGCCTGCTGCAGGGGATCCATTAGCAAACGCTGCTTCAGAGATGTCTGCTTTCCCTCTGACAGCAGACAGGAATCTTTCATAGGATGGTAATTTCTGGTTCAGAGCTGTGTTTATTCATGGCAGTGGTGCTGCTGCTTGTGAGTGGCCACAGAGAGGCTTCCTGCCTTGGTCCTGATGCTCCTGATATTTAAAACTTGTCACAGAAAGGAAATGGGGTTAAATTAGGATTAAATCCACGGGATGTCTTAGCAGGTTTCTGAAACTTCCTCATCCTATTGCTGATAGTTTCTCATGAGGAGAAAGGCAAAATAACAGAGCTCTTATTCAGGGTTTCCTTTCCCCCACTTCCAGGATTCCTGGGAGGCTGAATGACAGGAGAACTCCCCTGGGAGAGCTGAACTGGATCTTCACAGCCATCACAGACACCATTGCCTGGAATGTCCTGCCCAGAGGTGAGCCTGGGGCAGGGCAGGGATGAGGAGTCAGATCCACGAGACACTGAAATGAGGAGAAAATTAAACCCTGAAACTGGAGGAACAGATCAGGATGGAGCTGAAAGCTAGTTTGTTTTTTATTTGTTCTTTTCACCAGAGCATTGCAGAGACCTGATCATTAGAACTCAGAAAGGGTTTTTCTGTGCTAACACAATTGTCATGGCTTGAATAATTCTCTTTCTTACTGAATTTGTGCAGAGCAATCTGTTTTCTTCCAGCCATGCTTAGTAGCATGAATAAAGGCTTTTTTCCCCCTCTTTGCTGGTAAGGCAGTTTTGTTTCCCATGAGTAACTTCATCCCTCATTTCTCTACCCCTGTTGTGCTCTGAATTGGTACTTCTGGAGCACAAGCAGCCAAATTTGTAAACACTTCTCCAACCCTGCTCTTCCTAATGCTCACATGGCATCAATTCTTCTCTGTCCTGTAGAAGAGAGCACATTTGCTATCTTTTAGGATTCATTTTGGCTTTTCAGAAGCACATCAAACTGCCAATTAACAGATGGATAGTTCTTGATTAAACAATACACAGAGGTCCTGTTCTCCCCCAGTAATTTTCCAAAAACTTAGTCAGGATGAGCTGAAATGAGACACCAAAAGGGGGATTTGATCCAGAAAAGGCAAAAAAAGAAAGTGTTGAATTGTGTTAATGTAGAATGGAGTATCCACGGTGCTCTGAGGGAGCTCTGAAGGCAGAATTTCCCTTTCCTGGTTGTCATCACATCCCTCAGAGCTGCTGGAGATTCCTCCTTAGAAAACAAAACGTTGCCATGGTTTTGTGCCTTGAACCCTTTACCTGAGCTGCTCCACTGTGTGTGTGGTGACTCCTGAGCTGCTCCATTGTGTGTGTGCTCACTCCTGAGCTGCTCCACTGTGTGTGTGCTCACTCCTGAGCTGCTCCACTGTGTGTGTGCTCACTCCTGAGCTGCTCCACTGTGTGTGTGCTCACTCCTGAGCTGCTGGGATGTGTGTGCTCACTCCTGCAATCTCTTGGCAGATCTTTTCCAGAAGCTCTTCAGGCAGGACCTGCTGGTGGCCAGTTTGTTCCGGAATTTCCTGCTGGCAGAGAGGATCATGAGGTCCTACAACTGCACCCCCGTGAGCAGCCCCAGGCTGCCCCCCACCTACATGCACGCCATGTGGTGAGTGCAGGGAAGGGATTCCCCCTGGCACAGCTTCTTCCCTGCAGCCCTGGAAATGCCCCAGGCCGGGCTGGGTGGGGTTTGGAGCACCCTGGGATGGTGGCAGGGCTCTCCTCCAACCCAAACCGTTCCATGGTCCAACTAAATCCCTGCAGTGCTTCCCTGCTTCCGTGGGCAGCTGCTTCTGCTCCGGCCATTCATCACTATCCTGTGGTGCAGGATTCCTCCAGCCCTGCCCTTTTTCACTCCAAACAGCACAGAAATAAACGGGTCATCTGCTGCCTTTGTTTTCCCAGGGTAAAAATGGTCCCGGGGGTGCTGGGGGGTGGGGAGAGCCCAAGGCCTGAGGGAAAGATCCTGAGCTTGGGTTGCTGAAGCAGGAGAAACTCCTGCTGCAGAGTTCCTCTACTTTTACTGTTGCTTTGAAGGTGATTAATGGAAATGGAGGTGGCACAGTTACCAAAAAGCTCTTAAAAAAAAGTTCTGCCTATCAAACCAATGTCCCACGAACAATTAGAGTGAAAATAATAATAATAACAACAGTAATAACAACAATTCTGGCTTTTATTTTCTTATTCACTGTGCTTAAGAGAGCAGCACCAAATTGGGCCAAGTACAGAGTGGGGCAGTGACACTGAGGGGACAGAGCAGAGCTTTGCTAAAGGCTGAGGGAGTGACAGCAGCTGAGGGGACCCAACCTGCCTGCACTTCCAGCAGCTTTTTCATGGGTTTTCTCCATAAAAACGTGGAGGAAGGTGAAGGTGGAGGGTGCTGGTGAGTGAGAGCAGCACTGAGAGCTCTCAGAGCAGCCTGGGACAGTGGGAGCTGGGCTGGGCTGAGCTTTAAGGTCCCTTCCCAGCCCAACATTGCATGGTTCCAGGGCAGGACTGTGCCAGGCTGCAGGGAATGGAGCCCCAGGAGCCTGTGCAGGTGCAGGCAAACACTGAGGAGCCACTTGCTGGTACCACAAAGCTGCTTTAATTACTGAAAATCCTGGAGGAGCTCGGGGAGCCTTTGGCTGAGCTGGGCAGCTGAACCCTCTGAGTTCTGGGATGTGGCAAACAAGAACCCTGAGTGCTTTGGGCCAGCACTCAATGCTTTAGGCACTTGTGAATGGGGTGAGCTGTTGTGTCAGTGTCACCTGGGGCTGGGACAGAAGGACAGAGCAGGAAAAGCCACCCAGAGCTGACTCTGAGCCCCAGCAGCTCCAGCCACCAGCTGCACTTTGCAAGTGCAGGAGGGGAGGACACGGTGTTGCAGGAGTTTCAAAATTAAACCAGTAAATTTCTGCACTTATTTATAGCTTGCTTTTTTGCCAGCCTATTAAAAATCTATATTTTCTGTTCCTTATAGGGACATCATTCATTCTTATTGCCAGCCTATTAAAAGCCTGTGTTTCTGGTTTCCTGTGGGAATGTGACTTGACTTGGAGCTGGTGTTGCCATCCGTGGGTTGAGCCACAGGAATGAAACTGAGAACTCCTGGATCCCATTTTTTATCTCTCTCAGGCTCACACGGCAGCACTGTGGGGTCTAGGAACACATTTCCTGGGCTCATGTGGTGGTTCTGGAGCACGGTGGTGCTGGAAATTCCTTTGGGAAGCTGCAGGATGGTGCTGGAGACTTTGTGAAGCCCTCAGAGCACGGCACCATTGCTGCTGCTTTTTAGGATTTTCCAGAAGAAATTCCCTAAGAGCAGGCACACAAAGAGCTCTTCACATGAATCCTAAACACTGGTGGGGTAGGGAGCAGGGGAGTGACACATTTTATTCAATGCCCTCCAAAAAACGTGCAGTGTGCAGCAAATCCAGCAAAGGGGAAAATTCCACTTTTGTCCGAGGTGCCTCAGTGCTTTATTGGGAACTTTTAGTGAGGACAGATTTAGAAACTAATTTAGGGCTCGTTTAAATGTTTTCTAAAAATAATTACTTGTCTATCACCTTTCACTCAGGAGTTTCTAATGGATCCCTGATGTGAAACCTGCAGCCCCATTTCCCAGTTTGGATGAGATGAGGGCAGGGGAATTGGAGAGGATGAAACTCCAGCCAGGGGGCTGTGGGGCTCCCGTGGAACCTGAGTTTTCTGATGGCTGTTTTATCCCAGTTTTCCCAGGATTTTTGGTCCCCTGGCAGTGTTTTGGGGAGCACTGGCTGCTGTGACACAAGGTGTGCAAACAGCCCCTTTCACCTGAGTGTCCATTTTTGCCTCCTGAGTGATTCCCAGTGGCCCTTGTGGGGCACAGAATCAACCTGTGCCCTCTGTGTCCTTTGCTCAGCCCATCTGTGCCTGGGGACAGTGCCCAGCTCACTCTGAGCTCTCACACCAGTGCTGGGGCTGCTGGAGGCAGGAGCTGCTCTGCCTTTTTGCACAGTTGACTTTTCGAGTTGGTGTTCTGGGCAATTCATCTGCGAGATCACTGTATCCTTTTCAGCTGGAGCTTGAGGAGAAGTGAGAATTTCCATTTTTTGAGGGGATATCTGACCCAGGAGCTGTCAGTCTCCTCCCTTGAGCAAGAAGAGCAATGTGCTTTGGAGTCAGGAGAGCTGATCTCTGTGGCTCTGCCTCCTTGGACAGAGTCTGACACTTTACTTCTGGTTTTCCTACTTTTATTGGCTTTCATTTTATTGCTCAGCCCCCTCCCCTGGGGCAGGGGCTGCCTGTGTTTGTGCTGCCTCTCCCTGCAGGGTCCTGGCTGCTGCAGGCAGTGCTGTAATGCAGGATTAATATGAACATTAATATTAATATGCATTGATTGGCTGTGCTGTGAGAGGCTCTGTCTATTGTGCAGGAGCACAGAGCTCTGTCAGCACGTGGATCTGTGCTGTGATGGATGAGGGTTTGTGCATTTCTGCTGGTGCCAGCTGCTTTTATTCACAGCCTTTGAAAAGACCTAATAATGTCTTTGGAAATATTTCCTAACACAGGTCATATATTAAACCCCAAGTGCCTTAATTATGCTTTGGAAGAGCTACAACCCATCCCTAATAGAAACACCGTGGTGTGTTTGCAGGCCATGAAATCGGGGTTGAAAGGACTCATAATGCACTGCAAATGCAGGGAGCTGGAGATTGGGGCTGGAAACAAAACCATAACACAGCAAAGCAATTCGGGTGCAGGATGGAGCAGGATGCTCAGCCATCCCTCGGGGAAATGAGAATCCTGCAGCTGCACCCAAACACTCGGTGCCTCTGCACGAAGAAAGGGATTGTTTGAAGAGTATTTGGAGCTGTTTGACGTTTGAAGGATTAGATTAGTTCAGATTACACTGCAACCAGATTTTTTTGTGTCTATGTGTTAGTCTTAACATCTCCAAGTCCCATTATCAGACTACAGAGACTTTGATGTGGGACAGAAATAGCAAAGCCTGTGCCCTAAGTTGTGGCTGGAGCAGGGGGATGTGCTGGGAGAAGAAAAGGATTTCAGACTTGTGCCAAGTAGTCACAGCAATAACTGGTTTCTAAAAATAGCTGTGTCTGAGCAGCTTCTAGCTGTGCCCTAAAGCAGCTTAGGGAGGTGACAGGGTCACTGCCACACAGGTGAGCTGGGCTCACACAGGACACGGCTGGCACTGCAAAGGCACAACAAATCTGGATTGTCCCGTCCCACAGACTCCCTGAGCTCAGGGACATTTCATGGCTCCAGAAAGAGGCTGGAGGAGCAGGAGCTGCCCCAGGACTGCCCGGGGCTCCTGCTCCTCCAGGCTGGAACACTCTGGGTGATCCCCACCGTTCCCAGGGGGAAAGAGAACGTTAAAAGACGTCAAGAATACATTATTTTTAAAAAAAGGACGGAGTTAAAAAGCATTAGACATCGAGTCAGCCCCGAAAGCGTGAGTGTAAGAAGAATCAGAGCTGGCAGGCTGTGGGTGCCCGTGGGTGCAGGCACACACAGCCTCACACCGGGCTGGGTTTGTGTCTCTGTGTTTCTGGGGCTTTCCATTGCCTGCCTCTTGGTGGGGTTGGGCAATAACCCAGTCCCTGAGCAGGGCTGGCACTCTGCCTCCTCTTCTTTGCTTGAAGTCCAAACTTTGCAGCACCTCTGGGCAACAGAGGCAGCTGATGAGTTGACATTAAATTATTAAACATTTAAACAGTCCCAGTGTAGTGAAAGGGTACTGGGCTGAGGTGGGCTTCCCTCCACAGACCGTTCCTGATAAGCAAAATCACTTTTTTTAACTGAGTCAATCTTCCTGCTTAGAGCTTTTAACTTTGTGCAATTAATTCAAGTTAGCATCCAAAAAATTCCTCTCGAACACCTCCTTTCACAGCATAGCTCAGCCGAAGCCCTGGGGTGTTTCAGGGGGTTGTCACCCCTGGGTAATCCCTGTGTCACCCCGGCAGGGTGGAGGGCCTGGAGTTACTGGAACAGAGCAGTCAGGAGGGAGCACAGAACGATGCTGATGCCTTTGTGTCCCAAATGCAGGGCAAGCCAACCCTGCAGAGCCCTTTGCAATCTCTGCCAGGGGTGCTCTGCTCTCCATCAATCACTGCTGGCATGCAGCACCTCCCACCCTGCTTCCCTGCTGCTCCCCAATTTATCTGGTGTTTGTGTGATGGGAGTCCAGGCATGCCCACCTTTCCCATTCCCTTTGGGATATTAAAGCTGTCACTCCCTGCTCCTCCCAGCCCTGCCACCAGCACGGGGACAATGTTTTCCTTCTCCTCCTCTCCCCACCCTCCAGGGTTTAGGCCTTTCCTATTCGTTTGTGGCTTGGTTTGAATCTTGTCATTATTGTAACCCATGTTTAATGCCATTGTCTGTTCAGCCAGCACTGTGAGTGTGTAACCCCTGTGTAACCCCTGTGTAACCCCTGTGTAACTCCTGTGTAACTCGTGTGTAACCCCTGTGTAACCCCCGTGTGTAACCCCCGTGTGTAACCCCTGTGTAACCCCTGTGTAACCCCTGTGTAACTCCTGTGTAACCCGTGTGTAACCCCTGTGTAACCCCTGTGTAACCCCTGTGTAACCCCCGTGTGTAACCCGTGTGTAACCCCTGTGTAACCCCCGTGTGTAACCCCGAGGCTCTGAGCAGCAGTTGCAGTGGTTGGAAGCAGGGAAGTTTGGCTTTGGGCAGAGCTGTTTGCTGGTGCTGGCTGGGAGGATTTGTGTTGTGCACAGAGCAGGAGCAGCGTTTGGGGAGCTTTGGAATGGCTGGAGAATCGTTTGAAGGATTTGAGTCGAGCAGAGCCTCTCCCCCAGCTGCCACTGCTCAGCCCCTGGCTGTGGAGAGCAGGGAGGTGAAGGCTCCACCTTGGTGGATTTTGTTTTGGAAGGGTTTGGGTGATGTTGGCTCCAGTGGTTTCCAGCAGCCTGTTTTTAGAAGCGTCAAAAAGAGATTTCATTTTAATCTACTCAAATCTCTTTTGAAATTTTTTTGTTTGTTCTTTCTGATAACACTTAAACCCTTTGAGGCCTGACCTCACAGGGCTGCTTTGGGCATTTTTGTAGCAGCATTAATGCTGCTTACCTAAAATTACTGTGAGGAGCTCAGCATCTTCTCATGTGCTGCTCCTTTTGTGGGCAGCCAAAACCAGAGCAGTTGTGTCTGAGCTCAGATTCTCCTGCATGGTAAAACACACCTCAAAGGCCCTGGGCTGACATTCTCCAGTGCTGCAGAAAATGTCTTTAGGAGTTTTTCCCATTTCTCCCTGGAAACAGGGAATATTCTAAGGCAGTCAGACAACACTTTGCACATTCTTGGGTGGTCAGAATTTCAGTTTCCCTTGTTACTCCTTGCAGATAACTTGTAATGCCTTCTCTTCCCTCTGTCCCCTCCCTCCAGGCAAGCCTGGGACCTTGCTGTTGACATTTGCCTTTCCCAGCTCCCCACCATTATTGAGGAAGGAACTGCCTTCAGGGTAAGTTGGGGACTGTCCTGGCACAGTTTCACCCTTTCTCTGACTCCTCAGTTCAGCTCATCTCTGCTGCTGGGGCACTTTAAAGGTTTATGTTGGGTAAAAGTTGGAAATGTCTGGCACAGGGTGCCCAGAGAAGCTGTGGCTGCCCCTGGATCCCTGGGACAGTGGGAGGTGCCTGGATGGGCTTCAAGGTCCCTTCCAAGCCAAACCATTGTGGGATTCTGGGATTCTCCCTCAGAGGAACAGACAAAAATCAGGTTTAAGCTCTTCCCTGCTGCACGATCCAGCCCCCACTGGGGGTGAGCTCTGTCTCCTGGGGAGAGAGATCCACGCTTCCCTGAGACCTTCTGGGGTCACTTCTCCTGTTTCTCCACTCTTTCCCTCTTTTTTTCCCCAGCACATTTAAAGGGATGTGTGTCTGCTCAGTCTTTGGGAAGTTTTTGTGCACTGAGAAAACCCCAAGCAGGATGTATGAGTTACAAACCACAGCTTCAGCAGGCACACAAATCCTCAGGTGTCCCTGCCTGCTGTTTAACCCTTGCCTGCCTGCCCCCTTTGCTCCCCCAGCACAGCCCCTTCTTTGCCGAGCAGCTCACGGCCTTCCAGGTGTGGCTCACCATGGGTGTGGAGAACAGGAACCCCCCGGAGCAGCTGCCCATTGTCCTGCAGGTCAGTGCTGGGGCTGGGCTGGGGTTGGGGTGTCCCTGTCCGTGCCAGGGGTGTCCCTGTCTGTGCCAGGGGTGTCCCTGTCTGTCCCTGTCTGTGCCAGGGGTGTCCCAGTCTCTCCCTGCCCGTACCAGGGGGTTCTCCAGGGCAGATGAGAGCTGGTTCTGTGTTCACCAGACTCACATGGATGAACCCAAAGTGCTTTTCCTGCCCCATCCCGTGGCTCTGGTTGAGCCAAGCTCCTGCTCTGGGCCATGTCCAGCTCTGCTGCCTCTCTCAGAGCAGCAAATCTTCACTGTCCCTCCTCTGGCATCTCCTCCATGTCCCAGCTCTGCCAGGCAGAGACTTTTATCTTTCCTCTTCTCAGAAAGTAGAAATTACTGCAGCATAAATCGTTTGGAAATGTCTTTTATGGAGCTGGTACAGCCTGGGAAGTGTTCCCTGCCGTGTGGGGCAGGAGCACACACAGATGGGTCTGCAGGGCTGGGGGTTGTGCTCAGAGCAGGCAGCTCTGGTGTTTGCAGGAGAGGAGATGAGGGCAGCAGAGTGGGGGGTTTGTGTGGCAGGGCCAGGGCTGCAGCTCTCCCTGTCCCTGGCCTGGCTCCCCTCGCTGCCAGTTTGTGCTGACACAAATCCCAGCCCTGCCCCGGTGGGCTCTGCTCTACCAGCAGCACCATTTCAAAGCTTTCCTCCAAAGGAATGAGCAGGGCTCTGTGAGGACACTCCCCTCCCCTGTCACTCTGTGTCTGACAGCACCATCCATCTCTGCAAGACCAGATTTTAATTTCCTGAGTCTCCCAAGCCTTGAGAGATGAGGTGGATGAGCAGATATGTGGTTTGTCTCTGTCACAGCAATGGGAGCAGGCAGGGTTTTGCTCCAGCTCCAGCTTTTCTGCTTTCCAATGGATTGTTTGGCAGCAGCAGGCTCTGCAGGAGGGTGACTGCAGTGGAGCTGAGAGGTCACCTGGCACAGGAGCCTGTGCTCCTGCCTGGAGCAAAACCAAGCTGGGACAGTGTGATTGTTGTTATAATTATAGCATATTAATTGTACAGTGCAATGAGATTGGCTGGTGGCAGGTCTGAGCATCCTGAGAATCCAAGGCCAGCTGATCCAGGGCAGGAGGGAGGGAATTGCAGCCCAATTTTGGCCTCTTTTTGGAGCCCAGGGAGAGCAGGCAGCACACACGGCCTGGGCAGCCCTGGCCCCTGTGGGGATTCACTCTGTGGGGTCTCTGGGCACAGAGGGCTCCTGGAGATCACTGCAGGCCCTGCCTTAGTGAGGAGCTGCCTGCTGAAACACAGCCTGTGACATGTGAGTGTCCCCCTGTGTTCATCCCCAGTTTGTGTGTGTGGATGTCACCACTCCCTGTTTTCCATCTGGGACTGGTGCTGGGTGAGGGCTGTGACCCAGGGCTGTGTGACCCAGGGCTGTGTGACCCAGGGCTGTGACCCAGGGCTGTGACCCAGGGCTGTGTGACCCAGGGCTGTGTGACCCAGGGCTGTGTGACCCAGAGCTGTGTGACCCAGGGCTCTGTGACCCAGAGCTGTGTGACCCAGGGCTCTGTGACCCAGAGCTGTGTGACCCAGAGCTGTGACCCAGGGCTGTGTGACCCAGAGCTGTGACCCAGGGCTGTGTGACCCAGGGCTGTGTGACCCAGGGCTGTGTGACCCAGGGCTGTGTGACCCAGGGCTGTGACCCAAGGCTGTGTGACCCAGGGCTGTGTGACCCAGGGCTGTGACCCAGGGCTGTGACCCAGGGCTGTGTGACCCAGGGCTGTGACCCAGCACTGCCACGATTCCAGCAGGAGGAGAGGATTGTGTCCTGACCCCCGGGCTCACCCCAGGCTCAGGTTATTGTGCAGATCCTCCAGGGAGCTGGGCTGGGAAATCCTGAGCCCAAGGCTGGTTTGGGCTGGGCAATGGAGGATGGAGCTTTTCCATCAGACACTGACACTAACTCCCACTGACACTGTGGGGCTGGGGGTTTCTTTTCACCCAGTTCCTTTCCAGTTTCAATCAGTTCCTTTTCCTGACAGAGTTTGGAGTTGCCTGGTTTCTCTGCAGGCTGGAGGGTCCCAGCTGTGCCCCTGTCCTGTTCCTGCTTTAATCCCAAACTGCTGCCCCTGTAATTCCTGGAATAGGCTGGTGCCAACTAGGGCAGGATGACCAAAATCCTTCCTCTTGTGACCTGTCCTGAGATCTGAGCTCTGATATTCAGAGTGAAACCATAGCAGTTATCACATGCCCCTGCTTTCTTCTGGACCTTTCCTGCACCACCTCAGTATCCAGCACCACTCATCCAGGGTGGGAGATGTCAGCCAAGTAATTTAGTTATTCTTCAATATTAAACATGAAAAATAATCTAATTTCAATATGCAGCATGCAAACATGCTGAGAAGGGGATGGAATTGGGGAGGTAAATCAAGGAGTCTCTCTGAGCTCCATGCTGAAGGATGTTCCTCAATTTAAACTGAGGATTAAACGTTGCATTCCAATATCTTACATCTGTTAAGGAGATTAAGAACTGCAAGTCTATCTGTTAATATTTCACACCAGGGTAGGTAAAAGCCAGTAAAGCACCACCTCATTAGCGTTGTCAGACTCCATTTTAATGAGATTTTTATTAACGACCAACATGACCTTTTGCTCCCTCTTAAGTAAAGTCTCTGATATTGATTTGCCAAGGAAAGCAAAGGCTCCTCCTGTGCTCCTGAGCTGCTGGAGCTGGGCTGGCACTGCCCTCTGGGTCTGCTGCAGGAAAGACCACGGGCTGGGCTGGGCCAGGCAGCTGGGATCCTTTGGGATCCTCTGGGATCTTTGGGATCCTTTGGGATCCTTTGGGATCCTCTGGGATCCTCTTTGCTGTGCCCTGCAGGCCCAGGGTGTGTTTTTTCCCTGGAATAACCCCAAGGAATGTTTTCTCTGGACCCTAACCCCACCCCTGTGCCCTGCAGGTGCTGCTGAGCCAGGTGCACCGACTGAGAGCTCTGGATCTGCTGGGGAGGTTCCTGGACCTGGGGCCCTGGGCTGTGAGCCTGGTACGTGGCAGCTGCACGTGAGCTGCAGCCCTGCATGGGTGCTAAATGCAGCTGTGGTGCTTTAGGGGAGGGAGGTGGGGAGGAGAAGGCCCAGATGTGACAGATGAGCAGGTCTGGCTGTGGGAAATGGAGCACAGGGCTTTGTGTTCATCACATCCACTCCTGTGTTCACTTCCAGTCCAATGGGAGCTCCTTGGGAATAGTTCAGTGTAAAATAATGTAAGGGACAAACCAGGAGGAAATATCTGGGGCACGTAAGAAGGTTTGTCATATAAAATAAATAGCCAAAAAAAGCATGTGCATTTATTACTGGCTGCATCATTTTCTTCTCCTCCTTTATCTGTTTGGTGTCTGGATTTTACAAGCTCCTCTGAGCAGGCTGCAGCTGCATTCTGCAGTTTGGAAAGTGGCAGCACAATGTGGAGCATAAATAAGAATTAAACAGAGGAGCAGTTTAAGGCACTCCTGTAAATGGAGCTGTTTGATGATAAAAGTGATGAAGATGAAGCAGCAGCTGCATGTGGAACACTCAGTGCTTGACTCCTCCTGGAGAGCTGGTGATTTCCAGAGGGAAGGCTGGAATTCCTGAACTTTGTGACGTGTTTATTTGGGAGAGCTGAGGGAAGGGAGGATATGGAGCCCAGGATATTTATCCCAGGAGTGAGGATGAAACTGCCCAGGCTGTGAGGAGAGAGAGC
Organism: Sturnus vulgaris; assembly: GCF_052056855.1. Taxonomy (NCBI): domain Eukaryota; kingdom Metazoa; phylum Chordata; class Aves; order Passeriformes; family Sturnidae; genus Sturnus; species Sturnus vulgaris. The sequence continues at coordinate 892,697 of NC_142262.1, forward strand.
TGGTGCTGGGTTAACTCAGAGTCTCCATGGGCCTGGAAATACCTGGTGACATTCCAGATTAAAATGAGCAATAGACAAACACACAGAACAACTGGAAATGTGGGAAATCCTTTTCTCCCAGATTTCTCAGCTGTGTCTGTAAAGATGCTGGGCCCTGCTGGGGGGCTGAGCTGCCCGGGGGGGTTTTCTCCCAGGCTTTTTGTGACAGGGGTTTGTTGTCTCCCTGCCAGGCCCTCTCTGTTGGCATTTTCCCCTATGTGCTGAAGCTCCTGCAGAGCTCAGCCCGTGAGCTGAGACCTCTCCTGGTGTTCATCTGGGCCAAGATCCTGGCAGTGGACAGTGTGAGTATTGCTGCCCCTGCCTGCTTGTGCTTCCCAGCAGAGCACTGCCTCAGCCAGAGCTCTGCTTGATGGCCTTTCCAATAAATCATGAGGCTGGTAAGTAATTGCAGATTAATTTGTAGAGTCGTATCTCTGACTCAGTGGTTTGTGGGTGCCATCAGTTGAGCACTATAAAATTATTAGGAGAGGTTCACACATTAATTCTGGCACAGTTGCAAGTCCATGTGGAATGTCTGAACTGCTGTGGATGTTGGATCTTTCCTCTTTGGGATTTATTTTTGTATTTCTCCTCCAATTCAGTGTGGAGCATAGCACTGCATTTGTGAAGATTTCCCTGCTGTTGAGCCAGCATTGTCAGGTTTAGTTCAGTTCATAACAATATTTTCATTAACATCCTAAGAGGATTTGGGAAAGCAAAGAAAATGAAAACCATTCCTCTTGGAGCAGTTCTGGAGAAGCTCAGTTGTGTGCACCAGAGGTGTGGCCTCAGCCCCAGGTGTGTGCCAGGGGCTCAGGTGTGGTTCCCTGGTGATTCCCTGCCCCTCACACCTTCCCTCCCATGCTCTGGCATTGCCTCACTTGTTTGCAGGCCGAGCTTTACAGAAAACACAGGAAATACTCTAAATTGCTGGGGTTTGGTTTCTTTGGGCTGTTTCACTCTCCCGTTCCACCAGCACATGGAGTGGCAAGGGAGGAGGGGGCAGCAGCAGCTCCCTGCAAACAGAATATTCTGTTAATTCTGAGCCTGCTTGGCTCTGCTGTGTTATTGTTCTCGGTTTGTTTGGGAGGAGCAGGAGGTGTCAGGGCTGCTGCCATCCCCAGGAGCCCAGCAGGGAGGGTTCAGGTCTGCCTTTGTGGCCATCACCTCCCCCCTGTGAGCCCAGGAGAGTGGCCTGGGCATCCTCCCCTCTGCTGCTGTCCCCGTGCCTGCAGAACAGCCAGGACATGACGTTTATAAATCATTTTATAAACAGAACAGAACAGAAAGGGGAGAGGCAGCCTGGGCCGTGCAGGGGTCGGGGAAGCCTCTCAGCCTGGCAGCAATCCAGGCCCTCTGCTCCTGCCTCTGCCAGAACCAGCAGCTTCACTCTCTTCAGCACTAAAATATTCTCTTGCATCTCTGCCTTGCCATCCCCTCCCCTTTCAGCAATTAATTCCCTCCTTCACCTTCCCCTGGCCATGAAAAATGCATGATCCTGTCTCTGGCAGAGCTGTGCCACGGGGAGCTGATGCCAAGTCAGGGTTTCCTCCCTTCCATTTTCACTTTGTCCACGTGGATCCCGTCAGAGTGACCCCAGAACATCAGCCTGGAGCCTGAGCTGGTGTGAGAGCAAAGCCCAGAGCTCCCCATGAGCCCAGCCCAGGACCTGCCCTGTGCTCCCAGGGCTGCTCTGCAGTCTGGGCTGGCTCTAGCAGGAGGTGGAAATGTGCTGGGGAGGTTCGGTGTGCACAGAGATGGCTCCCTTGGCTCCTCCCCAGCACATTTCCTGCTGTTTGTGGCACCCTGGCAGTGCCAGAGCCTTCCCTGCTCTGGTTGCAGCCCCCAGGAAGGGCTTGAGCTTTACTTGGCTTCTCAAATGAAAGCAAGGTTGGAGAAAAATGGTTAAGAAATGAAAGGTTTGTACATGACTGCAGGAACAGATGGGTGTGTTGTGGTTCTCATTGTGCTGTTCTTGGTCTCTCTTTCAGTCATGCCAGGCTGACCTGGTGAAGGACAATGGACACAAGTATTTCCTCTCAGTCCTGGCAGATCCTTACATGCCAGTAAGGACAAATCACGTTTATTCACACTCTTGAGCATTTGCTTGCCCTGTTTTAGATCTGCTGCTGTTCTGGTGCTACGTGGGGCTTCCTCCCCCCACCAGTGGCAGCCACACCAAGCAAGGCTTTACAAACTCGTGTGGAGTCAGTGAGGGTGGGAGCTGGGGCTCCAGGGTGGCTGCAGGAGCAGGATTTGCCCCATGGCTTTGGCAGTTCCCTCTGCAGCTGCTGGGTTCCCACAAGGGGTGCCTGGGGTCCCCCAGAGCAGGGCCAGGCTGGCTGGGAGGGTGCTGAGGGTGTGCCAGGGCTGGTGCCAGGAGAGGGGAAACAAGGCTGGAATTTTCTGATTCTTTCAGCATGGCACAAGCTGCTCTTGGGACCGTGCCATGTTTCAGGGTGGGCTGGAGCTGTTCCCCAGGTAACCCTGTGTGTGTCTGTGCTGTTTTCAGGCTGAGCACAGGACCATGACAGCCTTCATCCTGGCTGTGATTGTCAACAACTACAACACCGGGCAGGTGAGTCCCAGCCTGTTCCTTCATCCTCTCCCACCCCCGTGTGCCTCATCCTTTGCTCTGATAAAAGTGTCCTGCCTTGCATTAAAGCTCAAAGCTCAACTTGGAAGCAGAACTAGGACGTTGGTTTTTGTTATTTCCATGTGGATTGAGAGAAGAATTGGTCTGGAGATGTGACAGAGATTCTGTACCCAGCACAGAGTGGGGGACAAGGACAGGAGTCCCCTCACAGAGAGCTCCTGGTCCTGTCCAGTGGGAACTGATGGCTGGGAATGGTCTGTGGATCGAGCCATAAACCTTGGGGCTCTGACAGGTGCAAGGAATGTTTCCAAAGAGGAAAAACCAAGCTTTATGCATTACAGAGAGCATTTTAATGCTCGGCTATTTAATCAGCCCTAGCTGCCTTTCCCTTCTGCTGGTATTCTGTAACAAAAGCAGTCTGGAATCACAGAACGATGATTTTTCTCTTGGCTTCCTGACTCCTTCAGAAATAGTGTGGCTGTGTGGGGATGAGGTGGGAAGCTGTCATCCCAAACAAAAGGCTGGCTTTGTGTTGCAGGAAGCCTGCCTGCAAGGGAACCTGATCGCGATCTGCCTGGAGCAGCTGAACGATCCCCACCCGCTCCTCAGGCAGTGGGTGGCCATTTGTCTGGGCAGGATCTGGCAGAACTTCGACTCAGCCAGGTGGTGTGGAGTGAGAGACAGCGCCCATGAGAAGCTCTACAGCCTCCTCTCAGATCCCATCCCGGAGGTAAAAAACAAAATTCCTGCTGAGCTGGGGCTTCTAGAGCTCTGTGTTTGTGTCTGCCTCGGAGAAAGATCTTGCTGCTGTTTCTTCAAAGGTGATGCAAATCGAACGAGCCCTACAAGAGGAGCTTCCAGAGGAATGCAGGGGCAGTTCACAGAGCCCCAGAGCCCTGGGAGCTGGGCACTGCAGTTAGGAAATGCCACCGGTTTTGCTTCCTTGAATATCAGAAGCTGTTAAAAACGTGGTCCCAAAACTCACCGTGTTTTGCAAAAAAAAAACCCTCCAGTCTTTTTGTCCCAGTATGAAAACTCTTCTCCCCTGCTCGTTGTGCAAATGCCTCTTGAATTGGCAGTTTTAGCTCGGTGACACTCGCAGGAGAGGAGGGGCTGAGCAGTGACTGACAGAGCCCAGCACAGGCTGGAGGAGGGAGCTCGGCTGGGCAGCTCTGCTAACGTGCACAGATCAGAGAAGAATTCCCCCCAACATCCAGTGCCAGCCCTGCATCCTCCTCCTCTTGTCCCTGGCCCCATTCTCCTCACTTTTCCAGCAGTGTTTCTGCAGATGTGGGGTGGCTTTCCAAAGTTCTCCCTGATTTTTCTCCTTTTTTTCCCCATATCTCCTTTCCCACGAGCCCAGAGCTGCAGTCAGCACTGCTATAAAAACCCCACATCCCAACGGGAGCTGTGTGCTCCTCACCCCTGGGGATTCACACTCAAAGTAACCCCAGCTGGAAGGGGGGAGGTCACTGGGTGTTCTGGGGAATGAAACCTCTCCTGCATTCTCTGAATGCTCCTGGCTCACTTTGCTGCTGGCTTGTTGCTCCCCAGGGTTCCCTGCTCACCTCTCACAGCAGCTCAGGTTTCCAGCTCTCCCTTTTGTGGGTGTGAAAAACGAGGTTTATGGTTTATTTTCTTTAACGTTTCTATAACGTTTAAAAAGTTTAATAAAAGACAGTAGGAAATAAAGATAATAAAGCAAAGGTTAAGGGCTGAGTGCTTGGCATTCAGCCAAGAGCACACCTACGGGTTTTTTTAGTTATTTTTAAAATACCTTTTCTATTACATCAGCCTGTTGTGTATTCATAAACTATTCTGCATATTTAAACTTTTCTACAAACTATTTCACATATTCCAGGAACTGTTTAGCATGGCTACTTTTTGGGCCTGCCCTTTTAGAGTATGTGTGGTTTTTGGCTGTGGTTTTAGTCTGTTTTTATTATTACCTTTAGTTTGGGCCTTGCTTCATACTTTCTTCAGATGGCAGGTGCTGATGGTTACCATATTAGTAGCAGGGTCTTCATTAAATGTTTATTGGATGTTATTTTAACTAAACAGGCAGTATAAATATATATCACCTATCCCACTACCATGTTTAAGTTCTGTTAATAGCAGAAATAAAAATTATATCTTTACAGCAAAGTTATTTTTACATTCTACACATAGCATTCGTCTTAATATTTGCGAAAAGCGGATTTTAGAATATTAAATATTATAAAAAATGTAAAATTCCAATTTATAACATGGGGATAAATGAAAGCCCCACGCAGCAGAGGGGACAGGCAGGGCTCTTTGTGTCCCCAGGTTCGTTGTGCTGCAGTTTTTGCTCTGGGCACCTTCGTGGGCAACTCGGCAGAGCGCACGGACCACTCGACCACCATCGACCACAACGTGGCCATGATGCTGGCCCAGCTCATCAACGACGGCAGCCCCATGGTCCGGAAGGTGGGGCTGGGCTGGGCTGGGCTGGGCTGAGCCTCTGGCTGTTCCTCCTCTGCAGTTTGTGTAATGTGAGCTGTGTTCAGTGAAAGGCTGAGCCCCCGGGATGGGTCACAGGCTGCTCCAGCTTTGGGATTGTTCCAGTTTCTGATGCACCATCGTACATCAATAGTGCATGAAATGGTTTTTGACATCCTGGATTGTTTCTGAGGGCTGTTCTGAAGTGTCCTAATGTTTGTGTTTACTTTACTGGAACATCAACACCCTGGCAGTTGTCACCAGCGTGGCAAAGATTCATTTCTGTTGTCTTGTTCCAGCATTTAATCAGTTTAATTCAAGAGGGAGCTGCGTGTCACACTGGATGCTCTGTGAGATTCATAAATCTCTCCTTGGGACATCATTCCCTGGGCACAGGCAGCAGCCAAAGGCAGCTCTGTCCCTGGCTGCTGCTCTGGGCAGGGCCAGCAGGGTCCAGCTGTGCCACGGGGGGCTCAGAACCCCCAGCCCTGGCTCTGGGGGAGCCACACACACCCCATGGGCTGGGCTGGAAGGGACCAAAGCTCAGCTGGTTCCAAGGCCTGGGCAGGGACACCTCGCACTGGGGCAGGCTGCTCAGAAGGGGGGAAGGAGAAAAGGAGGATTTAGTGTGGGACAGAGTCCTCTGGCTTCTGCAGTTCCTCCCTTGAATTAAGGGACAATTCCCACCCTGGATGGGTGTTGGATCCCAGAATTCTGAACGTGTCTGAAAGCACAGAAGGCTCAAAACCTCCAGAATTCTGGGGTCCAGCAGATGGGCACCCAGAGACAGCAGCAGTCCTGGTCAGGGTTTGCCCTCAGTGCCTTGTGTCACTCGTGTCACCATGAGATGTTTCTCTTTCCCAGGAGCTGGTGGTGGCCCTGAGTCACCTGGTGGTTCAGTACGAGAGCAATTTCTGCACCGTGGCCTTGCAGTTCATAGAAGAGGAGAAGAATTATCCCCTCCCTTCTCCAGCTGCTCCAGGTGGGGGCTTGGCTTGGGCTGGGCAGGGATGTAGGGCCTGAAAGTACTTGGGAATTATTTAAAGACTTTTCCCAGCACAGTCTTGCTGGTGGGGATTTATTGCAGAGCCCAAGTGAGTGTCTGTTCAGCCCTGTGAGATGTTACACTGGGGAAATCCATCCTAAGCCTTGGCTCAGCAGGAACCTCCTGCCCCATTCAGAGAGATTCCCTTCAAGGCTGAAGGACACTGGCCAAGGCAGCACACAGATTTATTTTCTTTTTCCCCTCTGGAATCACACCTGAAGGTTCAGTGTCACACTGACCTGGTGGCAGCTCCAGCACACCATGAGCCAGCCCTGCTGCTGTGAGGGCCACACAAGGAGGGAAGAACAAGAACTTTGTGCTCTGAGCCTGTGGCCCCATCCCTTCTGTTGTGTCTGTGGCTGTATGTGAGGAATGAAATGTCCTGGTGAAGTTGTCTCTAACCTCACCTTTTCTTCAGATGTAAACTGCAGTGGAATTCTTGAAAGATAACAGGAGAGTCTTGGTGTGCTGTCTCTGCCTGTCCTCTGAGTAACTGAATCAAATTGGAACATGAGCTCCTCCCCATTTGCTGCAGGAAATAAACACTGCATGCAGTTTAAAAAGTGCTTTTCCTGATCCAAAAGAATCCTGAAGTAGGATGCTCTGGAAGCATTGACCCCCCCAGCACAGAGCAGCTCTTCTGAGGCTGTGGGACTGTGTGTGCTCAGGCTGAAATATGACTTGAAATCAGGCCTGAAATTTGGTCAGGAAATCAGAATTTTCATAGCTCCTGGTGATGAGAAAATCCAGGCGGGTTTGATGAGCAGCAGCAGAGAGAGCAGCTGGCCAGGGCTGCCTCAGAGTGTCCTGGCACAGGGCAGGGTCAGCAGGGCCAGGATGTCCCAAAGTCCCAGCAGAGCCACGGGCTCTGTGCTGGATCCTCTGCCTCACCTCATTCCCTTTGATCCTGGCAGAGAATTTCAGATTCTGTTCACATCAGTGATGTTTCTGTTATAAATGAGAAAAGTCTCGATATTCAACAAAATTTAGATTGCTTTATTTGATATAGAGGGATCAGGCAGTGCTGGGGAATGTGAGGGGTCACTGCCCACACCATGCTCCACTGAACCTTGGTTTGCAGCCTCTTCTTACACTGTGGGTTCTCATTGGAATCTATAATTTTTGGATTTTTGTTGTCATAAGCAGTGGTGGTTGGATAAAAATCCTTACACAAATTCACAAAGCCTTTGGGTGATAATCAGTCACAGCCATCTGGGCCTTGTAGATAACCACCAGAGAAGTTCTGGGAGTCTGGTTTTTGGGATGGGCAGCATTGATCAGACAAAGGCAGGAAGGGCTATTGGAAAATCATTGATCAGTATTGATCAGACAAAGGCAGGAAGGGCTTTTTGGGAAGTCTGATTTTGCAAGCTGATAGTCGATACAACTTATTTGAAAAACATAACATAACATATTATAATGTAACATAATACAACATACAAGGTGATTTTAAACAGATTTATTGTATCATATAATTTCCTTTATCTAGTGTCCATGCTTCACTTCAGACCTTAGTATTCTGGTTTATACAAACCCCAACGCTTTTGTGACTAACACGAATCTTCCATCAATTATCACAAGCACCAACCTTTTCTCAGTGATCTCACCAGCCGGCTTCTAACCGAGCTCTGTTCTCCGGCTCTTTTTTTTTTTTTTTTGTGTGTGTGTTTTGGTTTTTTTTTGCCGTTCCCCCTCTTGCAGCTCTGAGCGGGCCGTGCTGCCCGGCCGAGGGCAGCCTGACCCCGGTGCGGGAGGCGCCGTGCACGCCCCGCCTGCGCTCCGTCAGCTCCTACGGCAACATCCGCGCCGTCACCTCTGCCCGCAGCCTCAACAAATCCCTGCAGAACCTCAGCCTCAACGAGGAGTGTAAGGCAACCCCCACCCACCCCCAAAAAAAAACCCTCCACGCCGCAGCTCAAAGCGTTCGGCGCCCAGGGTTTGGATGATGGAGCTCACTCCGTAATTAGGAGCAATTTTCTGGTCGTTAGCGTTGATTTTTTTTCTCCGAGTGTTTGGGGGACTGGAAATGTGCCTTCGAGCTTCCAAGCATAAGTGGGTTTTTAAGTCAATCTTTTGCCTGTTCTGTGTTTAATCACTCGGTATTAAAAAGGGGAATTGCGGCTTTGCCCCCTGGGTGAGGGGCAGGATTTAGGAGAGGGCTGCTGTGTGTGTGGCTGAGGATTGTTCTCTGCCCAGCCCCTTTCAGCTTGTGCTGTTCTGTCCTGGCAGCTGGCAGCTCTGTGGCGTTCTCCCCTGGGAACCTGAGCACGAGCAGCAGTGCCAGCAGCACCCTGGGCAGCCCCGAGAACGAGGAGTACATCCTGTCCTTCGAGACCATCGACAAGATGAGGAGAGTCAGCTCCTACTCCTCCCTCAACTCCCTCATAGGTGAGTGAGCACAGCCCCCGGGCCCCCCCTTTACCTGTGTGCAATGTTGGGGTCCTGGCCCCAGCAGAATTCCCTGCTGTGTGTGGCTGGGTCACTCCAGTGGGAGCTCCTGGCTCCAGCTCTCAGCTTCACTGCAGTCCCGGGAGGAATTCAGGCACGAGAATGTGGGGGCCACAACAGCTTTGCTTTAAGCTGTTGCTTTAAGCTGTTGCTTTAAGCTTTAACCTGTAGCTTTTCAAACAATCTGAGCCATTTTGGCACGACATCACAGGCACCATGCAGAAGGACCTGGCTTTTGGAATGGCCTCCTTCCAGGGAAAGCAGCATGCTCAGGGAAATGCTGGGGAAGTCTCTGTATTTCCTCTCTAATCAGTAAATGGGCCCATATTTTCACAAATCAGTGCTGAGAGAGTAACTCGGGGAGAAATCACCTGGGTGATAAACTGCCTTGACCAAAGAAACATTTTCTCTCTCTGTTTTCTAGGAGAATTAATGGTGATTTGGCTCTCCCGAGTTGAAAGATTCAGATATTGTAATTACTGAGCCCCCGTGGCAGTTTAAAATCATGAGTTCATTAGGAACTTGATCAGTTAATTTGCTTTTGATTATCAGTAATGACACTGGATCTTCTGAAGCATGGCAGGGACGTTAGGAAATTTCTCTCCATCTTGAGCTAGGAGCTGAGTTTTCCCTTTCCCCCGGTGTGTGGCTGGTGGCTGCTGTGTGTGTGTCTCACAAGAGCTGTGCAGCACGGCTGGAAAAGGCTCTGGAGAGGAGCTGGAGGTGCTGAGGGGAACCTTGGAAAGGGAGAGCAGCTCTCCAAGGCCTCCCTCGCTCCTGTTCCATCAAAGAGCTCAGACCCAGCTGGAAACACTGAGCTCAGAGAAGTGTTTAAAATTCATGACTCGCACAGAATCCCATTAGCTCCCCATTTGCCTGCTGCAAGCCAGGCTTTTCTCATTCCTGCTGGAGCATCTCCATCCTCCAGGCCTGTCTCCTGCTGCCCAGGAGAGGTGCCACCAGCCCCAGCCACCCCCAGAGCTCTGACCCCGCTCCTGGATGTCCCCATGTGCCCCAAGCTGCTGCTGCAGGGAGCTGGGGGAGCCCAGTGGGGCACAGACCTGACCTTGAAGGAGTGCTGGGCTCTGCTCTGTCTGCTAAGGAGGAAATGGGGCTCTGGCTCTGCAGCAACGCCTCTGCCAAGCATCTGAGACAGCCAGAGCAGTGAAAAAGATCTTTGGGGTATGTGAGGAGACTCCAAGTGAAGCAGAAATCTCCAAGAGTGAAAGGAGACATTTTCAGCCACAGTTTGTGTTGTGTGCTCTGCATTCCCTGAGCTGATTCACTGGTCACAGAATTCCAGAATGGTTTGGGTTGGGAGGGACCCTAAATCCCATCCAGTGCCACCCCTGCCATGGGCAGGGACACTTTCCAGGATTCCAGGCTGCTCCAAGCCCTGTCCAGGCTGGCCTGGGACACTGCCAGGGATCCAGGAGCAGCCACAGCCTGCTGGTGCTCAGGTCTTTGTTCCTCTCTGGCAGTTTTGGGAACTTGGCATGTGAGGGGTTGTTCTGGATCAGTCTCTGCACTGGGGCATCATCCAGCATCCTTCTTCCCAAAAACTTGGTGAGAACCTCTCCACTCCTCCTTGGCCCATTTTCCAAACAGTTCCTTAGCTAGCTGTGGGCCACATGTCCCCATTGTGGCTCCCCAAATGCACCAAGACTCGCTCTCAGCCCAGCTCTGTTCCCTGGCAGCTGCTCCTTGGCCAGACAGGCCAGTACCAGGAGAGGCATTTATTGCTGGCCCAGTTTTCCAGCTGGCAAGAGGCACTTTGTGGTTAGTCAACAAAGACATCATTTTGGAAGGGAAGCTGAGCCTTGCTGCTTTTCCATACAGCCACTCATTAATCTTGGTGTCCTGGAAATGTTCAGTTTGAAGATAGGAAAAGGGATGGAGTGAAGATGGGGGTTTGCATACCTCGAGGCTGATTATTCATATCCAAAGTGCACGATGAAAGCCTTTGTCCTACAGAGAGCTGCACTGGGAAGATTATCTTCAGGAGTGATCAAAGAAGGAGGAAAATAAATCTTGGAGCCATGAAATGCTGGGGAATTGTTGTCTTTTCCAGCAGGAGAGGCTGGGGGTGGAGAACTGTTTGCCATTTCCCAGGATGTCCCATTCCCTGTCCCTGTGTCCCTGTCTGAATGTCCCATTCCCTGTGTCCCTGTCTGAATGTCCCATTCCCTGTCCCTGTGTCCCTGTCTGAGGTCCCAGTTCCCAGGTGAGCAGGGAGCAGCCACAGCTCTGGTTTTGCTGTGGGAAGTGGAACTGCTCCATCTCTGGAGGTCAGGCCTTGAAATCACTGCAGCGATTTTTACAGGGGGTTGGAAAGAAACCCTGTCCCAGGCTGGCAAATCAAAGGGAATAAATAAAGGCATCAGCACTCAGGTTTGCATCCACTGTGGCTCTCCCTGGAGCTGCAGGAGCCTGGCCCACCAACTGAACCCCAGGTGTGCAGGGAAAACCCAACTGGGGGAAAGGCAGGCGATTTATTTTTGACATTCTTAGCAGAGAGGGATCCCTTGGTAAACGTGAGTGCACACTGCAAGGTGCACTGGACTGGCTGGGAGTGCGTGTGACTAATTCCAGAGCTGTCTGCTTCCATGAATGCCCAGCCCAGGGCATTGGATCCTAAAGGAGAAATGGAGCTGCTGTTCCTCCTGCTGCCTCTGCTGCTCCTTATGCAGGCACAGGAGCTGACAGGGAGCTGTGTCACATGTGCCACTCCTGCACTGACAGTGGGGCAGCAGGAAAGAGCAGCCCTGAAAAGCTGCCCTTTCCTACAGGTGCCTTTGTAGAAATTCCCTGGGTTCTGCTCAAAGGCTGCCAGGTGAAGGGGGAATTGCATTGCCACAGTTCTGCTTAAAATTTGGTTTTTCCCTGACACTTAGATGTATAAAAAATGTCTTTGGGTTTCTTCCTCCGTGATGGAGGTGGTTACCAGAGCCTCTGGGAAATCAGCTGGGTGCCCCCCTCACTCTTCTCCTCTCCCTTTGCTTTTACTCTCTTTCAAGGGCTTTAAAGAATTGAAGGCATCCAGATTTCCCACTGGCCCTTATGTAAGAGGCTGGAGTGTGGGAGGCAGAGCTCTGGGCACACCTCAGACATTACCTGGCTGCTGCTTCACGAGCTGAGCCTTTTTTCCTCCCACACCTTGTAGCACTTTGCCTCTCTCCCTTCTTGTTCTTTATCCTTCCCCCTCCAGTTTTTCTTTCCTTGGTAATAGAAGCTTCCAGGATTTAACATTGTTATATGTTTACAGCCTTTGCAATTTTACTGTATTATATAAATATTAGACAATATTACATAAATATATGTTTACAGCCTTTACAATTTACAGCCTTAGAACGATTTGCATCGTTAGAGGTTTTACAGCCTTGCCAGTGCCTAAAGGGGCTCCGAGAGAACTGGAGAGGGGATTTACACAAGGACACAGGGAGTGGCTTCCCACTGCAGAGGGCAGGGTTCCATGGGATACTGGGGAGGAATTCTTCCCTGGGAGGGTGCCCAGAGCAGCTGTGGCTGCCCCTGGATCCCTGGCAGTGTCCCAGGCCAGGCTGGAATAACCTGGGACAGTGGGAGGTGTCCCTGCCCATGGCAGGGGGTGGCACAGGATGGGCTTTAAGGTCCCCCCAAGGCACGTGGGGTTCTCTGGTTTGTCAGGCCCTGTCCCTGGCTTTGGGAGGGTCGGGATCAGCTGCAGGGTCTGTGTGGGTCAGCCCAGGAACAGCACGGTGCAGGTGCTCCCTTCATAAACACTTGTGAGATTTCCAGGTGCCAGTGTAAGCAGGAGTCACTTGGAGCATCCTTTGGCTGCCAGGTGCCAGAGACCTGTGCAGGAGGGGACAGGGAGGGGCTGGCTGCTGGGGGCTGCCCTGGCCCTTTGCAGAGGGGTTTGTCTGGCCACAGTCTGGGCACCTGGGGCAGAGGAAGGCTCCCCCGTCAGAGCAGCCCCCCAGGGGCAGCCTGCATGCTCAGAGCTGTGTCCCAGCCTGCTCTGCTGCTTTAGAGTCGAGCTTCAGCTCTGCCAGGTCAGGAGCTGCTTGGTGACCAAGGGACCCTTTCCTCCCAACTTTCTATTTAGATTCCTCCAGAAACACGGGAGGAAAAGCAGTAACAGCTTGATCTGTCATTTAGCACTGATTGTGACTCATGTGAAATCTCTATTTTAGCTCTTTTTTTGTTGTTGGTGCAGCCACTTTAGCATTGTCCAAATGGCTGCACTCCCAGCCGGGGCGTTGCACGATCAGACACGGGCAGGGCTCGCAGGCACAATAACAAATTCTCACCCAAAAGCAGCAAAATAAAATGTTCACAGGAGTCTGTCAGTTGTTGCAAATGCTTATTAATTTGATTTGTACTTTGAATCTGTCAGCCCCTTCTGCTGAGATACCGAACAGCTGATCTGCTCATTAAATAACAAATTGGAGGAATTGATACAAATGTCAATAGGAGAGGCTGAGTTCCTGAGGGCTCAGCTCCTAAAGCTCTGCCTTAAACATTCAGTGAACTTGTAGAGTGTGCAAACCCCTGAAAAATTCAATAAAAATAACCAGCACAGTGTAGGGCAGCAGCTGTGGGTTTATACCATGAAGTATTTCAACTCAGGAAAGCCAGACATTATCCACTTGGCCTTTCCAGGTGATTTGCTTCAGGAAAAGCAGGAGTTGGACTGGAGATGATTTAGGGAGTCTTTAATTTATTTTGCTTCCTCCCACTTCGATTTCACAAGCTCTTGCAGAGTTCACAGACAGGCAAAAGGGAGACAAAATGCCCACGTGGGATGTTTTTGAGCTCCTCTCTTGATGTTCCCTGAGATGTCATCAGGTTGTTTGGAGTTCTAATGAATTTTCTCACGTCAGATCAAAGAATTGGAGTTGATGGATTGTCATGTGCTGCAGGGCTTTGGGGTTTGTTGTGTTTTTTTGTTATTCTAGGTGTGAGTTTCAACAGTGTTTATACCCAAATTTGGAGAGTGCTCCTTCACCTGGCTGCTGACCCCTATCCCGACGTGTCTGACCTGGCCATGAAGGTTCTCAACAGCATTGCCTACAAGGTATGTGCCTGTCCCTGCTCACCTGTGCCTGCCAGGCCTTTGGATGTGGATTTGTTCATGCTTAGGCAAGGCTTAGGCAGGCTGACCTGGATGGGTCTGGTGGAGGGCTCTGCCTTTTGCACAAGGAGCTTTTAATGCTTCCCCACGATAAACTCTGCTCTGAACTCTGACCAGGTAAAATCAACAAATGGGGGAGGGCCTGGGGTTGTTTCAGGGTATGAATTAGGTGCAGACCTCGGACAGGAGGTCTGGTTTAGAAGTCTACTTGTCTAGATCAGTCCCTGGGATAAACCTGAAGTATCCTTCATTAAATTATCCGTTTGCAAACCGATTTAGATAATGCAAGTGGGACTGGCCTGCAGACTGAAGCCACAACGGCTCTCCAACCCAGGTGAACTAGTACATGTGAGTCAGCATGCAGACCCTGCCACTGCTCACCCCAGCCCAGGCTGGGTGCCTAAACCTCCATCCTCATCCCATCTCATCCTGGGGGTGACAAGATGGCCCTGGAGGTGCCACCCCGGGGCAGCACCTTCCCCCTGCCCGGGCCAGGCCACCCCAGGGCATCTTCTCACCCCTGGCTGGGCACAGAAAGTTCTGTGTGAACCTTTCTGGCCACTCAAGCATCCAGCCCATGAGCCATTGCAACGGGAATTCTCTTACTGGGCCTTTCCAGGGAATGACCCCAGAGCCTCAGCCTGGGGCTGCAGTAAGAGATGCCAGCATTGTGCACTGCCATCCCAACGCCTCAGAGACCCCTGCTTTGAAATCACGTTTTCTCTTGAGACAATAGTTACTGACTTGAGCTCTGATGTGTTTGAAGTGCACGTGCCAGTGAGTGCCAAGGGCTGGGCTTGGCACAGGGAATTCTCCTGGCAGTGGGGGCAGCGGGCTCAGCCCCTCCCTGCTGAGACAGGGGTGCCACAAATGACAGCTGGAGATGCCAGATGAGGGGAAGAAGGAAAGGAGAAGGTGGAAGATTTCCCTCTCTCTGCTCTAGATGCATGAAACTGTTTCAGTTCTGTGTTTGGAAGGCCCTTTGCAAAATGAAATGTTGCTCCTGCTATTCGAAGGGATACAAAGAGGAACCAGATCTGCTTTTCCTGACTGAAATGTGTTCTCAGGAGTTCTCCCTGGCCAGTGGGGAGGTGGATCAGTATCAATATTGATATTGATGCTGCTGTGCCAGCAGGAATTGTGGTCATTCTGTTGTCACATCCCTAGGGAATGCTGGGGGGAATTTGTGTTGGCTCTGCCCAGTTTGGGCCTGGCTGTGCTGAGCCAAGTCCCAAGCTCAGGTGCTGGGTCTCTGCATCTCCCCCTGCCCAGCTGGGCCAGCTGCTCTGCCCCTGCTTCCTAAGGCACAGCTCTTCCAGCAGCCTGGGAGAACAGGAAGCATTCCCATTTCCAGGGGGTTTATCTGGGGATGCTTCAGTGAACAGAACTGATGTGCTGTGTGCCTTAGCCCAGGAGCCACAGGGACAGTGCTCAGTCCTGGCTTCCTGCTGTGCATGTGGGGGCTCTGCTTTGGCCAGCACCACCTGCCCTGGGTGGCTCCTGACGAGGCTTTTTAATTCAAACAACGCCATAAAACACGAACAGCCAGGCTGGGAACTGCCCAGCACACTGAGCCTGGCTGGCCCTGCCTGCTCCTGCTGCAGCACCAGGCAGGGGCTGATGCAAACCCGTGACAATCCAGTCTTTGCTGACTGTGGCCTGGGACCTTTCCTTGGTGCTGATGGAGCTTCTTGGATGTAGAAGGGAGTGCTGGACGTGGGCACTGCTCCTCCCCAGTGTGTGCAGACTCGGGGGTTGGATTTTGCCAGTGAACCAGCAAACAAAAAATTGTTTTTCTTGCTTAAACAAAAATACTGCCTCAGGTGATGCAGAGCACTTGAATCTTCCAGGGGTTTAATATTTTGGTTTAATTACTGCAAAATTCAGGGAAGGAGAGGCTTCATTTTGGAGCTGGGCCAGCTGAGGTTTTCTTCCACTGGCACAGCTGAGCAGAACTCTGCAGTCTGGGGGACCTGGCTGGGGGCTTCAGTGGGAACATCTGGGCAAGCTGTCCAAACATCTGGAGAGGGCTGGGGCACTCAATATTGCAGAACCATGGAGTGGGTTGGGTGGGAAGGGACCCATCCCAGCCCCTGCCATGGCTGGGACATCTGCCACTGTCCCAGGATGATCCAAGCCCTGTCCAGCCTGGCCTGGGACAGATCCAGGGGCAGCCACAGCTGTGCCAGGGCCTGCCCACCCTCACAGGGGACAATTTCTTCTCAATGTCCCACCCAGCCCAGCCCCTCTGGACACATTCCTGTGCCACTGCTCCAGGTGGCCCTGCCTTGCCAGGGGGGTGACCTGGCTGATCCCCAGAGGTCCCTTCCAACCCCACTGCTCTGGGATTCTGGGATTGGTGTTACCAAACCAGAGCAGAGTGTCCTGCTCAGGTTTTTCCTGGAGCCAGGGCTGTGGATGTGTTTCTGCAGAAGGGCTCGTGGCTCTGGGCTGTGCTGGCTGTGAGCAGCCGGTGTGTGGGCTGCAGGGAGGGCAGGGAATCTGCTGCTGCTCTGTCCCTGGGCTCCTTCCTGCAGGGAATCTGCTGCTGCTCTGTCCCTGGGCTCATTAGGCACTGCTGGGCCTCCCCCAGGCTCAGGCTGCCTTGGGATTTATGTGGGTGATGCAGATGGCAATGGTGCAGTTCTCCTTCCTGGCCTGAGCCTTGGAAATCGCCCAGAGCTGCTTTTTTGTGAGCACCAAAACAAACAGCAAGGACCCAGGGTTCAGTGTTGGCCTCGAGAGACTTTGTGTAAATCAAAAAGCTTTAAGAGGGAAGTTTGCTTCAGCCCAGGCTGCTTTGCCCAGGTGTTTTTAATGGAAGGTTTGAGGCTGAATCACAGAATCACTGAGGCTGGAAAAGCCCTCTGAGCCCAGCACTGCCAGGGCCACCACTGACCATGTCCCCCAGTGCCACATCCACGGAGCTGTTAAATTAAATCCCCCCAGGGGACTCGCCCCGGCTGTGCCAGGGCTGCACAGCCCTTTCAGGGAAGGAATTTTCCCAACACCCAACCTAAACCTCCCCTGGCACAACTTGAGGCCATTTCCTCTTGTCCTGTTGTCCCCAGGGAGCAGAGCCTGACCCCTCCAGCTGTCCCCTCCTGTCAGGGAGCTGTGCAGAGCCAGAAGTTCCCCCTGAGCCTCCTTTTCTGCAGGCCCAGAACGTGCTTTATGATTTCTGGTCACAAATCCTGCGGGTTATGGGAGCTGCAGGAGGTGTGAGGGCAGGGCTGGTGGCTTTGGGGGACACTGGGCAGCTGAGGGGACCCCAGGCTGTCCCCCTGCCCTGTGTTTGGGGTGCAGGGGCAGGTCCTGCCTGCAGCTGCCTCTGCTCAGAGCTCAGAACTCTCGGGTAAGTGTTGGTGCCAAAGCCAGCAGTGGAACCATTGGTGCTGGGAGCAGCCCAGGGGCTTTGTGTGAGCCCAGAGCCCCCAGAGAGCCCTCCCTGCCCCGGGCTGGCCGTGCTGGGGCCGTGGCCACTGCTCAGGCTCCTGTGTTTTCCCCAGGCCACGGTCAATGCTCGCCCCCAGCGCATCCTGGACACCTCCTCGCTGACCCAGTCTGCCCCTGCCAGCCCCACCAACAAGGGCATGCACATCCACCAAGTGGGGTAAGTCCAGCCTGGCCTTCCAGCACCTTCTGTGGCTGGGCTGGGTGCTCCCTGCCCAGCCCCATCCCCGGGAGCTGCCCCAGGGACAGGAATGTGGCTCCTGCAGTCAGCAGTGGGGAGGTTGGAGAAGTGGAGTGGGTGGAAAGCTCTGGGAAAAGGTGGGGAGTTCCTTCCTGTTTTCCTTTAGGGCAAAGAGTAACAAGCCCCACTGGGTATGTAAGGGTGAGCTGAGGAGCTGACTTTGGCTGCTTTTACCTTCCCTGAGCTGTGCTGCCCAAATTCCCTCTGACGTCTGAGCTGTGCCTGCTGCACTTGGAGCTGATAAAAGCCGGGGTTAAGTGATGGACAGCACACCCTGCCTGAGCTGCAGGGAAACTGAGAGTGCTGGGGGCTGAAAATGGGATTATTTCCCAAAACTCCTCTCCAAGAGAGAACACCACACATTAGACCTGTAAGATTCCAAGCTGGAACAGAGGGCCCCGTTTAAATTCCCATGGTTTGAGGCTTCAGTCCCCCCATGGAAATGCAGTCCCCAGTCAGGGTGAGTTAGGTCAGGCATCACAGGTTCCCAGAACATTAGGGTTCATCCCCTCAGTCTGGGGTGGGCGCAGTCAGAGTTCCCTCTTGCTTTGGGGTGGGTTTGGCCTTTGGAGGGGACGTGGGAATCGTGACATTCCTGCAGAGGAGGCACCACAGTGAGAAAACAAACCCTGTCAGAAGGGAACCACGTGAAAAGCCGGCAGTGCACACACAAACCTCGTGTCCAGTGATACCCAGAGCCTGTCCCTGTGTTCTGCTCTGTCCCTCAGGGGGTCGCCTCCCACCACCAGCACGAGCAGCTCCAGCCTGACCAGCGAGGTGCCCAAGCAGCCCGTGAGCCGTGAGCTGGGGGCCGTGCGCCCCAGCGCCACCAGCGTGGCCGTCCAGTACACCCCCCACTCGCACCAGTTCCCCAGGACCAGGAAAATGTTCGACAAAGGCCCAGAGCAGGTGAGGAGAACTTCTCTGGCAGCTCCTCCCCGCTGGGCTTTGTCCCACTTTCTTTCGGTCGTGGTTTATTTCTGTGCGTCCCCTCGTCTGCTTCCAGCTGCTGCTAATCCAGATTGGCTGCCTCTAAGCGGCCAAATAAAAATTGATTAATTTATTTTCTTCAGGATAAATTGTGGTTTATAGCTTTTGATAGGGCATTATTCACTTCTGCCACTAAGCAATGTGTCTAATCAGAGTCCGTGGCTTACTCCTCTGTGAACATTCGTGTGACAACCCAGAGTGACAACCCAGAGTCAGGTCCCCGACCCTGGGGGCTGCTCTGCTCTCCGGGCACAGCAGGGACAAGGGACAGCTGTGATCACAAGGAGAAAGTGAACACCTTCCCTTCCCTTCTCTGGGCTTTGTTTCTGAAAGGGAAGGGAGCAGCTTTTCCCTTTTCCCTCGGGGTGTCCTGTGTGACAGACACTCACCCACACCCACCTTGGCACGGGCTGTGTCTGGATCCTGAGTCACCCTCGCTGCTCCCCAGCCACATCCCTGGGACAAAGCTCCCCGTGAGGTTCCGTGGGGCTGCTCCACCCACATCCCTGCAGATGAGGGGATGAGGGAATGTGTCCCTTCCCAGGGAGTGACCCCAGGGCTGGGTGTGACTGTCACACCTGACCCCAGAGCTGTGACTGTCACACCTGACCCCAGGGCTGGGTGTGCAGCGTTTCCTGCCCTGGGCACTGTGTTTGAGGGTTTTGGTGCCTGGCTGGGGCAGTGGGGCTGTCCCTGGGGATGTCCCCGGGCTGTCCCTGGCTGTCCCTGGCCCTGCAGTGGCTGAGCCCTGTCCCCTCCCCACAGACAGCTGATGATGCTGATGATGCCGTGGGACACAAGAGCTTCATCTCGGCCGCGGTGCAGACGGGTTTCTGTGACTGGAGTGCCAAGTACTTTGCCCAGCCCGTCATGAAGGTAACCCTGGGGCTGTGCTGGCCCCTGGGCACGGCCCTGCCAGCCCTGCCCTTCTCCCTTCTCCTCCCTGCCCTCGGCAATGAATGGGTTTGCTTCCATGCTGCTGCTCTGGGGAGCTGTGGGGCTGCTGTCAGGACCAGAGGGAGCAGAAGGGTCAGTGAGGGGGGGACAGAGAGCCCAGGGAAAAAACTCAGCTTCCCGTGGAGCACAATCCACAAAAAATGTAGGAATGAGGAGAGGTTCTGGATCCAGATCCCCCAGTTCTGCCTGGTTGCACTGCAGAGTTGTTCCATCTGAAAAGTTGTGCTGCTCTGCATATAGAAAATTGCATTGTAGCTAAAATGAACTGGTTTTTAAAATAAACACGTGGAATAAGGACGGCCCTTTTCCCCAGAAAGGGTAGTGGGGGGCTGGAGAAAGAGAGATGCTGTTTTCTTTGTGACATTCCAGCTGAGGGGATTCTGAGGCTGCCCTGGGAGAGGCCGTGGTGGCAGCAGGACAGACCCTGCTGTGCTCAGGTGGGGTCTGGGAGCTGCTTCCAGCACACACTCCCTGAACTTACAGGGGACAAAGTCAGAGTGGCTGGATGCCCACGTGTGCCTGGGGGAAGCTTGGGCAGCGTTACTGTTGGGTTTTAAAGTTTAAAAAAAATAAGAAGTTGTGTTATAGTGAAGAATGAGGGTGGTGATGACAAATTTGCATCTAGGTCTCTTCAGAAGTGACTTGTTTGGGGAGCTAAGTTGTCTCTGTGTGAAATGAAAGAGAAACTGAAACCTTCTTCCAGGTGAAACTCAAGCCAGAGCTGTTAAGAGATGGGCAAAGACATCAATGACTGGAAAGAGAAGCTGTTAAATTCCCAGAATATTTTAGCTGTTAAATTCCCAGAATGTTTTAGCTGTTAAATTCCCAGAATGTTTCAGGCAAAGCTCAGGTTTCAGGTTGAAGTATGAACCAGGAGGAGCAGTAAATCTCCCTCATTAAAGGGAACTCGCAGGTGCCCTGGGAGGCTCCGGGAGCCCGGAGGTGCCAGGGCTTGGAGCTCCATCTCTTGGAGGGATTGCTGTGCCTGCCAGGGACAATGGCCAGGCTGCACTGATGCCTCTCCACAGTGGATGTGAGGTGGTGAGAATGAGGAAATGGTGAGGAAATGATGTGGTTTTAGTGCTGCCTCTCGGGGAGCTGGGGCTGAGCCATCACCACCACACTCCTGGAATGTTCAGGAGCCGGGGGGGAGGGAATTGCCCAAATTTAAGGAAATGAGAGCTGGACAGGCTCTTGATTTCCAGAGGGAATCACCAATGAAGTGATTTCCTGACACTTCCTCAGCTGCTGTGAAATTCCCTTTGTGCTGGAACCAGCCAGTGATTCCTTAGGGCACATCTGGGATGTGGGGTTGGGCTGCCTGGCCAGGCTCCCACCAGGGCTCTTTCTCCTCCACATGAGCTTCAGGGTCTTGATTCAAGCCCAGAGCACAAGAGGAGGAAGATGATGTTTGGGCTCTTCGTTCTTATTAAAATCATTTGTCTGCTCCCTAAGAAAACCTCTTCCCAGGAAGGAGGGGGGGTCTTTATTAATAAAATTAATCAGAGTAGGCAGCCAGGCACGGGCAGGGGCAGTGGGGACATGGGGAGCTCTGTGTGGGAGTGCCTTTACCACAACTTCCTGCACATAAAATAGACGAAAAGGCTTTGGGGGAGGCAGTGGAAGAGGTGGAGCATTCCTGTGATAATTCCCGAGGGGAGCCATGGGGAGGGGCTGTCCTGCAGTCCCAGGGTGTTCTGTGTGTCCCAGGGAGCAGGAACAGGGCACAGCCCTGGCTCCCTGAGCCTCTGGGGCTGCCAGTTCCCCCTGCCTGAGCAGGAGCTCTCCTCACCAGCCAGGGTGAAGCTTGAACAGAACCAAATCTGTGTTTTCCAATCACACAATCGATTTCCCTGGTACTTCTGCAAAGCAGCTTGGAAAGGCCAAGGAGAGGGAGTTTCTGCAGGGGTTATTCTGTCCTAGCAGGGAGTTACAGGTACCTGTGGGATTGGGCTGGCTGTGTGTGCAAGGGACAGGGAGAATTCCCTCTGTGACAACTTTCCCTGAGCTTTCTTGGCTGGAAGTCAGGGCTGGCAGCTCGGGTGCTGCCTGAGTTTCCATGGAGCCCCTGTTCAGGGAACAGTCCTGCCTGGTGCCTGCTGCCTTTTGGGAGCTTCAGCCTCATGAAAAAGGCAAAGAGTGAAGTGTACCAAGTGCTGATGGAAAAGTGACATTGGTGCTTAATTCCAGCCGTTCTTTTGGAGCTGCTGCCTGCCTTCATAAACAGGGAAAGACAAGACAACTGTTCCTGTAATGAATAAACATAAAATTACTGTGAGTGCATCTTAGTCATATTTAATTTATGAATTTAGTTTTGCTTCATGGACCTTGCCCTGAGAATGCTTTCACTGGAAAGACTGAGGGATTAATTTCCAGTGTAAATCAGGAGCTGCGTTTCAAGCCATCATTCCAGGTTTGATTTATTGATTATCTAATCAAATAAACAGAGAAGGAAAACTCTGCACTGTAAATTCTTCATGTGCCAGGAAAAGCAGGTCCCTAGGCCAGCTCTGGTGTCTGCAGAAGCTTTTCCTCCTCCTGCAGTCCCTGGTGGCTCAGGGCTCTTCTGGGAGCCACGGGGAGCAGGAAAGCCTCGGTGCCAGCTGTCAGGAAGTCCTGAGTCAAGGAGAGAGGAGCCAGCATCTGTTATTTCCAGGGCTGGCAGAACATGCAGGCAGGAGCTGGGAAGGATCCTGGAAGGTGAGAATTACATAAGCAGCCCTTGCTGATAAATCCCTGATAAATCAGGAGCTGCTGCACTGAGCCTTGGCCCTGGGTCCAAGTCCTGGGAGAGGAGAGAGATCCTGCAAGAGCTGCAGAGATGGTGAGCAGGGAGAGCTGGATTTACCTCTGGAGCCTTGTGCCAATGCTCCCTGCTCCCCTCCTGGCACCCCCAGGGACAGGGACAGACCTGGCTCAGCAAGGAAAACTCTGCTGGGGGGTTCAGGAGCTCCTGCTCCCTGTCTGGGACAGGCTGGAGCTCTGGGTCGTGATGCCCATCCTGCAGCTGGAGCATGTCCAGGGCAGGGAGCAGAGCTGGGTTTTGTGTTTTTCTGGCAGGATGATTCCCAGAGGGGGCCAGGGCAGCTTTACCTGCGTGCTCTGACTCTGCACTGGTGGTCCAAGGGCTCTTCCCTGGGCTTGATTTAATTTATTCCCTGAGAAGCTGGGTTTTCATTAAGGTGTAGGTGTCATCTCTCCCCTTTCAGATCGCTTTGATGTATTTTAGCTCAGGTTTGTTTATTGCTTTTCATTAGGGGTCGTTTGTCATTGCCTGTCTAATAGGTGCTGTGCTGAAATAAACTGCTTTTTTCTTTGCCAAGAGGAAAGGTGGAGGGTGGGCTTCTTTTTTTTTAAATTTATTTTACAGAAGTCCAGCTCAGTAACAGCTGTTTTCCAAAGGATAGCATGGTTTGAAAGCAGGGTTTGTAATAGTGACAGATGATTTAAGGACTTTCTTATACAGGGAAAACAGCGTTTGTTTGTGGGGAATTTGTCTTCCTTCTCCAAGAGTTACTCCTTTGGAACAACCAGCATCAAAGGAAGCTGGATCAGAACCCTGTAGTTGATCCAAGGATGGTTCTGGAGCAGGGGAGTCTTGGATAATTTTTTAAGCATGAAAAACACCTCAAATGTAGCTCCTGCCATGGTTTGGGGTGAGATCTTAAGAGTTTATTCCTTTTGATCCTGTGTTCTGAATGAGGGTGGGAATACCCGGGGGCTGTGAGTCCCAGCCTGGCCTGGTGCCTGGAGCACAGGTTTTGTAGGGGAGCCATGGAGTGCTGAAACCTGGAGCTGTGGGGTGGGAATAAATATCAGCAAATGGCTCAGAGTGACTGTGACTGCAGGGCCACTCTCCCGTTCCAGGGGGAATTTTGTGTATCAGGAAAGCCAGGGTGACACAGGGGCAGGCTTTGGAGAGCAGGGAACCAAAACAGGGCTGCTCCTGTCAGTGGTGGAGGAAACCTGAACATGCCGGGGATTTGGGAATGCAGCCATGCCCTGCTGGGCCAGCAGCCCCTGATTAGCAGGAAAAGAAAGATTTCAGTGTGCTCAGAGCTGGCTGTAGCAGGGCTGAGCTCCCTCTTTCAGCTGGGGGTTGCTACGTGATGCTGCTCAGCCGAGGAGAGTTAAGAGAGAGAAATCCGCGCTCGGAGATCAGGCTGCAGTGTCACAGGGGACAGGGGCACTGTGGCATCGCTGAGCTGATTGCTGCAGGGCTGGGGTCACTGCTGAGTGTTTGTGTGTGTGTTTGTGTGTGTCCTGTCCTGGCAGATCCCCGAGGAGCACGACCTGGAGAGCCAGATCCGCAAGGAGCGCGAGTGGCGCTTCCTGCGCAACGCCCGCGTCCGGAAACAGGCGCAGAAAATCATCCAGAAGGGTGAGTGCTGCCAGCGTGCTGCAGAGCCCAATTAGCCACACTCCTAATTAGTGATGGCCCCTGCAGCCCCTCACACTGGTGCCTGTTCCCTCCTGGTGCAGGGCAGCTGCTGCTGCAGGTGTGTCACTGCTCCAGGTGTTCCCCTGTTCCAGGTGTTTCCCTGTTGTTCCAGGTGTTCCCCTATTCCAGGTGTTCCCCTGTTCCAGGTGTTCCCCTGTTGTTCCAGGTGTTTCCCTGCTCCAGGTGTTTCCCTGCTCTCCCAGCTCTCTGTTCTCAACTGCTGGGCTTGGTCCCTGCTCGGCTCTGGAGGGGATGGAAGGTGCAGAGCTGCAGGGTAACTCCAGAGCTGCAAGCTCAGGGTTTGCTGTGGGCCAGACGAGCTCAGGGCAGACCAAGGAGCTGCTGGACCTGTCCCCCCCAGCTCAGGGGACACCTCAGGGATGTCTCTGATGTCCCCTGCTCCGCTGAGCTCTGGAAGGGGTTGTTTAGTCCTTGTATCCCATTTTATTTGGAATATTTGTGTGTGTGGTTGGTGTGTGCTGTTCCCAACGAGCCTCAGCTCCCCAAGACCCTGGGGCTGAACCTTTTAGGGCTCTCTGAGGCAGCTTTGGGCTGGGATTCTCTCAGCACAGGAATTTCTTCGAATCAAGTGGAACCTAATGAAGCTTCCTGAGGAATTTGCATTCCTCAGTTTTTCCCTGAGCAGCAGAGGCTGGGGAGCCACAATTCCAGGAGCTCCTGGTGCCCTCCCCATGGCATTCCAGGAGCTGCTCCTCCCCAGGAGGCTTTTTGGGCCACACAGGGCTGGAAATCCCAGTGTGCTGGGGGAAAGTGCCCGGGGCTCAGCCCTGTCGCTGGGAGGCTGCTCCTGGGAGTGCATTTGGAGCTTCATGCTGGGAAACTGCAGAATATCATTGAGCAGGGAAATACAGAAATGATCCTGGAGCCCAGGAGATGGCCTGGGAGATCTGATGGAATACAAAGAAGGGGATTTTTCATGCTTGCCTGGAGAAGTTAAATCTCTTTCTAGACAGTGTTCATATTTGGTTGCTTGACCTGAGTGACTGAAGTGCCACTATTCATTAAAAAAATAATGAAAACGTGAAATATTAAAAAGAATTAAAATAGACTTACAAGCTTTTAATGAAAATTAGATTCAATGCATTTGATGCATTCTAAAACAAACTGAGGCTGAATGAATGTCCCCTGGGTTTGGGGGTTTGTGTGATGAATTCAGAGAGTGCCAAAACCCAGCAGTGTCAGGGGTCCCAGCACTGTTTGTGAATAGCAAACTGCTCTGAAAACAAGATGGGAAAAGTCTTTACCCATCATTTTAAGGTCTCTGTGGAAAATACATTTTTCATTTGCAAATTAACCTCAAATTTAAGGGAACTGAAATGGAAAGTTAAATAAATAATCCACAAGCTACAGTGAAATGCTGTATTTTAAATTGACCCCCCAAAAAAATAAAAAAGGCATTTTCATATTTTATATTTTGAAAGAATACTGTTGGTTTTTCCCCCAACACAACCTGGCATTTCCCTGGGTTTGGCTGGGCTCGTTCTCTCTGCTTGCCAGTGTGAAGGATGAAAGGTTTGTCACCACCTCGGTGTGCACCTCAAGCCCTGAGGCTGCTGCCAGGAGGGAAGGGCTGGGCAGGGCTGTGGCACTGGGGAGCTGGGGCTGTCCAGGCCATCCCTGGGGACATCCCTGGGGATGCTGAGCTGGTGCTGTCCCCGCAGGCATCTCCAGGCTGGACGATCAGATCTTCCTCAACAGGAACCCGGGCGTGCCCTCCGTGGTGAAATTCCACCCCTTCACCCCCTGCATCGCTGTGGCTGACAAGGACAGCATCTGGTGAGGGCTGGGGACACGGGGGGGACAGCAGGGACAGCATCTCCCGAGGGCTGGGGACACGGGGGGACAGCAGGGACAGCATCTCCCGAGGGCTGGGGACACGGGGGGCACAGCTGGACCTTTGTCCTGGCTCTCTCTCAGAGGTGCAGGTGTTGAAATCCTGCCCTGGGAGGGTGGCACAGATTTGCTGTGGCTGCCCCTGGATCCCTGGCAGTGTCCCAGGCCAGGCTGGAATAACCTGGGACAGTGGGAGGTGTCCCTGCCATGGCAGGGGTGGCACTGGATGGGATTTGAGGTCGTTCCAATCCAAACCATTCCATGATTCCACGGAATTATTAATCAATTATTATTCCATGTGTTATTAATCAAACGATGCCAAACTCCAAAGGAGAAATCCCAAACAGGGAAAGGAGTGCATCTCTACAGCTTGCACAGAGAACTGAACACTCACATGTTTGTTCCTGCCCAGTTTCTGGGACTGGGAGAAGGGGGAGAAGTTGGATTATTTCCACAACGGGAACCCTCGGTACACGCGGATCACGGCCATGGAGTACCTGAACGGGCAGGACTGCTCCCTGCTGCTCACGGCCACAGGTAAGGGACTCTGTCCCTCCAGCAGGGCCTTGGCACAGCTCCAGTCCAGGTGAGCTGCTCTGCACCTGTCCCCTCCATGGCTTGGTCCCAGGCTGGCTCTGCCCTCCCTGCTCTCAGCTCAGAGCCATTTCCACTTCCTTGTACTGAAACCTCTCAGATGGATTTTCCAAGGACTGACCAGGCCAGCACTTGCTGAAGTCACTCCCACCTGAGTCTTTGCTTGTTGTGGTCACCCCCTCCTATGGCCCACCTGGGGAAAGGTGATTTGAGCTGGTCACAGCTGCTGTCCAGAGCTGGAATTGTGCAGCAGCCAAAGTGCAGGAGCTGCAGTTGTGTTCTGTGCTGGGCTCGTGTGCAGGCAGGGCTCAGCCTCGGCCCCAAAGCTCTCAGGTGGGTCTGAGTTCCTCTCCAGGTCACACCTCACCTGAGCAGCTCCAGCTGCCCCCAGGGGTTTGCATGAGGAGCTCCTGCCCATTCTGTGCTCTGGGAAGCTGAGCCAGACCTGCTCCTCTCCCAGGGAACCATTCCAACCCTGCACTCCGAGTGTTTTCAACAGCTCCTCCAGATTCCTGCTCAGGTTGGCTGTAATGAAGGCAGGAGGAAGGGGAGCTGAGAGAGCCTTTAGGACATATTTCTTTCAATTTATTGATTCTTAGCACAAAAGTTTCACAGATGGGGAGCAAATTGAAAAAAACACACGATGTTCTTGAAAGATTTGCTGCTGATGGGTTGGGCTTTGATGCTGCTGCTTCCGTGGGGCTGCTTTGTGTTGAGTGGGTACTTGTGTGGCCCTCGGCACCAATCCAGAGATAAATCCTGCAGAAAATGAATGTCAAGGAAATGGAGAGACATTGAATGTCAGGTGTTGTTCAGGGGAGGAGAAAAAAACTCTTCCAGAACAGCTCCAGTAGAACAAAGCTTTAGGTTTCTTGGATGTAAATTAGAGAGGGAAAACAACTCCAACAAAAAGCATTCGAGTGACACTCTGAGATGTGGGGTCTGTGTGACTTCAGCTCTGCTCCTCCTCCTCTTCCTCGTGCACAAGCAGCTGCAGGAGCTGCCCCAGCAGTGACTTTGCTTTGTGTTCTTTCTCTGTGCCCCCCAAGACGATGGTGCCATCAGAGTGTGGAAGAACTTTGCAGACCTGGAGAAGAACCCCGAGATGGTGACAGCCTGGCAGGGGCTGTCAGACATGCTGCCAAGCACTCGAGGTGGGTCCCACTGGGGTTTCTGTTGAGAGGGTGAAAATCAACTTTGCAGGAGGAGCCTGTGACCTCCTTTAGCCCCAGCTCCAATTTTGGCTCCTGTTCCTCCCTGTTCATTGTGGGTCAGGAGGTGGCAGAGGGACGTGTGCTCTAAATCTGGCCCGTGCAGAAGGGCAGCACAGTGAGACATTGGCCTGCTTGGAATGTTTGGAAAGCTGGGCAGAAAAGGGTGTAAAAAAGGAGCCTTGGCATCCAGCCACACATGGGATGAAGCCAGAAAACCAGTGTGTGTAACCCTGAAATCTGTTTTAGGACATTACAAGTTTTGGGACACTAAAGGAGGTTTTGGGATATTTAAAGGAGGTTTTGGGATATTTAAAAGAGGTTTTGGGATATTAAAAGAGGTTTTGGGATATTAAAGGAGGTTTTAGGACACTAAAGGAGGTTCTGGGATATTAAAGGAGGTTTTACAGCATTGCAGGAGGTGGATGTTCCCTCATTCCCAGAGCCCATCAGGTGCTGATGCTCTGATGGCAGTTCTCTGTCCCTGGATGTTTCTGCTCAGGGCTGCAGGTTGTTCTGTGTGTGCTGTGCTTCCATCCTTGGTGGATTGATGGGGGAGGCTGCCTGGCCCCTGCTGTGCACGAGGTCACATGAGATGACCATCATCCTTCATCCTGACCTTAAAGGCTGACAGTTCTCATTTCTGAGCTGCTGTGCTTCATCCCAGGAGCCTGACACAGCTCTTTCAGCTATTCATTGGATTTTCCTGGGGCTGCCTGGTGTGTTTTTCCCCTGGCACCTCTCAGGGAGCAGGAGCTGTGTTTTGTGTGAGGGCAGTGCCCAGAGCTGATGAGGAGCTGCTGGAAGCTCAGAGCCTGCTGTGCCAGTGGCACAGGCTGCCCTTCCCAAGGTGGCAGCAGGAGCAGAGGGGCTGCTGTGAGCAGGCAGGGCCCAGGAGTTGTGACAAATTGTCCTTTGTGGTGTCACTCTGTAGTTCTGTGCCAACAAAGACCAGCTTTGCTGCTTGATGTTTCCCATCCCTGGATTCAGGATCTGGTTTCTGGGAGCTGGGAATGTCCCTGGGCTGCCCTGGCCATGGCTCTGCTCCTGGGCAGGGAGTCCACCTGTCCTGCCTTCCCTTCCACCTGCACTGTGCTGGTTGTGCCTCACTCTGGACAGGATTAACACCCAGAAAGGACTGTCAGTGTCACAGGACAGGATTAACACCCAGAAAGGACTGTCAGTGTCACAGGACAGGATTTAACACCCAGAAAGGACTGTCAGTGTCTGACACTGCAGAACAGGCTCAGCTCTCAGAGCTGGGTGGTTCCATTTGCCAAAACAGGACTGGGGAAACTTTTAAATCCATTCTCTTTAGCATTGGTTTGGGGTTTTTTTCTCCCCTTTGCTTTTTCTTTCCCTTGTGGACTGAAGCAGTCTGGGGCCAGTTTTCTTTGCCTTCCACCTTCCCAGCAGATTGGGCAGAAGAGAAGGACAGATCTGTTTGTGGACAGAGAAATGAGTGTAGCCACTTGAAAAGAGCTAAGTGGAGCAGGTCCCTGTGGAGAGGAGAGTCTTCAGAGTCATCTGCTGCCAAGGCCACAGCTGTGGTCCAGCACTGCCTCACAAATCTGAGGATGCATCTTGGAAGCTGCAGAGCTCAGGAGTTTTCCTGGAGTTTGTTTGCTGCCACTCTTGATTCCCTTCCCTGCTGTCCCAGCTTTTCCCCTGTGTCATGATGTCACCCTCAGCCCTGAACTGCTCTTGAGAGCGGCCAGGACACGGCCAGGACTTGACTTTCAGGGCCATTTTCCTACTTACAAAAGGAGAGAGGAATGTGTCACACCTGAATGTTTGGATGTTTGAGAAGCAGCCCTGGGTTGTGGGGGATGGACAGATGGACAGATGGACACTCAGGGGCAGCCCAGGGCAGGCACAGAGCTCCCACATTTCCCCTGGGAGGGCAGGGCTGGGCTGGGGGGCTGTTCCCTGTGGGCTGTGGGCACACAGGCCCTGATCCTTGGCACATCTGTGCCCAACCCAGGAGCTCTTGGGTGTCTGCCTGTGCTGGAGGAGAGCAGGGCCCAGCTGAGGCTGGGGGGCTCCTGCAGGGCTCCCACCCAGCCAGGTCCTGCTCCCCACAGGCTGCTGCCCTCCCAAAACTGCTGTGCTGCTCTGGGTGCTGCTGCTTCTCTTTCGTGTTCTCCAGGTTGAGTTGCTGTTTCTAATCCCTGCTTTAAGCTGGGTTTTGCTCTGGCTGACCCTGACCCTGCTGATCCCTGTCTCCTCACAGGTCTGGCCCGAAGGGTGTCCATCTACCTGGACAGGAGCAAGCAGGGAGGTGAGTGCTGCTCCTCTTACCTGTGCTCAGGGGGTGGCAGGAGCTCCTCAGGGTGCTTGGTTGGGGTTTTGCTGTGTTTTGAGGGATTTTGGGTCCCTGTGGCTCCTGGAAGCTTTGCTTCCAGCCCTGCCATCCCCTGCCCATGCAGGGAGGGATCTGTGCTCCCTGGGCAGGCACAGACCCTGCTGGGAGAAGGGAACCTTCCTGCCAGCCTCTCTGAGCTCCCCCAGCCACAGATGTGGGGGGATTTGGGAATCTCTCTTTTCCAGGGAGATTTCAAAGCATCCCTGGACTGAAGGGTTGGAGTGGGAGGTCCCAAATGGAGCAGAAAGCTGATGTGGGTTTGGCTGGGCTTTATTTGTAACAGCCCTGGGCTGTAAAGATCCTGTGGAAAGGAGAAGCTGGGGAGTCTTTCCCAGCAGCCTCAGAATCGTGGCAGAGATAAACCAAAGAGAAAAAAGGGGAAATTTAATTTGGATCCATGGGAATAGTTCTTGCCTGTGAGGGTGGGGAGGCCCTGGCACAACTGTGGCTGCCCCTGGATCCCTGGAATTGTCCCAGCCCAGGTTGGATGGGGCTGGGAGCAGCCTGGGACAGCGGGAAGGTGTCCCTGCCATGGCAGGGGTGGCACTGGAGGGGCTGTGCCCAACCCAAATCCTTCTGGGTCTCTGATAAATGTCACAAATTGCACTGTGCCACGGGGAGGGGAGGTGCAGGACGTGCCCAGCGTGTCGCAGGGTCCCTGGGCAGGGTCTGTGTGGCTCTGGGTCCCCAGCAGGAGGGGGAGCAGGTGGCTGATGTGCCGGGGGCTGCTCGTGGTGACGTCACCCAGGATGTTCATCAATTATTGATATTTGCTGAGTGATCAGAGCTGGCTGTGTCTGCCCTGATTAATCAGCCAGGCTGCTGGCAGGGCTGATTCAGAGCTCGTTAGTGGAGCTGAGCAAATCTCTGTGGTGTGGGAGCTGGGGCAGGAGCGAGCAGAGCTGATGTGTGGCTGCTGCTGCTGCCTGGCTGCAAAATCCCCCAGCCAAGGCTAAAATTAGCAGGGCTTGGCTGCAGGGAATCCCTGCTCAGGGAATCCCTGCTCAGGGAGCTGAGCACGGAGCAGTTGCAGGGAATTCCAGAGCTGGATCGATGCTGTGCTGCCAGCCCAGGGCTCAGGGGCAGGGCAGCTCCAGGAAATCCTTCTCCAGCTGCCTCTGCCCTGCTGCTGACAAAACAGCACAGGCATCCCCCTTCCCTCTGGAGAGCTGTAAAAAATGCATGGCATTAGTGCTCTCCTGTACAGCAGCAGTGTTGGGACACTGCCCCAGCCCTGGAAGTGTCCCAGGCCAGGCTGGAGCTGCTCAGGGGATCAGACTCAGGCTCAGCCTGGGGACCAGGGGGCACAGGGAAGGCAGGAAGGCTTCCCAAATTCCCAGGAACTCACACCAGGAGGGCTGCAGGAGAAGCAGCACAGTTCTCAGATTGTTTGGTGGCAATAAACTCACTGGAGAAATGGCAGCTCCAGGGGTTTGTGTTCTTTTAATTGAATTCCCAGCATCCCAGCTCCTGCTGTCCCTCACTGCAGAGTCCTTGGCAGGAGGAGGGTGACACTTTTTGAGAGGATGTTGTAGAAATTAATGATGAGTGAGGTCATCCAACCCTCCCACTGCTTCCTGGAAATTAAAACAGGGATGAGCTTCACTGCTCAGCCAGGAGGGCCCGTGATTAAAAAATGATCAGGCAGATTTCAGGGTGGTTTGTGCTGTGTTCCATGGAGGTATTCCTGATTCCACTGAAATGCCAAGGACAGCCTGGCCGTGCTCCTGTGATGTTACAGATGTTGGGAATGCAGCTGCTTTCACCACATTAGCACTGGAATCTTTCCATGGAATTGTCCATTCCAGGCAAATGTCTCTGGCTCAGGGGCAGTCCTGAGGGAACAGCCTTGGGAAGTTTTACCTCCAGGAGCAGCTGTTGGTGTGGATAAACTCAACCATACAGAGCTGCCAGTGCTGGCTTTAAAAAACAAACAAACAAAAAAAAACAAACAAAAAACCCAAACCAAAAACAACGACACCTCCAGCACAGACATTTAAAAATTCCTTTCCCTGAGCTGTGGAAGATTTGTTGCTCATTATCTAAGAACATAATATCCCTTAGGGGAAAATGGTGCTCTCAGCTCCTGATGCATTGCAGCAGTGCAGGGCTGGTTCCTGCAGCTCTGGGAGCACCAGGATTCACCAGTGGGCTGTGCATGGGGCTGGGACAGCTCTGTCCCTTGGAGGGTGACAGGTCAGGCAGAGCCAGCTCTGGGGCTCAGAGCAGCACCTGTGGGCAGGAGAGGATCCAGAGCAGCTCAGGTGTGTTCAGTACCTGTGGCAGGAGGGGCTGGGGAGCAGCTCAGGTGCCAGGCCCAGGAGCCAAAGCCCTGTGGGTGGGCTGAGGCTCAGTTGTAACATCCTGGAGCAGGACCTCTGTTAATTAAAAAGGAAATGATCATTAGTATTCATCCCACGTTCCCTCCCCATCCCAAAACACCGTGAATTGAGCATGGAGACATGAGCCAATCCTGGATCATCTCTGCCATGCAAACCTGTGCTTGTACATAGAAATAGTTCAGCTATTTCTGTCTCATTCCATACTGTGAGTGCCAGCTCTGGGTGGAACATTTCACAGTCAGAGGAAGCTTTCCTTCCCCTCACACACTTCCAAGTGACTGAGTTGTACATTGACATTTATGTCCAAGGGCTTTTCTGCTCTCCAGACAGGTTGGAATTCTGGTTCAGCATTCCCAGGTGCATCCCCTTTTTGGCCAGGGCACCTTTTTGGGGTGCAGCAGGAGCAGAGCCCCCAGCCCAGAGCCCAGCCCAGGATCCTTGCAGCCAGGACCCAGCACCTCCAGGCTTTGGGATGATCCAAACCCTGCCCTTCCCTCTTCCAGGGAGCAGCAGTTATCCCTGAGCTGAACTATTGAAGTTTTAATAAGAAAGGCAGAAGCTGCAAGGTCTCGAGCCACACCAGACCCAGCATCATCCCTGGATGTGCCCAAGGCCAGGCTGGACAGGGCTTGGAGCAGCCTGGGACAGTGGAAAATGTCCCTGCCCATGGCAGGGGTGGTTGTTGAGGTCCCTTCCAACCCAAACCATTCCAGGATTCTGTGTTCATTCCCTCCTTTTTTTCCAGCCTGGTTGGCAATGAACCCTTGCCCTTTCCATCTGCTTGTCTCTCCTGGGAATCTTTGTGCAATCCCTCTGGAGCCTCTTCCCTCAGTGAGACTTTCCCTGCCCTTCTAGATGTCATTGCTGAATATCCTCAGTGACAAACTCCTGACAGGCACACCAGGAGAGCCACCAAAAATGCCAGCTCTGCCCCCAAACTCAGAACAGCCTGTCCCTGGAACCACAGCTGGATGGGACTTGGTGCTGATCAGAAAGAAACTTTCCCCAAACTGGGGGGTGTTCCTGGGGAATTGGGAGCTCCCCCAAACTGGGGGGTGTTCCTGGGGAATTGGGAGCTCCCCCAAACTGGGGGGTGTTCCTGGGGAATTGGGAGCTTTGGAGCTGCCTCAGAGCTGTTTGCCTGCTGAGCTCCATCAGGGATGGTAGCAGCAGATCCAGCTCAGCTGCCAGGTTAATCCTGTCACATGGGCTGTAAACAGATGACAAATGCAAACACTTCAGTGGTGTTTATCATCTCCATCACTGCCTGCTTGTTTGCCTCAGCTCTCCAGCCCCTCGAGCTGCCAGGCAGTCTGAAGGAACAATCCATTTGACTGAAGATAAAGGTCCAGGCTCCCAGGTCAGCCCAGAGTCCCGAATTTCCTGCAGGGAGGTGAGGGACCGGCAGTAAACATCAGTGACCTCCTCCATGGATGTGGCAGGATCAGGAATGGGCTCGGATGTGATGCTCAGGAAGGGGAGAGGGGCAGAATGGCAGAATGTTTTCTCTGAAGCTGTGCAGAACAAGGTCATCCCATCATGCTGGAGGAGAACTCCGTGTTCATTGGACGTGGCTGCTGCTTCCTTTGTGCTCTGTAACTGTGAATGTTCTGGTACAAGGTACTTGTGGGCCTTTGGTGACAAAAGAGCACATTGGGCAGGCTTAGATTTCCTGCTGGGGATGATTCCTGGCAGTAAATCCGGACAAATGCACGTTTTTACCTTGTGGACAAGCACGTTGTGGAGTGGAGCCACAGGGATGGTGCTGGAGGCACTGAGTGCTGGGGGCAGGAGCTGCAGTCCTGATGCATTGCAGAGGGTTCTGACTCCAGGTCTGGGTGGTTATGAAACACTGCTCAGCACCAGGGACTCGGCCTGGCACGGAGGAGAGGCTGGACAACGGCTCTGAGAGGCTGGGATGGTGCTTTGAGGGACAGGAATTCTGCTCTGAGACAAGGATGATGCTCTTGGGCAGGAATGGTGTTCTGAGAAACAGGGATGCCGCTATATGAGGCAGGAATTCTACTCTGAGACAGGAATTCTGCTCTGAGCCAGGAATTCTACTCTGAGGCAGGAATTCTACTCTGAGACAGGAATTCTGCTCTGAGACAGGAATTCTGCTCTGATACAGGAATTCTGCTCTGAGACAGGAATTCTACTCAGACAGGAATTCTGCTGCTGTCCCTGCCCTCCCGAGGGGCTGGAGCAGACACCAAGCCTGGATTTCTCCCCTGGTTCCCTCCCGTGGTGCTGCCGGGGGTTTTGTTTGTGTTTTTAACACAGCGTGGATGGGTTGTGCTGAAGTTGCCCTGGAGATGTGATCTGTGCCCTCAGGGATGAGAGCACTGTGAGGGTGCTGGAGCTGCTGTCACTGCAGGGTGTTCCCCTCCTCACAGTCAGTGCAGCGAACTGGTTTGAGCTCCCTCCAGTTGTTAAATTCTCTCCGTGGCTGCCCTGGCTTGGCTGTTCCTTGTCCAGGAGCATCTCCCACATCCTGGTGACAGAACCAGGGCTCGGTCCAGGAGCTGTGGCTGGGAGGTGGCACCAGCTGAGTCTCTCCCATCGGCGTTCAGTGTCAGTGCTGTGTGCAGTGCTGGGCACTGCTGCCCCCGGCAGTTCCTGGAAGTTGTGCTTCCCTCCCCAGGGACCGAGCAGGCTCAGAGCAGGCAGGGTTTGCACTCAGATGCAGGAGCAGCTGATTCAGCCCCATCTGGAGGATGTCTGGGGTGTCTGCGTGTGTCATTTTGCATTTCCCCTGGCTGTGACAGCGTCTGCAGCGCGAGGTCAGCAGAGCTGATGCTCCAGGGAGTGCAGCCTTGCCTTGTTGTGTCTCAGGAGCAGGGATGGTGGTGGACTGGGAACAAGAAACCGGGCTCCTGATGACCTCGGGGGACGTGAGGATAATCCGGATCTGGGACACGGATCGGGAAATGAAAGTACAGGTAACAGTGCCAGAGCCATCCCGTGGGCACAGCGCCCCAGAGCTCCTGGGACTGCTCTGGGAGGAGCTGCCAGCTCCTGGAGCTTCCCTGCTTCCCATTCCCTGCTTCCCTGCCCCAGGGTCATGTTCCAAGGCCACACGGATACTCAGGGAGTGGGTCAGGGCTCTCCTGGAAGCTGCTGTGCTGTTCTGGGTAGGCACCAATGTTTGGAGAAGACGGGGCTGTGGAATCCAGAGCTGGGTACTGGGATGCAGAGATGAGCACTGGGATGCAGAGTTGGGCACTGGGATGCAGAGTTGGGCACTGGGATGCAGAGATGGGCACTGGGATGCAGAGATGAGCACTGGGATGCAGAGTTGGGCACTGGGATGCAGAGATGGGCACTGGGATGCAGAGATGAGCACTGGGATGCAGAGGAGAGCACTGGGATGCCATCCCAGTTGGATTCCATAGTAACTGCAATAGTTTACAGGTCTGTGAAAGCACACACAGCTCCTGGGCTGTGTCATGGGAAAGGCCCTGCCAGAGTTCACTGAGCCCCAATCACGTGGAATTTTCTCAGAAATTCCAAGGAGAAGCAGGTGGTCGCTGAGAATGGAGGCACCATGCTGGAATAAAAAGGAAGTGGAGCTTTCAAAGCTTCTCGAAATTAATTACCCTTGGATGAACATTAATTGCGACACTTTGACCCTGCGATGCAGGATAATTAAGCCTCTGTTCATCTTAATTACTTTCACATATTATTTTTTTCTATGCAAATTAGGGAGCGGCAAAATTCAGGAGGCGAAAATCTTTTAAATGATGATGATTAATGATTGCACCGAAAGTATCTAAAAACATGTTGTTTCTTTTTTTAATTGCAAAGATTGGGTGTTGAAATTCAAGTGTTTGGAACTTCCTGACTCAGTAACTGGGAAAGTGAGAATCAGCACAAAGAGCAGCAATAAAGGAGGAGGATAAAGGTGCTTCCCTCTTTGAACTCCAGAAACCCACAGCTCTGGAAGCACAGGGCTGGAGCTGAGGAGCAAGTGCTTCATTTGCACTTCTGCTGAGTGTTGCTGCTTCAAAGGAGGAGCTGGGGGTGGCCAGAGCCTGCAGCAGCCCCAGGCCTGGTGCCTCTCCCTGCTCAGCCCAGGCTGCAGCAGCAGCTCCAGGGGGGGAAATGCACAGAGGCAGGAGCAGGGCTGAGGTGTGGAATGAGCTCCTGCAGCAGCCTGGGCTGTGAAAGGTGTGCCCATGGCAGGAGGGATGAGATGGGAGTGCCCACGGTGTCCCCACGGTGTCCCCACGGTGTCCCCATGCCTGAGATGGGCTGTAGGGTCCTTCCCCACCCAAACCATTCCAGGATTACCACTCCTGCTTCTGCAGTGCTGCTCAGCATTTTTCCCTGGTTTGAACTGCAAGTGTTTTTCCTCCCAACAGGCCCAGGGATTATTCTGAGCAATTCTTCTGCCTCCAGAAGTGAAAGGGGGGAGGTGGCAGCGTGGGTGCCCAGCTGTTCCCAGCTGTGTGTTCCCTGCAGCTCCAGCTGCCTTTTTCCATGTCCCTTTCCCAGCACACCTCTGAGGGACTCTGCTGGGTGCCCCTGTCACATGTGCCATGGCAGGGATGGGACAGAAGGCACAGCAGTGCCTGGCTTGCTCTGGGGCTGTGCCAGGAGCTGAAGTGTCACTGGTGGGGCTCAGGGTGCCAGGGCTGCCTCACCCTGCTCAGTGTGAGGATGAGGAGGAGGATGGGGATGGATCAGGACCTTGGTTCAGAGCCCTGATGAAGTCCCTGAGGGCAGGCCATGGTGTGTGTGTGAGATGGCCCAGGCCATGCTGTGTGTGTGTGTGATGACCCAGGCCATGCTGTGTGTGTGTGTGATGACCCAGGCCATGCTGTGTGTGTGTGATGGCCCAGGCCATG
Source organism: Sturnus vulgaris (assembly GCF_052056855.1). Lineage (NCBI taxonomy): Eukaryota > Metazoa > Chordata > Aves > Passeriformes > Sturnidae > Sturnus > Sturnus vulgaris. Next base: position 929,699 of record NC_142262.1, read on the forward strand.
CTGTGTGTGTGTGATGGCCCAGGCCATGCTGTGTGTGTGTGTGATGACCCAGGCCATGCTGTGTGTGTGTGATGGCCCAGGCCATGCTGTGTGTGTGTGATGGCCCAGGCCATGCTGTGTGTGTGGTGGCCCAGGCCATGCTGTGTGTGTGTGATGGCCCAGGCCATGCTGTGTGTCTGTGGTGGCCCAGGCCATGCTGTGTGTGTGTGGTGGCCCAGGCCATGCTGTGTGTGTGTGGTGGCCCAGGCCATGCTGTGTGTGTCTGTGATGGCCCAGGCCATGCTGTGTGTCTGTGGTGGCCCAGGCCATGCTGTGTGTGTGTGGTGGCCCAGGCCATGCTGTGTGTGTCTGTGATGGCCCAGGCCATGCTGTGTGTCTGTGGTGGCCCAGGCCATGCTGTGTCTGTGATGGCTCAGGCCGTGCTGTGTGTGTGTGGTGGCTCAGGCCATGCTGTGTGTGTGTCTGTGGTGGCCCAGGCCATGCTGTGTGTGTGTCTGTGGTGGCTCAGGCCATGCTGTGTGTGTGTGGTGGCCCAGGCCATGCTGTGTGTCTGTGGTGGCTCAGGCCATGCTGTGTCTGTGGTGGCCCAGGCCATGCTGTGTCTGTGGTGGCTCAGGCCATGCTGTGTCTGTGATGGCTCAGGCCATGCTGTGTCTGTGGTGGCTCAGGCCATGCTGTGTGTGTGATGGCTCAGGCCATGCTGTGTCTGTGGTGGCTCAGGCCATGCTGTGTGTGTGGTGGCCCAGGCCATGCTGTGTGTGTGTCTGTGGTGGCCCAGGCCATGCTGTGTGTGTGTCTGTGGTGGCTCAGGCCATGCTGTGTCTGTGGTGGCCCAGGCCATGCTGTGTCTGTGGTGGCTCAGGCCATGCTGTGTGTGTGATGGCCCAGGCCATGCTGTGTGTGTGTGATGGCCCAGGCCATGCTGTGTGTGTCTGTGGTGGCTCAGGCCATGCTGTGTGTGTGTGATGGCCCAGGCCATGCTGTGTGTGTGTCTGTGATGGCCCAGGCCATGCTGTGTGTGTGTGATGGCTCAGGCCATGCTGTGTGTGTCTGTGGTGGCTCAGGCCATGCTGTGTGTGTGATGGCCCAGGCCATGCTGTGTGTGTGGTGGCCCAGGCCATGCTGTGTGTGTGTCTGTGATGGCTCAGGCCATGCTGTGTCTGTGGTGGCTCAGGCCATGCTGTGTCTGTGATGGCTCAGGCCATGCTGTGTGTCTGTGGTGGCCCAGGCCATGCTGTGTGTTCTGCCCTCTTGCAGGACATTCCCACGGGAGCTGACAGCTGTGTCACCAGCCTGTCGTGTGACTCTCACCGCTCCCTGATCGTGGCGGGGCTGGGGGACGGCTCCATCCGAGTGTTCGACAGGAGGATGGCCCTCAGTGAATGGTAACTCTGTCCTTGTGTCCTCGCCGGCCTCGGGGGGCCTCCCCCGTGCCCTGCTCACCTCACACGTGTCCCTTTGGTGTCCCTTTGTCCCCAGCCGGGTCATGACCTACCGGGAGCACACGGCCTGGGTGGTGAAGGCTTACCTGCAGAAACACCCCGAGGGCAACATCATGAGCGTCAGGTACCCGGGGCTGGCAGCCCTGCAGCTGTTTGCCCTCACTCACAATTTGGTTTTCACTTTAAATTCTGTCCCTGCTATTCCAGCAGCTTGGGAGGGTAAAGCTCCTGAGTTTGACATTTGCTTCAGTAATTAACTCCTGCTCCAAACTCGCTGGAGAGGAGGCAAAGAGGGATGTGGAGCTTTCCTTGGAAGGTTCTTGGTGTGGTCTGGGGGTGAACAGGGGGCTGGCACAACAAGGTGTGTGGGGAGGAGGGGAGGGGAGCAGGAGCTGGGTGTGGAATATCTTCTCTGGGGGGATTTACTGCCAACATCTCCGTGGGGTCATGTGGGGGAGAACAAGAGGAGGATGTGGATGGTGCATCTGTCAGTTCCTGGGCAGGATTCCTGTGCAATTCCCTAAATCCATTCTTGCTGCCTGGCAAACACCGTGGCCAGAGCAGCAGGTACTGATTTGGCCATTAAGGAACAGCAGAACAGAATTTATTGTCACAAAGCCACCGTTTGCACACAAAGAGCCTCTTTTTCTTGATTAGAAAATGGAAACAAAACATAATTTTCTGGGATTCAGAACATTCCTGAGGCGGGGGATGGGCCAGCAAAAATGTATTAAGATTTTCAGACAGGGGATTATGTGATGCAGCTGCCAGATTTGTCGAGCTCCCATATTGGAGTTTTTAATCTTCCTCTCCATAAGCTCCTCCAGCAGCTCCAGGGGTCAGGTCCCTGTGCCCAGGCCTGAGGGCTGGTAGTCCCCTCTCCTCAGAGCCCTTCCAGCCTGGGAGCTGCTCCTGGGGCTGCAGAGCTCTGAGGGAATGTTGGGCTTCCAAAGGCAGGTCTGGGCTCTTCCCAGAGGAGCTCAGCTTGTGGAGCTGAGCCACCTCCCTTCCAGTTCCTCCCAGTTCCCTCTGACAGCCAAATCCAAGGAAAACAAATGACAGGACACAGGGAGATCCTGGTGTCCAGGCTCTTGGAGTAAAGGATGGCACCAGCACATCCCCTCTTGCAGCTTTCCAAGGCAATTTCCTGCAGGAATTTGGGGCTGCCATGGAGCTGGGTGTGTTGGGTGTGCCAGAACAGGGAGGGCACACTTAGAAATGGGCTGGGAGTGAGAGAGGCAGTGAGGGATCAGAAATTTGGGATCAGCAATTCAGGATCAGTTTGGGATCTCTCCCGAGCTGTTCCCTCAGCACAGAATGTGCTCTGGGCGGGAACTCTGCTGTGTGTGTCCCTGTCCCAGTGCCCCATGGAGGTGTTTGGCTCATGGGCAGCCCTACAGCTGCATTTCCTGGGCTCTGGGCTGGGACTGGGCACAGGCTGAGCCTGGCTCTGTGTTTTCAGTGTCAATGGTGACGTTCGTTTCTTCGACCCCCGCATGCCCGAGTCCATGAAGGTGCTGCAGATTGTCAAGGGGCTCACAGCCCTGGACATCCATCCCCAGGCCAACCTGTTTGCATGGTGAGTGCTGAGATCATCCCTGCTGCCATCCCTGCCCAGGCAGCTCTGCAGTGAGCCCAGGGTGATCAGAGGGATGGAGCAGGGCCTGGACACAGGCACACAATTCCCACTGCCACAAAGTGGGAATTATCCATAGGATAGTGGGGGGAAATTCTTCCCTGCATGGGTGGGGAGGCCCTGGCAGAGGGTGCCCAGAGAAGCTGTGGCTGCCCCTGGGTCCCTGGAAGTGTTCCAGGAAGATCCAGGCTGCCCCTGGGTCCTTGGAGCAGCCTGGGACAGTGGAAGTTATCCCTGCCTTGGCAGAGGTGGAGCAAGGTGGGCTTTAAGGTCTCTCCCAGCTCCGAGCATCCCATGAATCCATGATCCCTGGAGAGGATGATTTCTCTGCACAGACATCATTCATGGGGTGCTGTTCCCTTTCCTGTTTTTAACCCCAGCACAGCAGTGCAGCTCCTTCCCTGTGTTTGCTGCTCAGGAGCTTTATCCCTTTTTTTATCCATTAGTGAAGCCGTGGGTCCCTGTTCTGTGTCTGTATTTCTGGGCTCTGAGCAGGGACCAGCAGCTGCTCCACAGCCCCGTGGCCTGGAGCCTGTTTGGGATGCACTGGGTGTGTTTGGGCATCAGCCCTCTGTGCTTTCCTGTCCCAGGTGACCACAGGTCACCGTGGTTCTGGCCACCACTTAAATGCTCTCCCGTGGAGAAGTGGCTGCTCTCTGGCCTGGCACACAGCTCAGCCAGGGGCTGCAGAAGCAGTTTTGTCCCCTGCCAGCATTCCCAGTGATTGTGTGTTGTGTCCCTTCCTTTCCAGTGGCTCCATGAACCAGTTCACTGCCATCTACAACGGCAATGGAGAGCTGATCAACAACATCAAATACTACGATGGCTTCATGGGACAGAGAGTGGGAGCCATCAGCTGCCTGGCCTTCCATCCTCACTGGGTCTGTGTCCCTGCTGCCATCGGGGCTTGGCACAGAGACCCCCCCAGAGTGAAGGGAGCTGTCCCAGCCTCCTGCAGCTCCACTCCCCATCCCAGCTCTGCAGCCTGGCTCAGCTCACACTCCTTGGTCACACTCCCAAATTCCCAAAGTCTTTATTCACTCCCTGCCTGGGCTCTGCTGCCGTGCAGGAAAAGCTGCACCTCAGGAAAACGAGAGAGCTGCAAAAATTAAAGCATGGGCTGGTAAAGGCTGGAATGAGGCAGAACAAAAAGAGATTTTGGGGTCTGTCACAGCTGAGGGGCTCTCAGTAGTTACAGAGAGAATCTGCTCAGGGAGGAGAGAGGTCCCATCCATGTAGTGGACTTTGCTCACCCGGGAAGGAGAATAAATGGAGGAGCTGGAAAAGCTGAGAAAACAGTGAATGGATGGGAGAGCTGGAGGGAGTTACAAGAGTTACTTTTGAAAGCTGTAGATCAGCTCACAAGTATTTAATATGTAATGGGAAGAGCAGTTTGCTCTTTAAACAAGCGAAACAAAGCCCTGCCCGGCCAGGCCAGGTCCCCTCACTGCAGGAAATTCTCATTTTCAGCCCAGGCACTGGCTCCTAACGAGCAGATTTGCAGTCATTTAGAGAAATGATGTTGGCAGTTGGCAACTAATAGTGCCCATAATTTTTCCCTGTGGCTGAAACGGGCCTATAACTCCTGCAGAGCTGTGGAGCAGCTGGGTGTCCCTGCTGAATGTCACTGTCACCTGTGCCTGTCACTGCTCCACACCTGGACCGTGGAGTTGGTCACAGGAGCAGCAGCTCAGGGAGCTGGGAATGGGATTGGGACTCCAGGGGAGACTGGGAGAGCTGGGATTGGGACTGGGACACCAGGGGAGGCTCAGGGAGCTGGGAAGGGGCTCAACCTGGAGAAAAGGAGGCTCAGGAGGGACCCCCTGGCTCTGCACAGCTCCCTGACAGGAGGGGGGAGTCAGGATCTGCTCCCAGGGAATGGGGACAGGACAAGGGGAGCTCAGGGGGGACAGCAGCAGGAGTTTCCCCATGGAAAGGGAGGGCAGGGGTTGGAACTGCCCAGGGGGGTTTGGTGCCCATCCCTGAGGGTGCCCAAGGAACACCTGGACTGCCAAGGTGGGCATCGGTCCCAGGTCGATGTCAGAGGGGTTTTCCAGCCTGGGTGAGGTGTGACCGTGGCTGTTGTCACTCTGACAGTGTTGTTGTCCCTCTGACCGTGCTGTTGTCACTCTGGCCGTGCTGTTGTCACTCTGACAGTGTTGTTGTCCCTCTGACCGTGCTGTTGTCCCGCTGACCGTGCTGTTGTCCCTCTGGCCGTGCTGTTGTCCCTCTGACCCTGCTGTTGTCCCTCTGACCGTGCTGTTGTCACTCTGACCCTGCTGTTGTCACTCTGACAGTGTTGTTGTCCCTCTGACCCTGCTGTTGTCTCTCTGGCCGTGCTGTTGTCTCTCTGGCCGTGCTGTTGTCGCTCTGACCGTGCTGTTGTCGCTGTGCTCTCCCGCAGCCCCACCTGGCCGTCGGCAGCAATGACTTTTACATCTCGGTGTACTCGGTGGAGAAGAGGATCAGATGACGGCGCGGCCGGAGCGGCTCCAGGCAGGGCCTCCCTGTACATAGAGAAATCATCGACTTGAATGTTTCGTGTTGGCTGCTGCTGCACCCCATAACTTGAACATTTGTTCTTCTGACTTAGCTACTGATGGGTTTGACGAGGGGAAGAGACAATCTCCTGGTTTTTGTTTTGTTTTGTTTTCCAGCTATATCCTCTAAAAGAAAAGGAACATTTATTTTTGTTTCCGGTGGTTGGCTTCTCTGTCAGAAACACGGCTCCTGAGCTTGGAAGGACTTGGATGAGGCAAAGCCCTTGAGAAGGGTCTTGTTTTAGTCTTTGTTCCTTGTTTTGCTGGAGTGTGGGTTCTTCAAGGACTGTGAGGACTCACCTACAGCTCCATGGGACCCTCCAGCTGCTGCCAACCCTGTGCCAAACCCAATTCCTGGGACAGGGCAGCACGGGATGTACCTGCCAGGGAGGCAGGGCAGCATCTCCTCTGCATGAACCTCCCCCTCCCTCCCTGCAGCAGCCTCTCCACTGGAAGCAAGGACAGCCCTGGTGGGGACCTGGTGGCCTGGGCAGGCAGGGATCCTGCAGGAAGGGGCTCAGGGAGATGACAAGAGCAGGGCAGGATGTCCCACACCACAAAACTACACGTCAGGACAACGAGGGAAGAAAGGGAACAAAGATCTCCAACATCCCAGCGAGCCTGGAGCAAGTCACGGGTGTGACCAGGGCCCGTCCTGGGCTCTGTGTGCTCCCCATGGCTGCTGTGCACCGAGGTGAGGTCAGGATTTGGGCACCTGGAGCTGCCATGGCTCACCTGCCCCTCTGGAACCAGGCATGGAAGCACCTGGGCACTGAGAATCACTGAGGAGGAGGAGGAGGAGGAGGAAGGCAGCCAGTCACTGCTCTGAGCCAGGCACCCTCGTCCCAGCTGCTCCACCTCCCCACCTTGCACGTGTGAATAATGAATGTTTTGTCCCTTGGGATCCGTTCTGGGGCTGGAGCTGGGTGTGGAAGGGAGAGCACAGCCAAAGGTCAGGTTTCCTTCCAGAGCTGCAGAACTCACTGCAGGCCTGGAATTCCCAGCTGGGATCCCAGCCAGGGCCAGGGGATCTGCAGGCTCCCAGCAAAGTCCAGCTGTGCTGCAGGAATGCAGCGAGGGAAGGGCTCAGGACCCTCTGTCCCTGTGCTGTGAAGGGCCCCCTGGCCACCCCCAGGTGCCCCAGGCTGTGTCAGGGACTGTGGCTTGGGAGAGGTCCCCAAACCATGTCAGGTATGCCCAAAGCCCCGTCCCCTGTCAGGGAGGCCGAGGGCCACATCCCAGGATGATGAATCAAAGGCTTTAAACTTCAAAACTACCTAAAAAACCCACTTCTAAGTTCCCCAAAGTGAATTATGGTCTAACAGCTGTGCCTCTTCCCCACCCGCTCCCGGGCTGTCCGCGGGGGTGGAGCCAGAGTTTGGGATCTCACCTAATCCTTTAACATTCACAGCTTCAAAAACAATAGGTTTTTAACTCGTATCAGTGTATTTGTGAAAGCAACAGGACATTCCTGGCGTGCTGGGAGCCGCTGCTCCTGCTCCGGTGCAGCCCCACGTCCAGGACGGGGGATTTTAAGGAATTGGGGCTGTTGGGATTTTTACCCGAGCGTGTGTGGGCTGTACTTCCACGGGTCTGATGCAGAGATTCAATCATGGGATCACAGAGTTTAACCAAGGATCTGGAGAGCGTCCTACCTTAAAAGTTCACTTATCTCTATTTATTTTACAAAAATAAAGTTTAAAAAAAATATATAAAAACCCCCACACGATTGTAATGTGAGAGTAAAACGATTACAGACAAATAAATGGTTAATAAAAAATAAATGCAGAAACACTTGGTGGTGTGAGGATCCTTGTGTGGGGCCGGGGGCAGCTGTGGCCCAGGAAGGAGCTGGGTGGGATTTGGGGATGGGAGGGGTCCCAGGGGAGGTGTTGGTGACAGATGCGTGTCCCAGCCCCGCTGGAGCAGCAGGAACGCCGATCCCAAATGCAGCTTTGGAGCCTGGCTGCAGCCCGGCTCGCTCCGAGGGGTGAGCTGCCTGGAGAAATGGAGAAATGAATAAATGGAGAAATGCAGAATTGAATAAATGGAGAAATGCAGAAATGGATCCTGGCAGTGCCGGGGAATGGCTGGACACGATGGGTCAGGGCGCTTTTCCACCCTGAACAATTCCATGACTCTAGGAATGAATCTGTGTTGTCCCTGAGCCCCCAGCCCCTACAGCCTCCCTCCCGTACCTCCCATTCCCTATATTATTATCCCTATTCCCGATATAATTATCCCCATTCCCTATTTTATTCCTATTCCCTGTTTTATCCCCATTCCCGATATTATTATCCCCATTCCCTATTTTAATCCCCATTCCCTGTATTTTATATCCCCATTCCCTATTTTAATCCCCATTCCCTGTATTTTTATCCCCATTCCCAGTATTTTAATTCCCATTCCCTATTTTCTATTCCCGTTCCCGGTATTCCCGTCCCCAGCGCGCCCTCTAGCGGCGCTCTCCCGCCGCTGCGGCGCTCGCTGCGCGTTGTGCGGGGCCGGGCCCCTCTCGGCCGCCGTCGGGGCCGGGCCGGGCCGGGCCGGGCAGGAGCGGCCATGGGGAACCTGTTCGGGCGGAAACGGCGGAGCCGCGTCACGGAGCAGGACCGGGCCGTGCTGGTGAGCGGGGGGTACCGGGATGGACCGGCCCGTGTCGGTGAGCGGTGCCGGGACGGACCGGGCAGTGCCTGTGAGCGGTACCGGGATGGACCGGCCCGGCCTGGCCCGGCTCCGGGCTCCCTGCGGCGATGGAGGAGCGGGGCTGGGGCTGAGCCGTTCCCGGTGCTGTCGGTGACACGGCGGGGACAGAGCGGGCGGGGCAGCGGCGCTGCTTGAGGGGGCGCTGGAGCTGTCAGGGCTGTGCTGTGACCGCTGTCCATCCCGCTGTCCGTCCCTCTGTCTGCCCGTCCCTCTGTCCGTCCCTCTGTCCCGCAGCAACTGAAGCAGCAGCGGGACAAGCTCCGGCAGTACCAGAAGCGGCTGAGCCTGGGGCTGGAGCGGGAGCGGGCGCTGGCCCGGCAGCTGCTCCGGGATGGCAAGAAAGAGTGAGGAGAGGGGAGGGGAGGAGAGGGGAGGGGATCGCCGGGCCGGGGCGGGGGCGGCAGGGTCACCTCCTGGGTGTCACCGGTGAGGAAACACCGCTGGATCCCAGGAATAGAGTCCCGGAATGGTTTGGGTGGGAGGGACCTTAAAGCTCATCCCATCCCACCCCTGCCATGGCAGGGACACCTTCACTGTCCCAGGCTGCTCCCAGCCCTGTCCAGCCTGGCCTTGGGCACTGCCAGGGATCCAGGGCCAGCCAGAGCTCTTCTGGGCACCCTGTGCCAGCCCTGCCCACCCTCACAGGGAAGGATTTATTCCCAATACCCAGTTTGCTCATCCTTGCAGGAGTTGGGCTGCCAGTTCGGCTGCACACGAGTTGTCCCCTTTTAGCAGAAGCACAGAAGAAGCCTGGCTTTGATGGGGCTCCTTTGGGCTTCATCCCCGCCGTGTTTCCCTCCCTGTGTGTCCCTCAGGAAAGCCATGCTCCTGCTGAAGAAGAAACGGTACCAGGAGCAGCTTCTGGATAAAACAGAGAACCAGATCAGCAACCTGGAGCGGATGGTGAGCGAGGCCTTGGGGTGTTCTGGGGTGGGGCTCCCCTGGATTCCCTGGAATCCCATCCCAACTGGCAGGTGTTCAGCCCTCTGTCCAAGGGCACATGTTTCCAAAATTGTACATGTGCCACCACTTCCCTGGAGACACAGAGTGGTGTGTTTGGAATCTGCAGGCTCCCTGTTAAATGTGTGCTTTGGAAATTGCTGAAACGTTACTCACAGGGGGGATGGCTGCACTGGGGCCTTCCTGGGCTTGTCTCAGGCCTGTCATTTCAGAACTGGATGTGTTTGGGTTTGGGGAGGTCTCAGCTGGGACTGGCAGCTGGAAAATCCGGTGAAATCACTTCCCGGGCTGTTGGACCTGCTGGTGCAGCTGCCTGTGCTGAGCTTTTTGTGTGGATGTTTCCTGCTGCTGGTGCCACTGACAGGACACAAAGGGCTCCACTGATTGCTCCTTGCAGCTTCTCTGGTGGTCCTGGCAGCCTGTGTCTGCCTAATGATGCCAACCATGGAATTCTTTAGGTGGGAAGAGCCCTCTGAGCCCAGTCGCTCCCCAGCTGCCCCATCCCCATATCTGTAAAATCCCTCCAGGATTCACTGTGCCAATGCCTGGCCAAATGTGACCAAGGCTCTTCCCTTTCTGCTTCCCACTCCAGGTCCAGGACATTGAATTCACCCAGATTGAAATGAAGGTCATTGAGGGCCTGAAAATAGGCAACGAGTGTCTGAACAAAATGCACCAGGTACTTGTGGCTGGGGCACTTGAGAGGGGCCTGCAGTTCCAGGCAGGCCCCTCCCACACCTGGATTTTGGCTCTGCCCTTCAGGTGATGTCCATAGAAGAAGTGGAAAGGATAATAGGAGAAACCCAGGATGCTGTGGAGTACCAGAGGGTGTGTACAATGAGGAGCTGGGAGCACAGAGCTGCTGGGATGGGCACTGTGTCCACCAGGGAATGTGATGTCCTTCCCTCTCTCCCACAGCAAATAGACGAGCTCCTGGCTGGCAGCCTGACTGAGGAGGATGAAGATGCCATTCTAGAAGAATTAAATGCTATTACTCAGGTGGGGTTGATGTTTTTGGGATTGAAATCCACATTTTTAGGAAGCTGTTTTTAACAGCAGTTCAGGTACCTTTTTCCTACTCTCAGAGCTCAGTCTGGGGGGGTATCTGGGACACTGCCAAGCCTGGTCTTTGCCCACAGCTGGGGTCTGTGGCACATGTGACACATTGTGACACATTGTCTGTAACGTCCTTGCAGGAACAGTTGGAGCTTCCAGAAGTTCCTTCAGAGCCACTCCCGGAGAAGATCCCAGGTATGTTGTGCTTGCACAGCTTTGGCTTCTCGTGCTCCTGTGCTGTGCAGTGGTCTGAGACCCTCTCCCAGTGTAAGTGTCGTGGGAAATGGGCAGGAGCAGCAGCTCCTGGAGTGGGGACAGGCCCAGCTGAGCCCTGGCTCCAGGAGCACCTGAGGCTCTGCTCGCTGTTCCATCAGCATCTGCTCATTCCCTTGGGGAGCTCCCTGTGTGACCCCTGCTGTTCCTGTCCCATCCTGTACCTGCTCTGAGGCAAACTCCTGCCCTGAGACACCTCATTCCAGCAGGAGGCTCCATGAGGAATTCCTTCCTTGCCTGAGCCAGGCAAGGCTTCCTCCCACAGCCCCGGGCTGGTCCCGTCCTCACAGCTCAGGGATGGGATTTTTGTGGATGTTGGATTCACCCTGCACAACTCTGGATTTCTCTGAGGCTTGGGATGACTTGGAACTCTTCCCACCTCACTTCCCAGTGATTTGGAACCAGCTGGATGAGGATCACTGGAGTCCCACAGTTCCAGGATTGTCAGAGCACGAGCTCCACACAGCTGATGGTCCCTGAGTGTTCCTGAGCAACCCAAAGCCTCAGTGGATGGATTTGTGTGGGAATGAAGCTGGGAAGTGGGAGAGCTCAATAAGAAGGTGACCAAACAGGCCCTGGTGGCCCTGGCTGGCAGGGAAGGAGCCCACTGGGATTCATCAGGTGTCTGTGCTGAGGAGCTGAAAACTCAGACTGGTGAAGACTCTTCTTGTGGGACAGCAGAGCCCTGAGCTGTCTCTCACAGGAGCTGGGAGAAGCCATTTCCCTGTGTGGAATCTGCCCAGGAGCAATCTGGGATGTGGGAAATGGGGCTGGTTTCCTTGGAGCTTGTTTACTCCTAAACAGGGCTCAGGTGTCAGCACTGAGGCCAAACAAAACACGGCCCAGGGGTGTCAGGTCCCAGGGGTGAGGGCAGAGCTGGAACTGCTCCTGCCCAGGATTTGTCCCTGGGCTGGTGCCTTTGCACGTTCTGTAATTCTTCACTGAAAAAGGGGCATTTCCACGTGGGAATGGGGGATTATTTATAACCAATTTCTCTTAGTTCAGGAGCTGTGCAAGCACTTTCTGCCCTGCAGAGTGGACTCTGAGCCCTGGATCCTCCTCAGGAGATGGCTGCAGGATATTTGCATTCCCTGATTCTGTAACAAATTTCTTTTCCTTCCACAGAAGTGTCACCCATCAAGAACAGGCCAAAGCCAGAGCCGGTGGCAGCATCTTAACTCCCAGTGCTGGGGATTCCCCCACGAAACTTTCACCCTGGACAGTTTGCCCTCCCAGTGTGTGCTGGGGACAGGCAATGCCTTGGCAGCATCCCAGCTGTGCTGGGTGGATTGTGGAGCAGGATTCCCTGCACAGGGTGGGGAACCTCAGCTGATTATCGCTCTTGTATCAAGATTATTTTCTAGTGCTTTCTTTTTTTGTAACTTAAATTCCAAACTCACTCAGCTGCGCTGTCTCGGGATTAAACAGCAACTCTAAATCATCCAAAGCCAAACTTTTCTCTGTAGGTTTGATTCTGGTGGTCAGTCTGCCTTTGCTCTGGCCAAATCCCAGGACATCCCAGGCTCAGAGTGAGGTGTTTGGCTGGCCATGGGCTGGGTGAGCAGGAGCCCTGTGCAGTGCTCTGGTGTCCCTGTCCCTCTGTCCCTTCCCTGTCCTGGCTCCATTTGTCCCTGTCCTGCTGCATGTTGGGCACTGCTGGAGTGCTGAGCTCTGGGCTGGACTCTGCCCTGGCTCATGCAGAACCAGCCCCAAGGGGTTTGATTTGGGCCAGGCTCAGCCTGGGTGCTCAGCCCTGCTCCTGCTGCAGTGGCTGTGCCTGGGCAAAGCCTGATGTGCTGTGAGCTGTGCTGAGGAGCCAGCCCTGGAGCCCTGCAGTGCCAGCAAGGAGCTCCTGCCCGGGTTAGGAGCCAGGATTCCTCCTCGTGGCTCTGCTGCAGAGCTCCCTTTGGCCTTTGGGAAGGACTGATGGATCCCACGGACTCTGCTCAGCTGCTCCTGCTGGATGTTTCCTCAGGACTCAGACACGTTCCTCAGGCTTGTGCTGCCGGACCTGGGGCCTGAAACTGCAGAAATCACCACTGCCAAGTGCTCTGGGAGCAGCTCGAGGGAGCCCCCATCCCCTGTGAGGACTCACTTGGACACTGAAGGGTCTGGAACGCTGCCTGGGCACCCGGGGGGTGGCAGATTTGGCTGCTCTTGGAACGAGCTCACCTGTCAGCTTGCAGATGCTCTTCAGGACACTGCAGATTTTATTTATTACCTTCTGGAAGCCACAACCCCTAATCTGCATTTCTGTGACAGCAGAAGGACCAGAGGGTCCTTGGAGACTTTGTGGGGGTTGTGGGATGTGGTGCTGGACAAAAAGTGATCCCAGGGACTGGGGTGCTCCCTCGTGGTGCTGGGCCAGCAGCAGCTCTGGGTGGAGTCGTGCTCTCCGTGTCCTCTCTGTTGTGTTCCGAAGGCTGACCAGGGCATCCTCGTGTGTCCCCAAGGCAGGGAGTGCCTTGGAGCTGCCCCATTTCCACTCCCACTCCTCACTAATGCTCCATACCAACCCCACTGTCCCCGGCCCTGTGTTTGACACCAGCGCGGTGCTGGCAAAGCAGCTGCTGCCCCTGGAGCTGCCCGGGCCATTGGATGATGCCAGGGCTGTGTCTGTGGTCACCCCAGCGCTGTAGGGACAGCAGGGTCCTGCTCTGCTCCCCGTGCTTTATTCTCTGTGCTCAGTCCCGGCTGTGCTGCAACGCAGCCCATTCCCACCAGAGAGAGCCTTGGATTCAGCAGTGCCGTGCTGGCAGGAGCATTCCCGGGCAGTGCTGCTCCTTCAGCCCGGTGCCAGCCGGTGCTGGGCTGTTGAACGAGCCCCTGATCCATCTGCATTCACAGAAGGAGCCCAGAGCGCTGCCAGGAACGTCTGGAGGGGATCTGAACTGGGAGCACAGCTTCCATTGCCGGTGCTTTGGGAAAACCCTGTTCGCTGGGATTGGCACCGCCACGGGAGAGGGGTGAGGAGGGCGTGCTGCAGTCCCTGTGCTCTGCTTTGCTTTCTGATGAACGTCCTGGCCGCAGGAGACACGAGCCAGCCCTCCCCAGGAACGCTGTGCCGGCTCCTGCTGGGTGTGGGGAGGGAGCTGGGCTGGTGCTGAAGGGGTTAATGCAGCTCCTTCCATTCCTTGCCACAGTGGAGGGGCCACTCAGTGATCCAACAGGAAAGTTGGGAGCAGATTGGCCGCAGCTTCCTCTGCTAATCCCTGCCCCAGCAGCTTGTGCCGGCTCTCCTCGGGAGGAAGGGCCTGGGGTGGGCTGTGACCTCTGTGCTGCCCTGGGACAATAAACTGGCTCCGGTGGCTCCAGCGACTCCTCCCCAGCCTCGTGTGTGCCCTGGGAGTGTTCTGGAGCAGCAGGAGTTGCCTTCCTCCTCCTCCCTGTCCTCCCTGCTCCTGGGAGAGATGTGGGCAGGAAACTTCAGAGCAGGCTCCGTGTGTGACACGAACAATCCTGTTTGGTCCTGCATGACCCTGGGAGGTGACAGGGCTGGGACAGTGCCTGAACCAGGCACTGACTCAGGGTCCCTCCTCAGTGACCTCACTGTCCCATCCCATTCTGCCTCCCTCTGTAGGACTTGGTGCTTCCATCCCCATGGAATTGTCCAAGCCCCAGCCAAGCCCCTGAGTGTGACTGTCCCGGTTTGGGATGGGCACAGGGACTGGGGACACCCCACACTCGGGGTGAGGCCCCACCCGGGACATTCCTGAGCCTCTGGCTGTGCTTGGACAGCAGCTGCTCCCTTGTTACTCTGGGTTTACGTCTCTGCTGCTGCTGGGAGCAGCGGGATGGCCCCGGATCCCCCCCAGCCCTGGGAAAGCAGCAGAGCCGAGTTTGCAGTGTTTAATTAAACACTCGCCGTGCCCCTCAGCTGTGGCAGCGGGGTGGGAGCCAGCTCCCGCCGGGAGGGCTGCACACAGAGCTCTTCCAGCTGTGTTTGGGTTGGCCAGATGTTGAGTGAGAGGAGTGTGGAGGCAGCGCTGCTCGCTGTTAATGAAACCCTGGAGAACAGGAACAAACCTCAGGCTCCTGCCTCAGCTGCTGCCCCTGCTCCCTCCTGGAGCCCCCAGCCCAGCCCTGGCACAGCCCTGGCCCCTCTCCTGAGGCTCTGCAGAGGTTTTGGCCACCGGACAATGCCCAGGACAAACCTGCTGGGGCAGGCACAGCACGTGTGACAGTGACAGGGAATTCAGTCACTCCTCCTGGATCTCTGTGCTCTTCCCAAGAGTTTGTGTGGCAGTGAGGGATCCCAGCCCCATGCAGGGGAAGGGGGAAATGAGGAGCTCTGCTGGGAGCTGGTGCTGCCTATTCCCTACTCCCCTGCATAGGGACAGTCCCTGTTCCATGGGGACACTGCCCCATCCCATGGGATCTGCCTGGCCAGAGCCTTCATCCAACACCCCGTGAGGGAGGGATGAGGCTGGGGGGAGCAGGAATTCCAGCCAGAGCAGCAGCGCCTTTGAATAGACTCTCACTCCTGCTGTCCAGGAGGCAGCTGGGCACCAGCCCCGTTCCCTGCCCAGCCACCCCCACCCCTCTGTGTGCCCACAGCTGGCACGAGGCTGGTTTGGGGCACAGGCCTGGAGCTGCCTCCCCTCCTCAGCAGCCTCTTCCCCGGGCTGGGAGGGAATTGTGTAATGGGAGGCGGCGGCAGAGCCCCGGCAGTTTCTATGCCAACACAGCTGGATGGCAGCGCCGCCAGGGAGGGGGGGCTGCCAGCCCACCCCAAAACAGCTGCACAGCCCCCAAAACAGCTGCACATTCTGACACAGCTGCACCCCAACACGGCTGCACCCCTGACACGCCGTCATGCTCTGCTCCCTCCGATGTCTCCTGGAACACCCATGGAAAAACAAAACAGAGCTGGGAGCCCCAGAGGTGTCAGGTCCCTGGGCCTCTCATCTGGGTCCTGCTGCTTTTTGGCACGAGGGGCTCAGAGGCCCTGGGGGCTCTCCCTGTCCCCAGGGGAATGAACTCACAGTGTCCCTTGTCCCCCACCCTCCCTGGCAAACCCTCAGGACCAGGCAGAGTTTGGTGAGGATCTTTCATCTTCCTCCTCCTCCTCCCCTTCATTATCCACACCCTGAGCTTGTCCTGCCCTGTGTGGGAGTCCCAGGGGTGCTTCCCACATTTGGGGCCACCATTGGGGTGCTCGACCTCGCAGTGCCAACCCCCCCATCCCAACTGCCCACTGGGAACCAACCCCTGGCTCCTTCCCTTTCCCTCTTCCATATTCTCAGTGCCCTGGTGTCACGCTGAGTCACCAGCAGAGCCACAGAAGAGGCTTTGGCAGGGAACAAGCCCAAGTTTTGATAGTTCAACTGTGGGAAAAAAAAAAAAAATCAGTTTCCTAATTAGAGCAGGGCTGGGAACAAAGCAGGTCTGTCCCAGCACGGCCGGGAATGTGACCTTTGCTGGCTCCTGGTGCCAGACGGGAGCTGCTGGTGCTTGGCAGGGCTGGGATTCCTCAGCAGGGCCTGTTCTGACCTGGGAGCCACAATTCCTCCTCCTGGGGGACACAGCACCCATGGAGATGAGTGGAAGGGGCACTGGGAGGTGGCATTTGTCCCCGTGTCATCGCTTTAACTGCCCCAAACTGCCTGCCCTGCCCTGCCCTGGAATGTGGCTTCTCAAGTCGTGGGTGTCCCCGAGGGCCAGCACTGCCCCGTGATGGGTGTCCCCAGCCTGTCCCCTGCCAGGCAGCACAGCAGAGCCATGCCAGGCTGCTCCGGGGCTGGGGGAGCCACAGCCCAAGGCTCTGGGATTAATTAGCGAGAGAGGAAACGAGTGGAGTGCAGGGCCAGGGCTGAGCTGTGCTGTGAGCCCGGAGCTGCCGTGTCCAGCAAGGCTGGGTGGCCTTGGGGCTGGGACAGGACAGGGGCAATTTGGCACCGTGTCCTTCAGGCCCGAGATCCAGCGTTGTGCTGCTTCCCAGGAGCTGGGCTGGGCCATCAGAAGTGGCCGTGGGATGGGCAAACGTGCCCGAGGGACTCTGGGGCTGTCACCAGCCCAGTGCCAGCTTAAGGGCAGGGGGTGACAGCAGGACCTGAGCCTGTCTCTTCTGCCACCTCTCTGTGACTGGCTGGTCCAGAGCCCCCCAAGGTGCCCAGAGCCCCCCAGGGTGCCCAGAGCCCCCAGCACCACCTCGGCTCTGCCCCGGACGCTTTCCCCGAGCTCAGCAACGTGATGCAAAATCCCATCATACCAATTATGCAAATCGCATAAACTATTCCTGTTATTCCGAAGGATCCCCAGAGAGCTCCTTAGCGCTGTAATTCAGCATTACTCACTCGTGAAACAGGCACCGAGGCAGCTGGGGAGGGACAGGGGCTCGGGCTGTGCCCCAGCCTGGCAGCGAGGGGCACCCGGCGCGTTTTGGGGCCCCCCCAGAGCACAGAGCTCTGCTCCCCCAGCCCCCAGCACAGCCTGGCTTCGCTGTGGAGCTCTCCCAGTCCTGCCCAGTCCCCAGGGATGGCAGCACGGATGTGCCCGGCTGTCCCAAGGGCAGAGCCCCCCTGCATCCCCCATCGCCACTCGGTGCCTGCACCCTCCCAGGCCCCAGCGCAGCTCTGCATCCGCAGCGCTTTGTTCTCCCACCCACTCCTCGTTTCCTCCGTCATTCCGGCTCCTCCCTGTGCCTGCGCTCCCCGGGATTCTCCCGGGACAGCCGGGGCTCCTGCGGCCTCTGCAGCGAGCCTGGCCCATGGCAGGGCACGGGGGACACGCAGGGGACACGGGGCAGGGCTGTGCCCCCAGTCAGAGCTCCAGGGGGACAGGGGGACCAGCAGTGTCCCGGACCAGCAGCCCCGCCCTGAATCCCGCGGCCAAGGATGCGGGACTGCCAGCACAGGGGTCCTAGGGTCCCTCTGGGCACTGCCAGCAGTGTCCCCAGCCATGGCACCCTGTCCCCAGGCTCTGCTGCCCTCGCCATGGGCAGGGCCAGGTGCTCCGAGGCCGAGAGTGACACGTGTGTCACATCAGGGGGCAGAACTGTCCCCCAGTCCTGGGCACAGCTGCTTGCACTGCTGGAGCCTTGCCCAGAAGCTGCTTCCAATGGGATTAGGGAAAGCCTGGGATGATGAGAGGCCAGGTTCTTTGTCGTGCCTCAGTTTCCCCCTGGTGGAATCACCCCTCCCCACTTTGTGAGTCCCCCTCTCCCAAGTGTGAGGTGGGAGCTGGGAATGGTTGGATCCAGCCCTGCAGCTCCCACCCTGCACAGTGAGGGCCTGGATTGTTCATCCTTGGCTAATCCCCAATAAAAGGCTTTGCTGGTGGGATTTAACTGCTGGGAGCTGCTGGCACACACAGAGGACATCTCCAACCCAGGGACAGCCTCTAAGTCCTGACCCCCTGATGATTCAGGGAACAGCTCCCACCAGCACCAGCAGTGACAGAATCGTGGAATGGGCTGGGTTGGAAGGGACCTCAAAGCTCATGGGACATTCTGCTAGACCAGGCTGCTCCCAGCCCTGTCCAACCTGGCCTGGAACACTTCCAGGGATGGGGCAGCCACAGCTGCTCTGGGAAACCTGTGCCAGGGAGGGATTTATTCCCAATATTTAACCTAAACCTACTCGCTGTCAGTTCGAGGCACCTGCTGGAATCCTGGTGAGTGACTGCACTGCAAAGGGGAGGCTGAGTTTGGGAGGATGCTCCAAGACCTCTACTGGTGTGGGGTTTGCTGGCCCAGCTCCTTAATGAGGTGCTCAAATGGAAGTGTGGGGACAGCCTGGGGTTGAGGAGGGACCCCTGAGGAGGGCAGGGGACAGAACTGAGTGAGGTGTTCAGGGAAAACACGTCCTGTGCTCACGGGGGGTTGGTTTGGCTCAAACACACCCGGCCAATTCCCCAGTGACCCCCAGATGTCAGAAAAATCACGTTTAGATTGTTTTAGAAATAAAAACTTCCTGACAGAGCACAGGGAGGGCTTGCAGTGATGTCAGGGCTCCGATGGAGAAGCCATCTGCCCGGGACCACAGGACAGGCAATTCCTGGGAATGTCATTAACACGGTGACACTCGGGCACACACCTGCCCTGCCCTGCCCTGCCCTGCTGGGTGGGCTCAGCCGGACCCTTCAGCACACCCTGGAAAGGAGGAACAGAGAGCCAAGGGCTGCCAGGGAGCCAGTGGGGCTGAGTGGGAGATGGAGATGGAGATGATGGAGATGATGGAGATGATGGAGATGGAGGCGGCTTCTTCAGCCTGGTCCAGTTCCCTGCCTGGTCTCTCCTGCTCTGGCAGTGCCAGGAGAACCCAGTGACCACCTGGAGCAGCTGGGGTTGGACCTTCCTTGGGAAACCGAGCATTTTCTCAGGGTCTGTGACAAAAACCAGCTCTGGTGCCATGATGGTCCCTCTGCTTCCTCCTCTCTGTGCTGGCCAGTGACACATCCCACTCCAGTGCACCAGGAATTCCAACCCACCTTGATTTCTCCTCTCTCCGCGTCACCGGAGGCTTCCCGGGTCGCTGAGCATGTGGCAGCTCTCGGTGACGCCGCAGTGCCACGTTCCCCTCCCTGGGCAGCGCCTCCCTCCCTGTCCCTCCCTGGCAGCCACCAGGGCGGCATTTCTGGAGCAGGGAGAGTGTCCCCAAGGAGAGTGTCCCCAAGGAGAGTGTCCCCAGGCTGGGAGCCCGAACTGTCCCTCGGCGCAGCTGCTGTCACTGCCCTCGGACATCACCGCTCCGGCCGCTGCTGCCCTCCCTTGTCCCCGTCCTGGGTTGTCCCTGCCCCCGGTTGTCACTGTCCCGGCCACCGCTGGCCTCGGTTGTCCCTCTCTCGGTTGTCCCTGCCCTCCCTTGTCCCTGTCCCGGCCATCCCTGCCCTGTCCCCTCCTCCGTCCCTGTGCCGGGCGCGTGACCCGGCCGGGAGCGCTGGCTCCATGCCACGCTGCTAATTAAGAAGGAACCTAATGAAACTTCGAAAATAGCACAATTTCCTCCCCACACCTGCAGCCGAGCGGGGTGGATTACATAAGTTATTGTTGCCACAGCAACTTCGCTCCACCCGGGGCTGGAGGTGGCCGGTGCCGCGTGTGCCGCTGTGCCGTCACCCCGGGGTGGCATCGCTCGGGGATGGGGCCGTGCCAGCGCCGGGGCTGCCGCCTGCTCATCCCACCGCTGTTCCCGGTCTGGCGTGGTGCTTTCCCCACGCTGCTGCCGCACCCCCGCGCCGGAGGGTCCCGCCTTCCGAAGGGCACCCGGAGAAGGGGCTCAGGTAGCCCACGGCAGCGCTGGCACCATGGTTACCCTGGGCACGCTCCAGCTGCCGCCGAGCCCCGGGGAGTGAATCACCCTGACAAAAAGGCAGCGAGCAGCAACCAGGGAGGAAAAAAAAAAAAAAAAAGATAAAATAAAATAAAAGGCAATCGAAGCAAACGCTACGGCACGAGGCAGCGGCAGGTTTTTCCTGCTGAGAATTCCCAGGGTGCTGCGGGGAGGCAGCGCTGCCTCGGGCTCGGGCACCACGGGCAGCCCCGGCGGCCACTGCCAGCCCAGAGGTGGGGACATGGCCAGGGACAAGGATAATTTGCTCCACGTGGCTCCGGCTGTGGGGAAATGAACTCTCCTGGCTGCTTCCAGGCGTGGAGCTGCTCTGGGAGCAGGGAGACGTGAGGGAGAAAGGTTTTTCAGCACTCAGAATCCAGGGGATAAGGAGAAGGAGAGCACGGGAAGAAAGTGGAGCGGCTGTCTGCGAGCAGGCCTAGATGGAAGAGATTCTCTGAGGGCCGTCCCAAAAGGCCTCTTTTATTATCAGAAATTACAAATCCTTTTATCTTCCTCACCAGAGGAACAGCTTGTTTGAATTGCTGGGCTGTCACACTGGAATTAGATGCAAGAACCCCCCACATCCATGACGTAGTGAAGAACTTACATAACGTAACTAAAAATAAGGTGATGGAGATGCAGAGAGAGGCACTCTACTCCTGGATGCTCGATCCTGAATCCTTCACCAATGCTGGAAAGGCAGCCAGGTGCTGGTGTCTGGCTGAAGGAGGGGCATCCTTGTGTGGTCTGGCCACGTGGGATGGAGAGGGAAAAGTGGCACCGTGGTGTCTCAGCACTTCCCTGGGAACATCTCCAGGGCAGTCCTGTCACCCTGGTCCCACAGCTGCTCCCTTTCCTCAGCCCCAGTGGGGAAAGGGTTAACTGGTTACACCAGGCACATGAGAAAAATCCTTCTCAGGGGTTGTAAATTCTTTGCTGTGCTCTGGGGTGTGGAAGCTCTGAGGCAGAAGCCAAAATGGGACCCAAGAGCAGCCAGAAGGAGCAGCTGGTGGTGGTGCCCTCCTGGTCCTTGCCAGGGCTGGGAGGGAGAGCGGGAAGGGGAACAGACACGGGAGGTTTGGGACCAAGGCATCGACCCGGGCTCCTCGTTCTCGGAATTGATGGATGTGATGGAAAATAACACACTCAGCTGTTTAACTGTTTCACTGCTTCTCACAGCAGAGAGCAGGGGGAGGAAGGCTCAGCCTGGCCATTTAAGCACGGCTCTGGAGGACAGGGATGGGCCACTGGCTCCAGGGCAGGGGCCAGCTCCTCGTGTCCCTCAGGACAGGGTGGCAGTCACTGCTGTTGGCCCGAGGGATGGATGCACGGCTGGGATGTCCCACAGGGACCTGGCAGCCGGGAGCTCTGGCAGGAGCCCCCATGGGAATCCTGGTTCTCCCGGCTGGCCAGGGACAGCCAGGGGACAGCGAGGTGGCCAGCAGGGCTGGCAGGGCTGAGCATCCCAAGTTGTACATCCTGGTGATGGCTCATCCCACCTCTGCTCTCCTGGCCCCCCTGGGCAATGTGCACCCCCTTTCCCAACCCCAGAAACATCAGGCACACCTCACCCATCCCCACTGCACAGCCCCAGACTGGGGGTCCAGCAGGGGCTGGGCTGTGGGGCACGGTGAGAGGTGTGGGATAAAGTTGGGGGACAGTTTTGTGTCGTGGGCTGTGGGGTGAGGTACGGCAGGAGTGTGGGGTGGGTTATGGGGTGGAGGAGGGACATGGAATGTGAAGGGCCGTGGAATGGGGAACTGGCATGGGATGTGGCACTGGGGGCACAGCGCGGAGCATCCCTCCCGTCACTGCCAGCCCCGCTCCGGGCCGGCTCCTCCCCGCGGGGCGGTGCGGGGCGGATCGGGGCGGGCACGGCCCCCGGGAGCTGATAAAAGGCACCGCGGCCGCCGCTCCGCGCTGTCCCCGCACCCGCGCCCGGCTCCGCCCGCTCCGCTCCCCGCACCGCCGCCCATGGTGCTGCCCGGCCCGCCCGGCATGGCCCGCTCCGAGGAGGTGCACCGCCTCACCGAGAATGTCTACAAGGTGAGTGAGTCCGCAACAGGTGCCCGGCGCCGCGTCTCGCCCTTTTCCTGTTCCTTGAGTTATTTTCGTTGTTGAATTTCTCCCTCCCCGGGACGCGCGGGGGCAGAGCGGGCGCGGGGCGCGGGCGGAGGCGCCGTCGGGGCCGCTCCTGGGATGTGCCCGGAGCCGGCTGGGACCAGCACGGGGCGAGGGGCACCCCCGGGCACCCCCGAGCCTTCCCCGGGCACCGGGAGCCCCGTGGGGATGCCCGGTCCCGGCGTGGGCAGCGCTGTCCCCGCATCACCCCGGAGCGGAGCTGCCGCCGTCCCTCGCTGCTCTGCCCCAAACCAGGGCCAGCAGAGCTTTCCCCATCCCCTGGAGTTTGGGAATCTCACCCTTTTTCCCTTCTGCTTTGGTCCCTCTGTCCAGAGAAAATGCAACAATTTATGTGGTTTAATTCCCCCCCCCCCGAAGGAAGCGGTTTCTGCTCTGCTGGGTCTTGAGACCAAGACTAATGAAACTGCTCTAGTCTAACGTGTAACGCAGGATGTCGTTTGTTAAACTGGGAAGCTTGCACGATTTCCTGTGATTTAAGGGCTTGGATTGAGTTACCTGGGAGCACAGAGCAGGAAAAAAAAAAAAAAAGAAAAGGAATGTAGTACAAAAAGTACCGAGGCTGTGAAGTTCTGAAGTCTTGGTTTTGGAGATTCTGGGGTGTAACAGCTGTTCAGGCAGAGCTGTGGCACCCAAAATCTTGGCTGCTCTGAATCTTGGTGACATTTTGCTGTGGTCTCTGGGGCTCCCTCCCACCCTGGCAGGCAGCTCATGCCACCGTGCAGGCTGTCCTTGGACTGGGGCAGAGCTGGCACCGAGGGTGTTCGCAGTGTTTGTGCATTGGCCCTGCTGGGACAGGGGCTGGGAGCAGCCCCGGCGGTGACTCAGTTGTTGTTTGAGGTGTGTAGTCCTGGAAGCGCGGGGCTAATGACGGGTTTGGGGAGCAGGTCACACCTCCCCGGGCACGGCCCTTAGGGAGGGCTCGGGGCAGTCGGTGCCGTCCCAGCTGGAGTGGAGCAAATCCCCCCAAAAAACGAGAGCTGAGGGGCGAGTGCTGGCCCGGCTCTTCCCTGGGCAGAGCCCTCGGCCCGGAGCTCCATCAGCACCCAAGGGCTGAGGGTGGCCCCAAGAGCCGCACATGGGCTGGGAGGAGCCCACAGGTGTCCATCAGTCACTGAACACCTCAGTTCCTTGGGAACTGCCAGATGCAGCGAATGAGAAGATGGAACTGGTGAAAATCTGATGGGTCCACCCAAAATCAGAGTCTGGGTGCTGGAGGAGGATGCTCGTGGCTCTGGTGGTGTTCCCTGTGGTGAGCAGAGGCTCCTGGAAGCCAACACTGCTTTTCTTGGCCTCTGGAGATGTGTGGTCCCTCCAGAACCTGGCGTGTCCCTGTTCCCTTGGGGACTTTGGCCACCCCTGAGCCCAGCGGGACATCTGGGGGCTCTTCTGCATCTCCTTAATCTTTGGAGGCTCTGAATCCAAAACCAGTCCCAGCGCTTCAATCCCCATTACCCAGGTGTTTTTTTGACCTGTGCAGGAACCCGAACGCTGCCGTGGGCAGGAGGGGACGATGCCGCTGACCCGTGGGTGCCCAGGGCGGGTCACCGAGCCTCGCTCCGCTCCTCCCGTGCCCGTCTCAGCCGCTTTGGCAGCGGCTCCCCCCGGCTGCGGCTTCTCCCGAGGGCTCTGCCCGGGGAGCCCATTGTCATGGTTTTGCAGAAGCAGCGCTCACCCTCGGAGTGACTGTGCTAATGAGCTGCTGGAGGAGCTGTCAGCCGCCCCCGAGCCGATGCTGCCACTACAGGCAGCTGCCTACACACGGGGAGTAATTACAGAGGAGACGGAGGCTGCTGGCACCTTCCGCCAACGTGATCCCACCTTTGCCGGTGCTGATTCACTCCAGGACCCGGCACCGCTGCCGGGCTGGGCTCTGCCCGGAGCCCCGGACCCGGCTCTGAGCAGGGGCAGCTCCCTCTGCCCCCTCCCCGCTCATCCCTTGCTCAGGATTGTCTTTTTGCAGAAAGCAGGGACTGGCAATTCTTCCTTCCCCCGAAGACAGCTCTGTCTCCTCCTGCCAGATGAGATTATTGCCGTTTGCAGCCCAACCTCCATTTCATTTTAAAGCCGTTTTTTCATGCGGAAGATGGGTTTGCAGTGGTGTGTGAGTAGCTCTGTGTTTCAAGAGCTGTTTGCCTAACAACACCCCGAGCTCGAAGCTGAATTGTGGTGCAGAAATCTGGACAGAATTCCCGAGGATCCTCTGCTCCCCATCAGCTGTAATCCACGTTACTGTGACACCACAGCCTCTCCTCCTTCCATCCAGGTCCAGAGGGATGGGAGCAATTCTTCCTCATGTGGTTCAGGAGGGAAACTGAGGCTGCTTTGCTGTGTCTGGCAGTGGAGGGGTGACGTGTGTGGCAGAGGAGGAAGGAGCCAGCCCGTGGCACCCCAAATTCCACGCCCTGTGTGCTCCCTGCCTTGAGGCTTCCTGCAGCCCAGCCCTGCCAGCTGCACCCCGGGGGCTCTGAGCCTGCCAGGGATGGGTGCCACTGCTCCCATCTGTGCCACCAGGGCTCCATGGTGGGCTCAGAGCTGGGAATGCTGCTGGGAGAGCATTCCTGGCCTCCCAGGAGATGGGAACCTGCAGGCACGTGGCTCCTGAGGTGTTAGGAAGCAGCTCCTGCCTGGGTTGGGTGCTGCTCCCCAGAGCTCTGCCCTCAGTGCTGAGCCTGCTCCTGGTTTCAGGGCTGCTGCTCGGGTGGCAGGGCAGGGCACGGGGCAGGCAGAGCTCCCAGCTCCTCTGGGCTGAGCCCCTCGGTGTCCCCTGGCTGTGGGGAGGGGGCTGGGGGACCCTTCTGGCTCCTCAGTGGAGATCCCAGCCCTGGGCACTTGAGGATGGCCCTGCCTTGCAGGGGTGGCCACTGGTGGCCACTGACAGAGTGCTGGGGTGCTCTGTGCATCCTCATCCAGTTCTCCTCAAACCCAAACCCCCATTCAAAGATGTTCAGAGCTCTTGTCCTGGCACTTGGGTCCCCTCATCCTCTGCCATGACAGCCAGGAGAAGCCAAATGCCTTCAGGTGGAAACTGGTTTTTCCCCCTGATTTTACCAGCTGGGCTCTTTCTTGGCTCTTGAAACCCCTGATGGTGCTGGGCAGGACAAGCTGTGATGGAGGAGGCAGCTCTGGGCTTTGCTGGGCATTAAATATTGATAGCAAAATGATGAAGGTGCTCCTGGAGCAGGGCTGACCCATTTAGACACAAAACTTCCTCGGAGCTGAGCAGCTTCTGCAGCGTGGCAGGGCCCAGGTCCCTGTGCAGTGTCAGTCCTGCAGGGAGCCACAGAATCCTTGAGAAGGTTGGGAAAGCCCTCAGAGACCAAGCAAGGCCACTAAACCACGTCCCCAGGTGTCACATCCGTGTGGTTTCTGAGCCCTTCCAGGGATGTGTTGGGAATGTTGCCCTTCAGGTGTTGAGCAGGACTTGCCTGAGCTGCATCCACTTCCAGCTTGAGCAGGACTTAAATTTAGGATTTAGGAGCTGGACTTCCATGATCCTTGCAGGTTCCTTCCAGCTTGGGATATTTTATTCTTTTCCATCATTCTAAACTTTTCCTTATGGGCTGGGGCATCCTGGCTGTGGCTGGAGTGTGCCCAGAGGGGACAGAGAACAGGGACCTTGTTCCTGCTGCCTCTTCCCCCAGCAAAGGGAGCAGGGCCGAGTCCTGGAGACCTTGTGCTTTGCATTAGGTTCATTTTTGGCAGCTGAATAAAGCCGTGCCAATCCCGGGGAGCTGAGTGGTATTACCCAGGGAATTCAGCACAGTGGAACAAAGCAAAGCTCTTTCAACCCTTGGCTGCCAGGTTTTGTGTCTGTGTTTTTCTGAACTCTGCCCAGGCAGCCCATGGAAGGCAAACAACTTGTGGGTGCTGCTGAGGGGGCAAAATCTGGGGAGAATGAGATTTGCTTTCACTGCCACGGTGCTACTGAACATTTGCTTTGCTGTTGGTGTCCTGCAAAGCTGGATTCACCTCTCCTGTGGGGCACAGCCCTGCCAGAGCCCCTCATCCCTGAGCCCTGTGCTGCCAGGGGAGCAGCTCCAGCACATCCCTGGTTTGGGGGGTGATGCTGTTGAGCCATTCCATGGCTCAGATCTGTTCATTTCCCACAGTTTCTCCTTGGCTCTCACCTGGAGGGGGGTGTGAAGGCTCTGGAGTCACCTTCCCTTCCCACCCTGGCAGTGAGAGGAAGGCTTGGAAAAGGCTATTTTTATCTCTGGGGTGAGGAGCCCTTTTCACTGCTCTCATCCTGCCAGGCTGTTTTTGTTGGAGGCTCCAGACAATGTTTTAAAAACATTCACTTTCAGCAAACTTCCTCCTGGGGGTTGGTGAATTTTATTTGGCCAGCACAGAGTCACCTTCCCACTCCTTCAGCTGCTCCGTGAGACCCTTTGGGGGCTTTTATCTCTTTATTTGTTGCTTTAAAACATCTCTTGTGGATCAGTGGGGAGCAGGACCTGCCCTGAGCAGTGCCAGGGCTGGGCTGTGCTTTGGTTCCCTGTGGTTTGGGCAAGATGTGCAGAATTTTGGATGATGCTTTGTCTGGGGATCCTGTTCCATCATTAATTCCCTCGGTTTCATGCTCAGGACGATGTGTTTACACGGGCACTGCTGAGAAAATCACACTATTTACATATCCCTGTGCACATCCACGTACACAAACACTGCTCTGAACCTGCAAACCGCCGAAAAATCTCCTCCCTGCAGAAATTCTGCCAACATTTCTGCTGCTGAAATGCTGTTCAGCCTCGGAGTGCTCAGGCTGAGCTGGAGGCTGTTGTTGGGGTCGTGTCCGTGCCCCTGTCCCTGCTGTGGGCACTGATCCCAACCTCCAGCTGCTCTCTGGGCAGATTTTGGACTGGAGTTCGATGTGATGTGGGCAGGATGGAGCAATCCCCACCACTGCTAATTAACTCCTGTGCAATTGTCTCCTACACGCTGGAGAACACCTGGCTTGTTGCTACAGGTTCATTTTTCTCCTTTCACATCCACCAAACTGCTCGGAGCTGCCCCAAAACTGCTTCCAGGAGCCCTGCCGTGCTGGCCTGCAGCCTTAATTAGCGGGGCAGCTCCTCATTAGCCTCGTCAATCATCATCTCCTGCCCTTTGCAGTTGTGGCTGGTGCTGTGAGGACCTGGGGGGCTGCTGGGGACCCTGCAGCCACCCCCCAGCCTGGAAGGATTACCAGGATTCCTGCTGAAATGCCAGCACTGGGCTGATGCCACCCCTCTGCTGGGTGCCCCACCCAGAGGAACCCAAAAGGAGCTGTGTGGAACCGGGAGGGCTCTGCCTGAGCCCTGCGCTCGTGTGGAGAAAATTCAGCTGTCAGACTCGAGGGGCTGGG
This sequence comes from Sturnus vulgaris, assembly GCF_052056855.1. Classification (NCBI taxonomy): domain Eukaryota; kingdom Metazoa; phylum Chordata; class Aves; order Passeriformes; family Sturnidae; genus Sturnus; species Sturnus vulgaris. The sequence goes on from NC_142262.1 coordinate 957,067, forward strand.
CAGCAGGAACTGGGATAAAAATGCCTCAGGCAGAAAATGAGCTTTATAGTGTAGGGGCAGCCTCCGATGAGGTGACAGATGCTTAATCAGCTTATTCCCTGTAAGTGTCTGCCTGTCTTCCCTCCCTGCCCGGGGTGGGGCTCTGCCAGCAGCCTGGGAGTGCGGAGCCCCCGTTCCCAGCAGGAATCCCCTCTGTGCGTCCCTCCTCGGGGACATCCAGGCTCTGAGCTCCATTTTCTGGTGGCACCTTGGCAGGGAGGTGTCCCCAAGGTGGGGCAGCAGGGTTTGGGATCAGCGCGGGGGCTGGAGCATCCCGAGGATCCCCAGGAGGGAATGGAGGCTGGGATCGCTGCGGGCACTGCCAGGGAGGGCTGTGGCTGCAGGGCCAGCGCACAAAGAGCCCTTCTCCTTGCCCCTGATCCGATTATTGCTTCCCCCACCTCCGCCGAGGGCTGGGAGCAGCTCAGGCGTTGCTGCCCGTGCTCAGCCCCTCCTGTGGGTGCCCTTTGGGCAGGTGGGCAGTGCCCCCAGGGGCTGGGGCACCCAGGTGTGGTTCCTGGCACGGCTCAGGGGGTGCTGGGGGCTCTGCTCGGGCTCACAGCTGGCTGCACATCTGGAATTCTGCTCTCCAGCCCTTCCTGTCTGTCCGTGATGGGCTGGGCTGGTGCTGCTCTCCGTGGCCGTGCCAGGGGTGGGACATCACTGCCACCATCCCCCAGCTCCTGAGTCACCTCCCTGCCTGCTCCGAGGGCTGCTGCTGCCCCACACAGACACTCACAGTTGTTATTATGGGGATTTTTGCCAGATCTGGTGATTTTCTGGTTGGGGCATTCACTTTCCTCTGCTGGGGCACTGCAGAGCCCCTCAAACCCAGCTTGGTTTTCCTCAGGGATGGATGAGGGAGGATCCTGGGGCATCTTCCAGGGAGCTGGGACGATTTTTTGGCTTTTTTTTTTTTTTTGTGTTTGTCAGGACAGAGTTGAGCATGGAGCTGTTCACTTCCCACCACCCCTGCTAATCCCAGCAATGTTCTCTTCCCTTTAGACAATCATGGAGCAGTTCAACCCCAGCCTCAGGAATTTCATTTCTATGGGGAAGACCTATGAAAAAGCCTTAGCAAGTAAGTGACCCTGGGGCTGCCAGGGACGGGGGGGAAAGCTGGAAAACTTTTGTTTTTTGTGGAAAATCGTTGGGGTTTTGCTGAAAAGTTCCTTGTGCCCATGGGAGGATGTGCAAGGCCATGGATGGGGGAGGGATTCCAGGGAGAAAACGTTGGGAGGCAGCGGGATAACAAAACACATCTCCAAACAGTTCATCTTTAAATGTTTGTTTAAAATATTGAGAATTGAGGTTTGAAGCTTTGTTTAAAGAGGTGTTTATGAAATGTTTAAATTGCCCAGAAGAATGAAGAGAAGGGAAAAGCCTGAGAGTGTTGATGGCAGCTCTTGATTGGGAATGCAGGATCCTATTGGGAGCCATTAGGGAGGTGTAGGTTTAAGTGATCAAAAGGAAGCTCGGAATTGATTAAACCCCAAAATTGACTCTTTTGACTTAAACTGGCTTTGTGCACTGCCTGGGCCCTCCTCAGCTGCGTTTTAAGGAGGTTTAAGCTTTGCTCAACCCCGAGCTGTGTTTTCCCAGGGAGGGCTCTGCTCCCTCCAGAGCTGCACGTGTCTCCTGGATTTTATTTTGGAATAATCCCAGTGCAAATGCCCGTGGGGGAGAGTCTGTCATCATCTTCAGCCAGCAGGGAAAACCCTTTTGGTGTCTCCTGCCCTGCAGTGCTGGGGTTTGGGACCCGACCTTTGGGAAGGATCTCTGCTCCTGCTCCCTGCCTGCAGCACATTTTCTTTCCCACAAGCCAGGGGTTGTTTCCATGAGGATTTTTAATCCCACCCCCTGTTCCCAGGTGCCCTGGACACAGTGCTGGTTTGAACTGGGATTTAATGGCTCACCCAGCTGTGACCCCAGCCCGGTCCAGTGCTCAGGACTGTGGACTCTGATCCCCAGGGAAGGGGCACAGGGCAGCCTCAACAAGCCCAGAAATTCCTGAGGGTGCCAGCACAGTGGGGGTCACGGTTTGGGGGTGCTTTTACCCTTGGGACTGCGTTTTTCGTTTATTCTTCTGAGCTATTGTCCTGCTAGCTCAGCTGTGATTACCTGGGAGCTGGATGTGTGCACTGGGGACAGGCAGTGTGATCCCTGGGCTTGTGCTTTTCCCACATCCCTGCTGTGAAAACGCTGCAGAGCCAAGGATCTTCCTGTAATTTTGAACTTGGCTCGTCCTTCCCCTGGGATCCCCGAGCTGGGGGGCAGCTGGAGGAAGGGCAGAGCCCAGGAGGCAGAGCAGAGAGTTGGAAGGCTGGAGCTGGGGCTGTACAGCGTGTTCTGTGATTAGAGGAAACCCCCTGCTTATCTGATTAGAGTCAAGTGTGTAGCTGGAATGTCAACAAACAGGGCTGAACTATAATGAAAGTCTGTGATATTCAATTATTCCACAGTGATTTCTCTGAGCAGCATTAGCAGCCTGATGCTTGCACTGCAATGAAAATCACCACAGTCCTGCACGTACCTTTTTTAATCCTAAATTACCCTGTAATCTCCCTGCTCCAGCCTTCTGTGCTCGCCTTTCCTCTGTTTGTTGTGTGCTCCCTCCCCGTGGGGTTTAGCCCTTTGAGGTGATGCCTCTTTCAGTGCCCAGCATCTCCTCAGTGCCCCAGAACTTCTAACAGCCTCAGAGGAGAACATCACCTCCGTTTTTTGGTGCTTTTTAGGCATGACATACGCAGCCAAAGGGTACTTTGATGCTCTGGTGAAGATGGGAGAGTTGGCCAGTGAAAGCCAAGGGTCGAAGGAATTGGGTAAGTCCCCGGTTTGCTGCTCGGGGGAATTGCAGATTCCCAGCCCAGGAATGGGGCAGAGCTTTGGTGCTGCTGGGGAGGACGAGCTCAGTGTGGAGCTGTTCCTGCCTTGTCCCAGGGTCTCTGTATTTGCTGTTAATGCAGTTTGGAAAAGCCCCGGGTGCTCTCAGTGTGTTTTTGGAGAGCAGCTTCGTGCTGGATTCTGCTCAGAGGAGCAGATTTTGGCTGTGAGCTGGGGCTGAGCTGGAGAGGGAGGGGTGTGGGAAGGGGCAGGGGCTGTGCTGGTGAGGGTCACCCTGTGCCCTGCTGGAGCCTCCCTGTGCCCACAGCCAGGGACTGGTGTTTGCCCAATCCATGGCAAACATCACGAGCTGTGACGCTGCCTCCTTCCCCTTTCTCACACTTATTTCCCCACTAAATCCTCTGGGAGCTGCTTTTCCAGTGTTCCTATTGCCCAAACACCCTCCTGTGCCCTCCCCCTGAGCTCCCCCCACGGTTCCAGGGGTCTCTCCCAGTTCTCCCCCTGGGATGCTGCACCCTGTTAAGGCTCTCATGGAGTGAGATGGGGCTTGGTCTCGTGTCTGTGCAGTCCCAGGTGAACCCTTCCTCCTCCTCCTCCTCCTCCATCCCTCCCGCAGCTCTGGCTCAGCAGCGATGGCAAAGTGCTCATTAAAGCGTCTCTCCGGGGCAGGCAATTAACAGAGAGCTTGAGCTGAAACGACTCCAAAGGCTGAAGGAGCCGGGGAGCAGCCCCTGGGCTCTGGATTTGGTGTCAGACCCCGCTCCCCCCCAGCCCTGCTGCTGCTCAGAATTGTGCTGGGAAAGCAGTAAAGTGTCTATGGAAACCGAGTCGTGGATTAAAGCTGCCTGGAGCAATCTGCTTCTGTTTAATAAATAAAACAAAGAGCCCTGTGTGCTGCAGAGCCTGCGAGGAGCTGCCTCAGCCTCTCTGGGGCTGAGGGACACCCAGCTCTGCCCTCCTGCAAGGGAATTTCGGGGGCAGGAGCTTGGGGACCCTCCTCACCCTGCTGGATCTTCAGTTGTTCACACTTTCAACCTGGATTTGGGGACTTCTGGCCCTGGTTCCTCACTGAAGGCAAAGGGTTTGATGTCCCTGGTGCTGTCTCCCCCGTGTGTGGCTCGAGTGTTCTGGGGTTCCAAATGTTTCCAAATCACTGCTCCTGGTGTGGACACATCCCAGGGAGGCTCCTGGCAGCTCAGCCTCGTGCTCTGCTGATATTTGCTGTGGCAGCTGCTCCGGGCAGGAGAAAGTTGAGATAAAATTTCTGGCTGCAGCTCAGTGGAGCTGATAACAGCTGGGACACAGCCCCCTCCCACAGATGTGTAAACAGGGGCTGGGAGTGCTCTGGGTCGGGGCTGTGCTCGCCAGAGCTGCAGCTTTTCCTGGGAACACCTTTGCCTTATCGCTGGGAATGCTGATCGTGCCAGAAAGGAGCTCTGGGTTATTTTATTTCCGAGCATCCCAGCCTGGTTTGGGCTGGAAGGGACCTTAAAGCCCATCCAGTGCCCCCCTGCCAGGGCAGGGACCCCTCCCACCATCCCAGGGTGCTGCAAGCCCCATCCAACACTCCCAGGCATGGGCAATTCATTCTAGAACAGTAAACAGGAATTCTTTTAATGCTGCTTCCATTAATGCTGTGCCCCCCATGGATTTTCTTCCATGAGTTTATGGGGAAAAACTGCTGCAAGATGTCAGCCAAGACCAGGGGGTGCTTTGGTCAGGATTGCAGCTCCCACTCCCAGCCTCCATGGACGAAAATCTGAGAGAATTGTTGTCCCTGCAGACCCCCTCCCCTGAGCTGGGAGCTTTCCTGGTGTCCCGTGTGGCACACGACGTGTCCTGACCCCAGCCCCTGGTGCCAGCAGTGCTGCAGGTTTGTGTGCTGGCACACAGAGCAGCCCTGCTCTGCCCTCAGCCCCTGGGGCTGCTTAGCACTGTGCATTTTTTCTGAATTCCCCATCAGATTTTGGGAACTGTGTGCAGACAGGATAATCCCGTGTGGGAATGGAGAAGTGGCCATAATAACAACAATAATGCACTCGAGCTCTAATCGGCTCTGGGGGCTGAGTTTTCAGCTCCAGGTGTCTGGGAGGTCCTGTCTGGACCCCAGAGCTGGAGTTTGGGGTGTTCCCCACCCAGGGGTGCTCTGAGCAGCAGCAGGGTTGGTTCTGTGCAATTCCCTGGTATTTGGGATCAGGGCTGTGCCCACCCAAAGGTGGGTGCCCCTGAGAGGCTCCCCGGGCTGTTCTTCACCCCCTCGGTGGTTGTGGTGTTTTTGGGGAGGATCAGCTGCCGTGAGGAGCCTGTGTGTGACCAGGGAAGGTTTTGCAGCCCCTCCCAAGCAGCTCCAGCCTCCTGCAAGAGTCCTCAGGTGACTTTGGCCCCAGCCCAGCTCCTGCCTGGGTCCCTTGGATGCTGCTCAAGATGTCGAATTCTTTTGTCCTTCTGGAAAACTAGGCCATGGCAAAGTCATGGAAAGGGGTTTTCTGCTCCTGCTGAGCAGAGATGGAGGAGATTTCCCCCCCGGGATGCTGGGGCTGAGCAGCACCTGCAGGAAGCACCTCCAGGGCTGCAGGTGGATTTTGTTCCTGGCAGGTCCCTTGGCTGAGTGTCACCCTGCTCCGGGTGACACAGCAGTCATTACTCAGCCATTGTTGAGCTGAAAGGAGCCCCTGGCACATAATGGCTTTTTATTTCCACAATGAAATCGGGAAATGGCACCTTCATGGCTCGGATGAGATTTTACAGCTCATCCAGCTCCACCCCTGCCATGGGCAGGGACACTTTCCACTATCCCAGCTTGCTCCAAGCCCTGGTCTGGGACATTTCCAGGGATCCAGGATCTCCCCTGCACCTCCAGGATCTGTCCTGCTGCTTCAGAGGTTTTGTGCTGCAGCACATCCTCTGGGATTAATCTGTTAATTGGATTTGTGGTTGTTTTGGGTAGATGCTTCCTGGAGGTGCAGATATAGATCCCACAGTGCCAGAGGTCACCCTGGAGCCCCTGGGGGATCGGGGACTGCTGGAGCTCTGCTGGCTCTGAGTGATTTGGGACCAGCAGAGCTGCTGGTGCCCACTGGGAACCAGGCAGAGCAGTGCCCAGGCTGGCACAGAACTCCAGGAAAAAAATATTTCCCTGTGATTTGTGGCAGTGTCCCTGCTGTGGAGGTGAGCTCCTGGCTGGGAGCCGAGATCTTTTTGGTGATCCTTTAAATTTGGGCTTAACGATGCACTTAACACCTTGTGGGTGACAGCTTTGTGCTGCAGGAATGGGTTTGCTGAGGGTGCAGGAACACAAGACGAGCCCCTCTAGGACGGGGCCTTTCTGCTGCCTCCCCCCTGCCAAGGCTCATTCCCACCAACCTGTGGGTGCTGGAGGGTTGGAAATGAGCATCTGTGAGGACCATGTGGCCTGGCTGGGGCTCCCAACGTGTGGCAGATGTGTGACACGTCTGGGTTTCACCTTCCCTGGTGATGGTGACAACTTCCAGGATCCCCACCTGAGCCTGGCAAGGATCCTGCAGGGATGTTCCCTCCTTTTTTTGGGGGGGATGGAGGGGGATGTGAGTGTCCATGGGCTGCTTTCTGCCAGCCAGCAGCACTGGGGGCAGCTTGGCAGGGCTGAGGAGAGGTTTGGGGAGTTTGGCAGGGTTGAGGAGGGGTTTTGGGGGGTTTGGCAGGGTTGAGGAGGAGTTTTGGGGAGTTTGGCAGGGTTGAGGAGGGGTTTTAAGGAGTTTGGCAGATTTGAGGAGGGGTTTTAAGGAGTTTGGCAGGGTTGAGGAGGGGTTTTGGCTGGGTGTGTGCCCAGCTCCAGGTCCTGGAGGTGTTTGCTTCCCCTCTGGAGCTGCTGCAGGGATGGGATCATGTGGGGCCAGGCTGGGCAGTGTGAGGGTGTTTAATTAACCAGTGCCACCAGTACAGCTCCTGCCACAGCACTGGGGACTCACCGGGCTGTGCATCCTGGGACAGATCCAGGACCGGCCCCATCCGGGGGGGCTCGGGGGGCACAGAACATCCCAGGCTCTGAGGTTTCCCCGGTGAAAGGACTGAGGGAGCCGGGAAATGGGAACCCAAGCTGGGGCGCCTTGTGAAGCTTCTGCTTTTCCCTTTACCCAGTCTCTTAAAAAGCAAATGAGAAACGCCTCGAGCTGTGCCAGGCGGGGCTGATGAATTATCAGCACATCGCCCAGTCCTCTGGGGCTGGCAGAAGTGAAACCCTTGTGGAGAGAGAGAGAGAGAGAGGAAAGGGATGAGTCAGCGTGGAGGAGATGATTGTTTCCCCACACTCGTCTCCTTCCCACTGCACACGGATCTTGCCAGCTGTCACAGGCAATGGTGGCTGGGCTGGGAGGGCTCCCTGGCACTGGGGAGCTGCTCTGTGAGCCTTGGGGCAGGTCGGGATCACTCAGGATCAATGAGCCCACAGAGCCCCCCATTAAACTGTGCCCCCCAAGTGCCACCTCTCCTTTCGCTTGGTTTTGCCTTAAATTTGGCTGCCTCAGCACTGAGGTGTTGTGTGAGCAGAATTATTGCTGGGGCTGGTTTTTAGGGGATGTGCCCAAGTCCTGACCCCAGGAGCTGGGGCAGGGAGATGGTCCCCTGGCCACTGGCCACCACCTCCTGCTGCCCTTCAGGCCGGCCTGGGCTGCTGCAGCCCTGCACAGCCTCTGAGCAATCCTGCTTTGTGCATAGTTGGTATTTTTATTAGAAATGGCCCACATCCTGTTTTAGAGAGAGGGAGTAAAAAAAAAAAAAAATAACCTTGAGTCTCTGACAACTCCAAAGCCAACCCTTGAGAGCTGGGTTCCCACTGCTTCACCTTCTGGAGGGGCAGCTGGCTCCAGCAGGGAGGGGAGGGATGTGGAACAACCTGTTTGCCCGTTGTGGGCTGGGTGTGGAAGGGAAGGGCCCGCAATAGCTGCTGGAGTTCTTCTCCCAGAGCGATACTGTGAGTCAGCCCAGCTCCTCCAGTGCTCGGCAGCCTGCGGGGAGGGGACAAATCCCAGCTCAGCCTCCTGCCCCTGCTCTGTTTGTACCTCTGGGTGTAGCTGAGATGCTGCACCCGGGGCTCCTTCACCTGCAGGATGTGTGTTTTGGCTCACGCGGTGCCCTGAGCTGCTGTCCTGCTGCACACTGCGAGTTCAGGTGTTTTATTTACAAATTCCTCTGGCAGCTGATGCACAACGCCCCTGGCGTGGGTGGCTGTGCTGCTGCCAGGGCGTGTGCCCTGTGCCCGCTCCCAGCCCTGCCACCCAGGAATTTCACGGTGGAACCCCTGGCACTGTGCCATCCAAGTCGAATTTTGGATTATTTAGGCTTTCCAGCTACCTTGGTATCCCTTAGAGTTGAATTTCATCCCTGGGCTGGGTTTGGGGTGATGTCTGTTAGTCCCACATGGGCTGTAGGGTTTTGTGTGCAGGGTGCCCTGTGGGAATTCACACCCTGCTGCTGCTGCCGCTGCTTTTAGGGGATTTAACTCAAATCCTGCTGCCCAGTGAGGCTTCCAGTGGTGGTGGGGAGCCTGGAGCTGGGGAGAGGCTCTGCAGGAAGCTGGGGAGGCTCTGGGCAGACATCCAGCTGCCTTCCTGCCACCCCGTGGTGCTGGGCTGGGGGGGACAGCAGAGTCCCCTGGCCGGGCTGGGACACGGCCAGGCTGTGCTGTGGGAAAGGCTCCGTGCCCTGCTGGCTTTGATGTGGGGCTGGAGGAGCCGAGGGGGTGGCAGCAGGAGAAAGCTGAACCCAAAAGATGGATATCAGTGCTGAGAGTGCACCACGAGCCACCCTGGTGCTGGGAACGGGCCAAGTCCCTGGGAGAGGAACAGGCAGAGCCCTCTTGTCCCACACACGGGTACCCAGGGCTGCATTTGGGGACGGGGCTGTCATTTCTGGGTGTCCCAGTTCCTGCTCTGTGACAGTGGCCAGAGTCTCCAGCCAGCATTCCCAGGATTTCCACTCCAGCCAAACGGGAAGGAGAGGGACAGGGGGTGGTGTGAGCTTTGGGAATAAAGAGAGATCCACCCTTGCATTGATACCCTGACAAAGGCACCTCGCTGTGACCCACCCGGGGCCTCCTTGCACTGGGAATTCAGGCACTTCCCACCATTGAGCTGTGGCAGCCCAAGCAGGAGCGATTTCCTGGCTCTGCTGTGCTGGTGACCCCTTGCCTTGATGTCCCTGCTCACGTGTGACACCGCAGGACGCGTGTGCTGGCCTGGGGGTGAGGGCTCAGCACCTGCACAACAGCCTGGAAAAGCCGTGGCCGGCTCGGTGGGGATTTGGGCACGCTGTGTCCTCCTGGGGCACGGCAGAGCTCTGCTCACCTCTCGCTTGGTGGGACACCCTGGGCACTGCTGCTCTCTCGGGGGGCACAGAGGGACACTGGCCCTGCCACCAGCCCGTGCCACAGCCGGGTCTGGCACCCCAGCACAGGGGCTGGTCCTGCCAAGGGCTCGGATTTTAATGTTTGCAGAAAGGTTTGTATGGTGCAAAGTACGGATTGCTCCAGCCAGGAGGGCAAAGCAGTGCTGAGGCAGGTGGTTCCTGGTCAGCTGGGGGTGTTGACACTCGGCTGGGACATGGTACATGTGCCCAGGGATGTGGGGGGACAGGCTGGGGCTGACCCAGATGCACCAGCTGTGCTGGCAGAGGCTCCCACTCGTTCCCTTGCCCAGCGAGATGCTGGCTTTCATTTGCAAACAGCTCCAGAGAGGTTGGGAGCCTCTTGGGAAGCTAAAATCTGCCATGCTGGAAGGAAAAGCTTCCAAACTCAGCCCTGCAAAGAGCTGACAGAGCTGGGCTGTCCCCAGGGCTCGCTCTGATCCAGACACGGGGCTCTTAGTGCTGGCTCTGTTCCTAAAGATGCTCCTGTGTGTGTCTGGGGCTCCTGCTGAGCCAGGACACAGCCCTTCCTCCAGGAGCAGCGCTGGGGCTGCAGTCCTGCATTGGAAAAGAAAAATGAAAGGAAGAGGCAGAGCAGGGCTGGGATTCCCTGGCTGCAGTGGGGACCCCAGGGCTTGTCCTGTGTCCTGCTCTGAGTGCCAGGGCTGTGTCTGTCCCTGTGCTGGCCCTGGGGAGCAGGGGCTGCCTTGGTGCTGGGGTCCTGCTGCTGCTTCCTGCCTCACAAGGTTTACCTGTGTGCTCAGGTGAGCGCTGGCTCACTGCAGCTCCCCGGGGTGGGCACGGGGGATACCACAGGATCCCCCTGGCTCTGGCTGGGGACCCCTCCTTGCCAGCAGGGTGCTGCCTGCCCCAGCCCTGGGGTGTCCCCTGGTGTCCCCTCAAACCCTCCCTGTCCTGTCTCTGCAGGGGATGTGCTCTTCCAGATGGCAGAGGTGCACAGGCAGATCCAGAACCAGCTGGAGGAGATGGTGAGTGCCCAGCCTGGCGTGCCAGGGTCCCTGGTGGTGGAAAATGCTTTTCTGTGCCTTGTCCAGATGACACCAGCCCCTCTGCCGTGGATTTGCTAAGCTCCAAAGGAGCTTGGGCTCCTCTTCAGCCCTGCTGGGCCCTCTCTGAGCCCGTCCCTCTCTGCTCTCAGCCCTGCCCTGGTGCCCTCCCTGTGCCATCTGCAGCTCCCCAGGCAGGCTCTGCCCTTCCTCCCCAAGCACTGTGTGTTTTATTTCTCCCTGCAGCTCAAGTCCTTCCACAACGAGCTCCTGACGCAGCTGGAGCAGAAGGTGGAGCTGGACTCCCGGTACCTGAGTGTGAGTTCTGTGTGTGTGAGTCTGGCACAGCCCTGGCCCCGGGGGTCCCTGGGTGTCCCCTGCTCCCTCCTGGGTGTCCCTGGGTGTCCCCTGCTCCCTCCTGGGGGATGCCATGCCATGTCACAGCTCCTGCCCCAGTTACAGACAGGTCCCTGGTGTCACCACGCACAGGACAGCCTTGTCCCCTGTTTGCTCTCGGGGAATCCCCCTTTGCCAGGGGCTCTGCTGGTTCCTGTCACCCCGTGGCAGCAGGAGCTGCAGCCAAGGCTCAGAACTTTCTCCTGTCTCATCCAGGCTGCGCTGAAGAAATACCAGACAGAGCAGAGGAGCAAGGGGGACTCCCTGGACAAGTGCCAGGCAGAGCTGAAGAAACTTCGCAAGAAGAGCCAGGGCAGCAAGAACCCACAGAAATACTCGGACAAGGAGCTGCAGGTAGGACTGGGGACACGAGGGGGTGCTTGGCAAACCCCTGGGCAAGGATTTGCTGCTCTCCTTAGAGGAAGGGGCTCAGCAGTTCTGGGGGTGCCGGTGGGATGGGGAGCTGTGGGTGGGAGGGGGTGGCAGCCAGCGCTGGGAACGGGCTGTTCCCATGGGCAGAGAGGGGCTGGAGCTGCTTTTACCCTTTGCCTTCAGGAATGGCTCCAAGGGATCCTGAATTCCTGATCCAGCCTTCCCAGGAGGGTTTTCTCCCTCTCAGGAGGGTGTTCTGTCCCCAGGAGGGTGTTCTGGGAGGTGTTCTGGTGTGTGATTTCTGTGCCTGTGCCCCTTCCCCCAGCCGTGGGGGCGGTGCTGGGGGTGGCTGCAGTGAATCAGAGCGGTGTGATGGGTGTGATGTGTGATGCTGTGTGTGGTCCCTCCCGGGGGCTGCGCTCAGGGGTGGGCACGGGGGGACTCGGAGCTCCCCACAAAGCTGGAGGCAGCCTTGGGTCCCACTGAGGAGCACCCAGGGCGTGTCCTGGCAGTGCCACGGGGCTGTGGCACTCGGGGCAGCCACGGATCCCACTCAGGGCACTGATGGAGCAGGACTGGGGGTGCTGGAGCAGGACTGGGAGGTGCTGGAGCAGGACTGGGGGTGCTGGAGCAGGACTGGGAGCTGCCAGCATGCTCCTCCGTGCCCATCCTGCTGTGCTGGGGGCTCTGCCGTGCTCTCCAGAGCTGAGCAGCTGAAACCACTTCTGAGCCTGGCATTTCCACAAGTCCCAGCTTTAAAATTCCTGCTGAGCCAGAAAAGCCCCGAGCCCAGCATGGGGGGACACGGGGATCAAACCTCTGTGACCCCCACGAGAGCTGCTGCCAGGGACAGCCCTGTCCTGCCAAGGCTGGGGCAGGGATCCCCATCTCGGAGGGATGGAGGGATGGAGGGAGGGCTGAGGCTCCTGCTGGGATGTGGCAGGGATGGGACAGCCCTGCTAGCACAGCTCCCCGGGCAGGGAAACAGGATCAGACACTCATTCCCTTTAATCTTCCAGCACTAAGTGTTTAGGAAGTGCTTATCTCCAAAAAAGCCTTCTGATGGCTTTTGAGCTTACAGAGCTATGAGACCCTTGCAGCTCAGAATATTCTGTGATTCTGCTGTGCTCGGCAGGGGTTTGCTTTGCCTTAGATCTGAACACAAAGTTAAAATTGCTGAATGCAGCCAAGAGGGCACTTCCCCTCTCTTCTCTGCTGACTGCAGGCTGGTGTTTCCTCAGCAGAAAAAAAAAGTGTTTGGGGCCACCCTGGGCACTGTTTTACTTCTGTCTGGGCATTGGAGAGAGAGGGAGTCCAGCCTGGAACTGTGTGAGTGTTGGTGCTGAGGACAAAGCCTTGTTTTGGGCTTTGATGAGCGGGAACTGGGCTTTGAGGAGGTGAAACTGGGTTTTGGGGAGCTGAAACTGGGCTTTGAGGAGGTGAAACCAGGTTTGAGTGGATCAGGAGCACGCACAGAGCTCTGTGGGGCTTTGCTTTCCTCAGCCTGGTTTGTGGAACTGGCCCAAAGCCACCCCTGTGGCCACTTGCCAAACCTGTGGTGGTCTGCTCAAGTACCTGGGGATGGTTTTGGGATGCTGACAACTGCACCAGGCTGGTGCCTGGGGACCACAGACCCATCAGCCAGGGCTGCCTGGAGTCCCCTGCTGGGCTGTGGCTGCTCCCTTGTCTCCTCGTGGGAGAAGCTGCTGCTGCTGCTGAAGTGTCACCTCCTTGGAGGCAGCAATAACATCTTGCTCTTCTGGAGGCTCATCCCTGTGAAGCTGCTGGGGCAGCTGCCAGCCAGGAGTCTGATGCTCTGTCATCATCTTCCTTCATATTTAATGTTCTGGGAAGCAGAACTGCTCCTTTCTGCCTCTGCACCACTTGTGGAGTGACCACATCTTGTCATCACCTGCCACGGAGACATGTGGTGGCAGCAGCAGGACTGTCCTGCAGGGACCTCTGGGTTTATGTAACATTTCCCAGAGTGAGAGCGGGTTCGGGGCCACCCAGGCCCTGGTTTTGGCACAGGACAGCCCTGGTCTGGGCAGGGGCAGCAGCGTGGCTGTGTCCCACACTGCTAAATCAATCCCAGAGCTCAGCAACAGCCCAAACACCTCAGCTGCTCAATTCAGCTGTTCTCCTTTATAAAGCAGAAATAAATGCTGGAGTTCAGCAGGGACTGCACCCAGCAGTGGCTTTGGAGCAGGGGGCTGAGGGGCTGTGATGCTCACAGACTCCTGCAGGAGGCTTCTCCCGAGCTGCATCAGCCCTTCATTGCATGGACAGAGCTGGTCCGGGCCTGTCTGCAGTCACTGGCCACTGGCTCGTGCTGGTTTTGTGGAGTTTTCCAGACGAGGATGAGTCTTGCAGCATTAAGTGGCTGAGGAGTTAAAGCACCTCAGGTTTGCAGCCTGGGCAGCTCACACAGCTCTGAACCAGCTCCAGGTGCCAGAGGATGCAGGGGTGATGTCCCAGCTCCCAGAGGATGCAGGGGTGATGTCCCAGCTCTCAGGGGCTGCAGGGGTGATGTCCCAGCTCCCAGAGGCTGCAGGGGTGATGTCCCTGCTCCCAGGGGCTGCAGGGGTGATGTCCCTGCTCCCAAGCCCTGTCTGCCATGGTCAGGAGCAATGCTGTGCTTGGGGGTTGTTGCTGCTGAGTGTCACGTTAAGCCAGGCTTTTATCCCTCAGGAATCAGTCCTGAGCTGCTGCTCCACACAAGGAGTGAGGGCTGAGAGCCTCACATGGCTCCTCTTCCTCCTGGAGTGGCTGAGATGGGGCTTGACCTGTGTTGAAAACCAGGAGAGCAAACCAATTCCATTCACTTCACATCTCTGATGAAGAGGAATGAAAACAATATTAAGATTAAACAATCACCAAGGAAGCTCAAGTGCTGTAATTTCATTAAAGGCTGGTTGTGATCAGGCCATGAAATCAAGGTCACGATGGGTTTGGGACCTGGATTGAATCAGCAGCTCAGCAATGAAGTTATGTTGGTTCAAAGTATTTATCAAATCATATTAGCACTGGGAGCAATTGGATTTCTGCATTGAGCTGAGACAAAACTGGATGTAATTCAGCCTAAATAGCAGTGCTGGGGCTGGGTGTTTGTCCTGGAAGGCTGTGCCTGACCCAGGTGACAGTGGCTGACCCTGGGTGGGCAGTGAGGGCCGAGCTCAGCCTCTGCCTTCACCCACCCCTGCTCCCATGGAAATGTTTTAATACCACTCTGCCAAATAACCTGTGGGGTTTTTTAAACTTTTGTCATTGAAACCTCATTTTGGATATTCCCATCAGGAGAAATAATTTTAGGTGTAGGTCAGGAAGCTCCAAATGACACAGAGCTTGCACAAACCGGGTTACGAGGTTTATGTGAAAGTCAAACAGGGAAGGACTCAAAGCTCCGGGTGACTCCCTCCAGGTTTGACTGGGATTTAGGCTGAGGGAGGACGTGCCCAAACCCAGCAAGAGAGGAGGAGCCCCTTCCAGTATCTAAAGAGGCTCCAAGAGAGCTGGAGAGGGACTCTGGACAAAGCCTGGAGTGACAGGACAGGGGGAATGGCTTCCCACTGCCAGAGGGCAGGGTTAGATGGGATATTGGGGAGAGATTCTTTCCTTTGAGGGAAATGAGAGAAGCTGTGGCTGCTCCATCCCTGGAAATGTTCCTGGAGGTGCCTGTGCATCTCAGGGCTGTGCTGTGAACATTTGGGTACCAAATGTCACACGGAGCTGCTGCTCTGGGGTGCTCCTGTGTTGAGGGAACGTTTTGGGCAGGAGAAGGTGAAGCCAGCACTGGAGCCAGAATTTCCCTGCTGCTTTGTCTCTGAATTTTATGTAACACCACACGTGTGCGTGGCTGGGGCTGGGCAGCAGCAGGACAGGGCTGGGGCCAGGCAGATGTGACCATAACGAGGGGAGACAGCCCTTCCCAGGGGAGGGAGCCAGCCTGGCATCCCTGGAGCTCCCCAGGTTCTGCTCTGCCTTTCCCATCACCTTGGATAACATCAGCAGCCGTGTCCCAGCGTCCCCACGGAGCTTTGGCTGCAGCCAGAGCTGGGGGGGCTGGTGGGCAGCACAGCAGGGGCCAGGGCTTGCCCTTCTCCTGGCTGGGGGTGCTGGTGCTGTGCAGGGCAGGGGGAGGTTGGTTGTCCCCTCCCTGGGCTCTGCTGTGCCTGTGTGGCTTGGCAGGGGCAGTGTCCCCACAAAAGGCTGGGAAATGTGTTTGGGCTCCCATGGTGACCAGTGGTGGCCATTCCTTGCTGTTTTATTTGCCATATTACAGGAGAGGGTGGGCCAGGGCTCATCCCGAGCTCTTCTCTCTTTTCCTGGCTATGGAAGAGCTGGGATATCCCTGGGCTTGGATCCAGCGTTTCTGTGCCTGGCTGGACACAGCAGCCACCCTCGGTGACAGGGACACCCTGGGGTCACTGGGTGTGTGGGGGCTGCAGGAGGGGACAGTGCCTCCCCCGGGGCTGCCTCACAAGGAGCAGTTCCTGGGAATGAGGAAAAGCTGTCGGGGCTGAGGATCCCTGGCTCTTGTTCTGCTCCCTTTGCCTCAGTGCTGTGCTGGGGTTTCAGCAGGTTTGCCTCCAGTCTGTTCCCTGCCTCAGATGCTCTTCTCCTGCTAATCAACCTCACTTCTTTTTTATCTTATCCCATTTCCAGCCATTCTCCCTCGTGGTTGCCTAAACAAATCCTCCCTTCTCTCCATGTTTACTCCTTCCAGATATTTCAGCTGCTGCATCGATCCAGCACAGTCCTATCTCTTCCCTGACCTTTCCTTTCTCTTTTCCCACTGCTCTGTGCTGCTGTTCTGACCGATCCCTCCTTGGGCTCAGAGCTGGGGTTGGCACAGCCCCTCCCTGCCCTGCATCCCTCCCGGTGCTGGATAGAAGCATTCCTGCCCCTTGGCTTTCTGCTCCCAAAACTCCAGGCTGTGCTGGTGACCCCAAGGCAGCTCCTGCTGGGGGTCCCCTCTTGTCCCTGGCTCAGCCTGGTCACACAAACACGCTCAGAAGGATCTGGGTGATGATTTCTGTGCTCAGCGCTGCCCTTGGCTCCTGTTCTCTGTGTTTGTGTTCCTGGTGGGGCTGGGAGGTCTGAACTCATTTCCCAGCGAGGCTGTGCTTATCAAAGGGAGCTCAGTGCTGCTCCACCTGCGCTGACAGCTCCGCACAGCTCGGGGCTTGACATTTCTCAGCTGCTCTGTGATCTCCATCCCTCCCCGAGCCGTGGCCTTGGGGAGGTGGCAGGGCTGTGTGCCCTGGCTGTCTGTGCAGGACAACAGCGGCTGCTCCAGCTGGGACTTGGCAGCAGCTCCTTCCCTTTTCATCTGCTCGTGTTCCTAATCCTGCCTGACCCGGGGGGTCACTGGGGTTGGCTCTGGAGCAGGCACTGCCCGCCGGGGCTCCAGCACCACTCGTGTGGGGGGTCCCCACGGCCTGGGGTGCCCCAGGAGAGGGCAGGAGCCCTGGCAGTGCCAGCCCTGGCAGTGCCAGCCCTGGCACAGCATCCTGTGCCACAGCCTCTGCCCGGCGCCGCCACGTGCTGACACTGCTAATTAGGTCAGCGGCTCCCAGTGAATTGGAAGTGGATGTGGGAAGCAGGGGGGGCGGCACGGGGGAGTTATTTGAGGCCTCTCCAACCTAGAAACCCAGAAAAGATTTTCTGGAGCTGTTGGGTGGCTCTGGTGTGTGCTCTGGCTTTGGGTGTGACCACCGCCCTGCCTGCTCGGATCACAAATGGGGTTTTTTACCTCCTTCCAACTGGGAATTTTATTTAGACGATTCTTAACGTGTGAATTTGAAGCTGACAACCTCAATCAATCCAAGGTCTCAGTTTACAAAGCAGTGCTTGAGTGGTTCCTGCTTGTCAGTGGGGTCTTGGGGAAGCACCTTGCCCCAGCCCTTACAGGGGATGGGGTCATGCCAGGCTGAGAAAGGAGTCTGGCTGAGGTTCAGAGGGTGGGACCTTCCCCCAGTTCTAGGGAATGGAGACGAGAGCAGCAGCCCCGAGGTCCTGGTGGGCACCAGGCTGCAGGTGAAGCCTCACTCCTGGGTAAGGCAGAGCTTCTCCTTGGAGTGCAGTCCCCAGATCTTACACTGTGCTTTGTGTGTTACTTTCCCACCCCTCCGTGCATCTGGCATATTTAACAGGCTTTTTTATTTAAATTTGCCTTTCTGGGCGTTATCTGAAAGCCCACTGTCATTCTGAGCAAACCCAAACTGAAAACCACCTCGTGAACAAGGAGTGTCGCTCGCCATTTTGTGATGGAATAACGTGTAAAATCAAGGCTCTGGGTAAATCAATGGCACACGGAGCATATTTACATAAAGTATATAAAGCTCTGAGTACTAAGTTTAGAGCGTGGGCTCAGCGCTCGCGGAGCGGCGTGTTCCGACTGGCTGAGACAAGCCTTTCCTCAGCACAGGAATTAGCAGGAGCCTTGCAAAACCAGCCTGAGAGCAGGGCTGTGAACAAGGCTTGTACCTGCGGATTTCAATCGTGCTGAGAGCTGCAGCTCTCACGCTGCTAAGCCCGGGTTTTTCTCCCTGTGTTGTGGTGTGTCTGGGCTGGAGCCGTGCCCGCCCGCCCTGGCACTGCCTGACCCCGGCATGGGCATCCTGCAGGGAATCACTGGGTCAAATCAGCTGGAGCCGAGCTCTTCTCACTCCTCACCTTCTCGTTGTTGGTGGCCCAGTTAGGAAATGATCAGGATGAGTTTTGGGGATCGGGGTCCGTGCGTGCTCTGCTATTTCAGGTGCAGTCAGGGTTGTGCTTTCCTTCCAGAACTGTCCTGCCCCTTTCCCTGGGACGGCTGTGGGCAGCAGGGCTCGGCCCATCCTGGGTGTGCCAGGGCTGTGCTGGAGGGGCCGGGAGCTCTCCAGGCTGGCACTGGGGCACCCATTCCCCAGCTCCCATCACCACTGCCAGGCTGCTGCCTCTGGGCTCTGTCCCTGCGCTGTTCCCAGGCTAATAATACCCGGGAGGAGGCGGAGTGCTGCTGTCCCGAGCCTTCCCGAGCACATCCTCCTCCTGCTCATCCTCCTCCTCCTCATCTTCCTCCTCCTTCTCCTCCCTCGGGGGCTTTGTGTGCCCGGAGCTGCTGCCACCTCTCTGTGCCGGCACACCCGGGCTGTCCCAGTGCCATGCCCTGTATCTTTGCTTCGGGGTGATGCCAAAACCTCCATCACTTCCACTTGTGTGCCCAGTGGCATCAGTTCAGTTCCCTTCGCTTATTTCTCCTCATGGCCACGGGCGTTTGCACTAGATCTTCTCATGTTGGAGGAAAAAATTCTCTTTGAAATAGGGTTGTTGCTTGCAAACAGGGTTTTTAATCCGTTTCTCACTGACCCTCTTTCCCTCACCCAGGTTGGTGCAATGTGGGGAGACCCAAAACCTGCTGGCTCTGGCATGAGCCCTGCACAGGGTTGTGCTCTCAGGGGGTGCTTGGAGCAGGGTGGGAGCCAGGAGCAGCCCCAAAATAATCCCCCTTTGAAGTCTGGGATGTCACTGAATCTTGCTGCTTTTGTTGGTTTGCTCCATTTTATGTGTCTGCTAATAAATATTGTAGCATGCTAAAAATAACTGATAACCGTGAAGAAGCAGCAAAGCTGCTTTGGGCGCTGAATTTCCAGTTTAATTCCCGTCTCAGAGAAGCCTGGGCTGCCTGAAGCAGGTCCAGCCCTGCCTGGGCTGGGGGTGTTGTGGCTTTCCAGTGTGGTGGTGCCCCTGTCCTAGGGAAGAGATGGTGGCAAGGAGGTGTCACAGTGTGGGACAGCGATGGGCGAGGGGTGCTGCTCTCAGAGCCCCTGGTGCCACATCACAGGTGGAAGCTGGGAGCATCCAAGGGGATGAAGGGAGGAGAAGGTGCCAGGGTCAGGGAGCTGGGGGCACCGGGTGTGCTCGGGGAGGCTGGTGCTGCCCTGTGCCGGGATCCCCCAGCCCAGCCCGTGTGCTGCTGCTGTGCCAGGTGTGCTGCTGGCAGAGCCCAGAGTGGCACAGCCGTGCTGGCACCCGTCAGACTGGGAGAGAAGGAGCCAGGGTGTGGCACCAGGGAACAGCCAGGGCATCCTGTGCCAGTGTGTGCTGCTGGCAGAGCCCAGAATGGCACAGCCATGCTGGCACCCGTCAGACTGGGAGAGCAGGAGCCAGCAGAGGAGCATTTGGCTGCTGGCACTGACAGGGTGTGGCACCAGGGAACAGCCGGGACATCCTGTGCCAGTGTGTGGCACTGCCCCGGCACCATCTCTGTGTCCCCCGTGGGAAATAGGGACTGAAGGGGAGTTTTAGAGGCGCAGTGTGTGGCAGGGTCCCTGAGCAGGATCCAGCACACCAGGGGCGGCGGGGGAGATGCTGGAGTGCACTGGGAGCTGCTGGTTTGTGAGCCGGGGGCTGGGGGGGCTGCTGGCAGTCCCAGGGCATCGGGGCAGCCCCCAGCCCCCCACAGCACCCCCAAACCCGGGTGGTGAGCGGGCGGGCGCTGGGTACAGCTCGTCCCGTGCAGCCCACGGGTGATGGGCTGAGTCAGAGCCTCTGCGTGGGGGCTCCCGTGAGTAAGGGCGGGCTGGGGGGGCTGTGCAGGCACACGTGTGTGTCCCGTGCCGGGGTCCCCGCCTGCAGCCCCCTCCCTGCTCCTCTCCCTGTTCCAGTACATCGAAGCCATCAGCAACAAGCAAGGGGAGCTGGAGAATTACGTCTCCGATGGGTACAAGACAGCTCTGACGGAAGAGAGGAGACGGTTCTGCTTCCTGGTAGAGAAGCAGTGTGCAGTGGCCAAGAGTGCCATCACCTACCATGCCAAGGTGAGTTGGGCTCACCAGAGCTGCTCCTGGCTGCCCCATCGCTGGGTGGATGCTCCCAGCTCAAGCTGCATCCCATAGGACAGCTGATATCCCAAAAGGCACAGCTGGTGCAGCCCCTGCAGCTCAGGGGACTGAGGGGGTGATGGACCAGCAGGTGACTCCAGGGAAGATGCCCCAGCAGGAGCAGCTGCTCCAAATCCCTCTTGCCCATGGCAACTCCAATTCCCTCTTGCCCATGGCAACTCCACATTGCCCCTGCCCGTGGCTGCCCCCATCTCCTGCAGCAGGGCTGGAGCTGCCCCCTGCCCGCCTGGGAAGCAGCAGCACCTGCCTGGGGCTGGAGCAGGATCCATGCAGACAGGGCTGGCAGTGCTGGTGCTGCTCCACAGCCTCGTGCTCCCGCTCTGGTTGTTCCCCACCACCGCCCTCCGTGGCTCACAGCAGCCATCTGTCACCGCCACGCTTGGCACTGGAGCAGGAGAGGGAGTGGGGATTAGTCAGCTCTGTCCTGGCACATCCTCAGGATGGATCCACGCTTGGCTTGGTGAGCGTAGTGCAGGAGGGGGAAAAATACCCTGCAGGGCTGGGGGTCAGCAGGAACAAAGCAAAACCTCGCTGCTGCAGCACCCAGAGGGTGATTTTGCAGGAGGAACTTTGCAGGTGGGTGTCCTGCTAAAAACTCCATCCTGCTGCACCCCGTGGCTCCTGCAGGATGCCCCACAGGATCATGAGGCTGGAGCCACTGGCTGCTGTTGGGGAAAATATGCAAGGGGGTTTGAAATTGGATTTAGAGGGATTTTGATGTACAGAACCACATTTTGTGTCCAGATGAGGCAGAGCAGAGACATCAGGTCACCCTTGGCTGTACTGGGGAGTGACCTCAAGGGGACTGGGACATCTTCCCCCCTGAGTCACACAACGGGATGCTCGTGCATTCTGGGTGAATAAGGACAAGTTTGGCTCCATCCATGTTTCCCCCTTGGAGCATGGTAGCAGGTGGCTGCCAGTCCTGCAGGCAGGGAGCAGGGGGGGCTTGGATGCAGCTCTAGGGCCCGGAGCACCCAAAGGAAGCAGCTCATCCCTTGGGATGTGGGGACAGCCTGGAGCAAGCCCAAGCTTTCGGGCTGGTTTTATTTCTCTTCTCCACGTGGGGCCCAGCTCCCTGGAGATGCTGCACACGGGATATCTTGGAATAAACTGAGGAGATGGATTACCTTTTCCTTCCCTCATTCCCATTTTTCATGACACCTCCCTGGCTCTGTGGGAAGCAGGATGTCCCTGTGTGTTATCTGTGCCATGCCACCGATCAACCCCAGGCCAGCTCAGCCCTGGATCCGTGTGGTGCTGCCCGGGCTGGGGGGGGCAGACCACCTGCACCCCTGTGCCCTCACACCTCATTTTCCTCCTGCAGGGGAAGGAGATGCTGACACAGAAGCTGCCGCTGTGGCAGCAATCCTGCTCGGATCCCAACAAGATCCCGGAGCGCGCCATCCAGCTGATGCAGCAGATGGCTGCCAGCAGCAATGGCACCATAATGCCCAGCCCTCTGTCCACATCCAAGTCCAACCTCATCATCTCTGACCCCATCCCTGGTGCCAAACCTCTCCCTGTCCCCCCGGAGCTGGCACCTTTTGTAGGAGTAAGTATCTCTGTGCTGGAAGCTCTCCTGCCCTTCTGAGCAAAGCCGGAGGGACGAGCCCAGGCCGGTGTCACCGCTGTCCTCGGCAAGTTGTCCTTGGCTGGGCTGTCACTGCTGGCAGGGATGGCAGCTCCGTGCTGTGCCATCCTGGCATGTGGGGACGGGCATCTGTCCCAACTCAGCCTGCTGGAGTCACTGAGCCCTGGGGCTCCCAGGGGCTCTTTGGGGAACCCACAAACTGGACCAACCTGTCCAGGCTGGTCCCTGAGCTGTGGGACTGAGCCCAGGTACCCCAGTAACTGCGGGAGAAAGGCCTGGAGTGACCCGTGGGATGAAGGACCCTTCAGAAGAGGGTGTCCCCCTGATGTGGGGGCACGAGCTGAGCAGTGGAGCTCAGCAGGGAATTGACAGCTCAGAGCAGTAAAACACCACAGAGGTGACCCCACTGCTCCCCCCAGAGCGGTTTGGTGTGGGTGGGAGCTAAACCTTAAAGGACAAAGCTCTGATTTGCCTCTCCCTGGAGCTGTGTCCCACTGGGGAGCTGCAGGGGGTGTCCCTGGAGCTGCAGGGGGATGAAGCCCTAATGAAGCCACCCCCTGTCCCCCTCCCCTCCTCTCTCGCAGCGCATGTCAGCACAGGAGGCCATGCCAGTGATGAACGGAGTGTCAGGCTCTGACAGCGACGGGTACAACCACTGGTCTGAGATGAAGCCAGCACAGCCCAAATCTTTATCTCCTCCCCAGCCTCAGAAGCAGCTGAGTGACTCTTACTCCAATACACTCCCAGTTCGCAAAAACGTGACACCGAAAAACAGCTACGCCTCAGGTGAGGCCCCAGCCCCGCTCTGGGGAGCCTGGAGCTGGGTCTGACACAGGAGGGGTCTGGGGGACAGGGTGGGGATGGTGATTGGGGTGCTGCTGTGGGGGGACAGTGACCAACAGCATCCCCTCGGTGTCCAGTGCTGCTCGTGCCTCTTGGTGTCAGGAAATGCTGGAGCTGGGCTCTGCCCTGGGGTTTCACAGGATTTCCAGGAGGAAAACCTTGTGGAGTCTGGCACAGGGAGCTGCTCCCTTTGCCGTGGCTGGTGGGTGATGCCGAGAGTCTGGTCCTGCTGTTTGAGGGGGAAGGTGTGAGTCACACTGAAGGTTTTAGTGCAACCTGGGCTGAAAGAAGGGGAGGTGGGGGGCCTGTCCTGTGCCTGGGGATGGCCTTGGGGTGAAGGATTCGGGGCACCCAGCAGTCTCTGTTCCCCCAGCTGAAAACAAGACACTGCCACGCTCCAGCTCCATGGCAGCCGGGCTCGAGAGGAACGGCCGGACGAGGGTGCAGGCGATTTTCTCACACGCTGCCGGGGATAACAGCACCCTCCTGAGCTTCAAGGAGGGAGATCTCATCACACTGCTGGTGCCCGAGGCCAGGGACGGCTGGCACTACGGAGAGAGCGAGAAAACCAAAATGTGAGTGTGCTGGGTGTGCTCATCTGGATCCTCCGTGCACAAGCCTGGGTTTGGTTTGTCATCAAACCTCAACACCGAACTTCATCCCTGCCTTTGCCTTTCAGGAGGGGCTGGTTTCCTTTCTCCTACACACGGGTCCTTGACAATGATGGCAGCGAGCGCGTCCACACCAGGTAGGAGCATGGGTGGGGTGACAGCGAGTCTGTGTCCTTGGGACAGGAATTAGGAATTCCTTGTTAGGAATAACAGCACAGGGGGGAGGTGCTGGTTCTGGGTGGCTTTTGCCATGAGTGGATGGGTGGCCTGGGAGTCTCTGACCCCATCCCTGGGTGCCAAACCTCTCCCTGTCCCCCCGGAGCTGGCACCTTTTGTAGGAGTAAGTATCTCTGTGCTGGAAGCTCTCCTGCCCTTCTGAGCAAAGCCGGAGGGACGAGCCCAGGCCGGTGTCACCGCTGTCCTCGGCAAGTTGTCCTTGGCTGGGCTGTCACTGCTGGGATGAGCAGCTCCCAGCATACATGGAGCTAACACCTCTGCTCTGGGCCCCCCAGCCTGCAGCAAGGGAAGAGCAGCAGCACTGGCAACCTCCTGGACAAGGATGACATCTCCATCCCGCCACCAGACTATGGCATGGCCTCCCAGGCCTTCCCAGCACAGGGCACCAACACCTTCAAGCAGCGGCCCTACAGCGTGGCCGTGCCTGCCTTCTCCCAGGTGAGCTTCTCCCGTGGCTTCTCCCACTCTGGGGGGATGTTTGAGGAGTGGGGGATGCTGGAGCAGCCCCTGTCCTGGGATGGGATGAGTGGGAGCGTTCCCGATCCCGGCGTGCTGTGGATGTGTGGGGGTGCCGAGGGTGGCTCTCCAACCTCTGTTGTTGTTTTAGGACTACCTAATGCCCTATGGGTGTGCAATTAAAGACTATTCCAGTGGCCTCTGCCAAGCACCCTCCGCTCACTACAAGCCTTACACTAGGTCGACAGCTGTAAGTCCGACGCTTGCAATGTTTCCCTTGGGATTTATGGAAATTTGGCTGTTTTGTGTGCCTGGTGATCCACGTGCCTTGCCTGGCCCCTGCTCCTGCTGAGCACCTCTCCTGGGGTGAAGGGGTGCAGGGAGCCCATGGATGGGGAGGAACGGGCAAGGCACGGGGGGCAGTGGCACAAAACGGCCCCGTAAACCCCCAAAGGACAACACTTGCTGACTCCATGGGAGTCTCCCACCAGAAACAGGCAGCTCACAGGCAGCTGGAAGTGTTTTCTCTGGCATGTGCCAATTGAAGCCGGTGACAATCCCGTGGGGACACTGGGGCAGATCCTGGACAGGATTCCAGAGTGTCCAAAGCAAGCCCAGGGCTTCTTGGATACCAAGCCAGGGAGGATGCACGAGCAGATGGGATCAGCCTAACCCAGGAGCTACAGGTGCAGTGGAGCTCTCCCACCAGGACAAGCACAGTGGGATGAGCCACGCTGGCATCACGGGCTGGCAGATGGGGAGAGGATGAGGAGGGAGACAGCACTGACCTTCGACAGGGCACCTCAGTTGGGATCTGGTCCTCTCTGCAGGGACTGGGGTGGAAGCACAGTCCCACTTCTTGCTGTTTTGCTGGGGTGTTCCAGCAGGATTTGCTGCTGGGGTTGGTATTTTGTGACTGGGAGCATTCCTGGGAAGGTGGGAATTGTGTCTCTGGTGGCTGTGGGGCTCCAGCTCAAAGGCCAGAGGCTCCCCCTCTTTCCTGGAGCGCTGCCATGGGGAGCAGAGCTGCTCCAGCCGTATCCCAGGGCAGGCCCTTGCTCAAGGAGGGAGGTCCTTGAGGGATGTTCTCCAGGCCTGGTCCCCGTCTGCCCCTCGGTCCCTCCCTGCAGAGCCTGCTCAGCACCGGCTAAAGGAGAAAATGGTCCAAAACCCTGTGGGTTTCTGGTGGGAGTGAATACAGGCAACCCCTCTTTCCACAGAGCATTTCACTGGTGTCTCTCAGTCGTGCAGCCCCTTTGCAACAGTCTCAGCATCTCAGCAGCAGCCAGAGCTCTGTTCCTTGGAGGGGCTGGGCAGAGCAGAGCAGAGCAGAGCAGGGCTCTTCCAGCAGTTGCTTTTCCATGTCTGGCCAGATAAATTCTACAGAGAGTGGTGCGACTTCACTCCCTGCTGCGTGAATCCCACTCCAATCACCTCCATCTCTCCCTTTCCTCTCCAAATGCATCAGCTCTTGGCCCTGGGTCCTGATGCACTTTGGTTCGTTCATGTGACCCTCTGGTGGCACCTGAGCAGGCACAGCCCACACATCCCTCACTGTGCTTCCTCCCCTCCTCTCCACAGGGCCTGGATGACTACGGGACGAGGTCTGTCAGCAGGTAAGATGTCACCTTCCTGTCACATTCGTTCCCTGCGAGCTGTTGGCGTTGGCTGTGGGCGAAGCCGTGGGGCTGTGTCCCCACAGGGGTCCCTGCATGGGACTGGCAGTGCCTGGGGTGGGGCCAGGTCTCACCTGTGACAGTGGGGGGACCCGGGAGGGCAGGTCCCAGGGCCAGCCTGGTGTCCCCACCCTCGTGCTCCTCCAGAGAGTCGCGTCTCCCGGGCTCACACCTGCACGGGGAAGCCACGGAGAGCTCCGGGGTCTTTCCCCGGCGCCTTCTCCATCCCCTCTGCCTCGGAGCTGCCCCGTCTCGCTCCTTGGCTAAGTGTGGCTGGGTAGAGCTCGCCGTCCGTCCGTGCTGGGTCCGGGAGGGGTGTGGGCTCGGCTCGGTGCTGCCCCGCGGCCACTCTGGCATCTCTGTGCTTTGTTCCGCAGCGGCAGTGGCAGTTTGGTATCCACGGTGTGAGGACACCTGGGCTCGCAGCGGCCCCTTGCTGCTTGGAAGAGCTTTCTGCTTCTTTCCCCTCCCTTTTTTTTTTTCTCCTTCCCTTTCGTTTCTCTTTCTCTACTTCTTTTTGGATTTGAAACTCTTGTGATCTTCAAGGAAACCATGGTGCTTCTCACCCCTCCCTGGTGTTCACAGTGCCCTTGTTTCTGAAGCCTTTTTGGAGCAGAAACTGCTGCCAGGTCTGTGCTCGCAGCCCAGGTGTGCAGTTGTCACTTAGTGGGACCCGGTGTTTGTCCTCCCGTGTGATGTTAGCGATGCCCTGTCCCCCCCCCAGGGGCCGCGCCGGCCGCCCCGCACGAGCCTGGACCAAACTCCCAGACTGGATCACATATGCATGGCCTCTGGTGTCCGTACTGTTACTGAGCATCCGGGATGCCCGCGCCCGGGATGCCATTCCCGGAGGGAGGGGCAGCGTCCCCGCGCCTCCCCCTCGGCCCGATCCGCTTCCATCCCACTGTGGTGGCTTTGGGAGAAGCGGATGGCACAGAGCTCCCGCCCCGGGGAAAGGGCTGCTTCTGGGCTGGGGTCCCGGCACCCGCGGGAACCCCCCCGGAAGGGTTACTCCTGGTTGTTTTATAAATATATATATATATATATTTTTTGTAGCAAGGTATTGTTACCTCACGTTAGGGCTGGGGTTCCGAGGATTGCTCGCATCCCCAAACCAGGCTTGGGCGAGGCAGCCCCCGTGGGGGGCTCGGCAGTGCCCGGGGGGTCCCCACCCCTCTCTGGGGGTCCCCCTCCCGCACTAGCCCGGCCGCAGCCCTCCCAGTGCCCGTGGCCGTCTCCACTGCAAAGCTGTTCACGCTTTTTTCTGATGTGATTTTTAAGACCTCTGACGTTGCCTGTTTACTGGGACATTGCTGGCAATAGACCCCCCCACCTCCCCACCCTGACCAGTTTTTGGGTTATCTCCTCGCCTACGGGCACACTGTTCTGAGCCCCTCCTGCATCGATGTCCGAATTTTGCTAAGGATTTTTAACCCAGGATATTTCATGATGAATGACTGAATGTAGAGGGAAAAACAAAACAAAAAAAAAAAAACAAAAACCGAACCACAAACCCAGCCTAGCAAAGCCTGTGTGGAGATTGTAAAGTGCTGAGAAACCTTTTTTTAAAAGCCAGAGAGAATTGTGCCCTGTACTGAGTTATTGTTTGAATAAAAGTTTTATTTATTGCATTGAGCTGGGCCTCGGTGTCTTTTTCGGCTGCCGTGCCTGCGTGCTGCCCTCACCGCCTGCATCGCCCCCCGCGCATTCCCAGGCCGTGTTTTTGTTCCCTGCTCCATCCCTGGGGACGTGCTCGTCCCGCCGGCACTAAACAGCTTCGCTGAGCGGGAGCAGCGACAGCTGCTTTAGGGCCGGGTCCCGTCACCCCGAGCATCCGAGGGGCTGATGCCGCTCCTGCTCCCGCATGCCAAGGCTCCGGCTGCGCTTTCCCGGCGCTGGGAAAGCGGCACGGGGGGGAAGGAAGCCGCCCCCTCCCTTCCGCAGCCCCCGCCGTGCCCGGCCGCTGCCGTCCCACAGCTCCCGGCTGGCCGTGCCCTTCCTTCCCGTCCTCACAGCACCAGCGACTCAATAAACATCACTTTTCCTCCTTTTTCTTCTTTTCTTCCTCCTGTTTCCTCTGCCCCCCGCCGGCGCTGCGTGCGGGGTGGCCAGCGGGGCTCTGGGGCCGGGTGGCCACCGGCTCGTGGCCTTAAGTCTCTCCTTAACCACGACCTTCTGTTCCCATCAAGCGTCCCGGTGTCCTCCAACCTGCCTTCTGTTTCCCTTGCAGCCCCGATGTTGAAGTGGCCAGGTTTTGAGGTGCCCCCTGCCCGTAGTTAGTAAGTGACATTGTCGCGGGTGCGCTGGGCAGCGGGTGACGCCGCGGGGCTGCGCGGGGACGGTGCCACCGCTCTGCTTCCCGCTGCACCAACCCCAGCGTGTCCCCTCCCTCCGTCACCGCTTGTCCCCGACCCTGTGCCGGCAGCCCCGGGGCTCGCCGGCTGCCTCTGCTGCTCGCCCCGCTGCCGCGGCCGCGCTTGCCGGGATGCTGAGCTGCTCCTGCGCTTCCCCCGCCGCCCTTTTTGGTCGCAGGTGTCCTGTCCGGTGTCGCCGCTGTCCCCGGCCCTCTCCAGCGGGGCCGGGCACGTCCGCACTAACCGCAAGTTTTTTGAGCAGCTTTTTTTTTTGTTGTAGACTCGTCCCAGGAGCCTCCTGGTCCTGGCCCCAGGGACGGGATGCAGGAGCCTCCCCAGGAGTCGAGACCCTCCTCGCTGGCACTGCAGAGCCTGGAGAGCCCCTTCCCCGTTTCTCTTTGATCCATGAGCTGCTTTCCCTGGAGCTGCAGGCTCCAGCCCAGTGGCTCCTCTTCTCTGCCAGTACAGAAATAGTTAAATGAGCCCCGGGTGACTCATCAAAGCAACTTTTCCTCTCCCTCCAGTCCTGAGAATCTATTTTGGCATCCTGGGAGGGAAAATGATCTAAGCATCTGCATTAATTGGGTGTGAAATTAATTACCCTATTTTTAAGCAAAAGTAATTTATCTTTTAAGGAAAGAAAAGGCGAACGTGGAGAGGTGAGGGATGGCAGAGAGGGGGCCTGGGGCTGACAATGAGTGCCTGTCCCAGGGGGGTGGATGTCCCAGCATCTTCCTTTCTGCTCTGGGAGATGGCTGGGGACATCCCAAAGCTTCTGGGGACACCCCTAAACTTTTGGGGACATCCCAAAGCTTCTGAGGACGCCTCAAAGCTGCTCGGTCCAGGTGCACACGGTAATCACAGCACTTTACCTGAACCCACGTCAGGGGAGCAGGGCTGTGCCCCCACGGTGGGCGACCAGCCTGTGGGACCTGACCTGCTTCCACTGGGGACAGGATTTTGTGTGGACCCCTGGGGAGGGCTGGGGCAGTGGGCAGATGAGACAGAGGGGCTGCAGGGAGGACAGGGAGTGCTTGGTGGCTCTCCAGGCAGGCAGAGGGACCCCCAGAGCTGCCCACACCCCCCAGGAATTAACTCCTGCTGGGAGAGGACAGAGGGCACCTCCTGGAGAAGGGGTAAGGATGCTCCCTGTGCCAAGGCAGTCCTTGTCCCCTGTCCTGGCCAAGTGACAAGGGCAGCAGGAGGGTGCTGGGGACACCCCAGGTAGGTGGAACCCCAAGGTCAGTCTGTCTGGGCTCTGGACTGTGACAAGCTCACGCAGGTGTCCTCAGTCTCCCACACTCTTCCTCTTGGATATGAACTTCTGCAGAGGCAGCACAAGGGCTCTGCAGGAGCTGCCAGCTCTGCCCTTGGCCAGGAGGTGAAGCCATAACCCCGTGCTCCAGGGCTGGCTGATCCTGCAGTGCTCCTGGCTGTGGGAGCTGTTTGAGTCCAGCCTTGGAGGAGGCTGGAGCAGCTTCACTGGTCCCCGGTGGCATCCCCAGCTTTAGGCTGAAGGAGAGCCAGGGAGGAGAACAGAACATCCCCCTGCACTCAGCTCATCCCTGACCCACCATGGCTTAGCTGGGACAGGAGATGAGAACCGGGGGCAGCTCAGGCAGCGGGGGCAGCTCGGCCTGGGGCTCACAAAGCTGAGCTTTTCCAGTTTAACCCCTTCCCAAACGCTGCTGGTCCCGTGGTGTCGCCCGTCGCCGCTCGCTGTGCCGGTGCCCGTCCTCTCCGGGCCTCCACCCCCTGTTAACTCTTCCTTCCTCTTCCTCTTCCTCTTCCTCCACAGGAACCCCTTTGCCAACGTCCAGCTGAAGCCAACGGTGACAAACGACCGCTCGGCCCCGCTCATCAGCTGATCCGGGAGCGCTGGCGCCCGCCTGGCACTCGCCACCTCCTCCTCCTCCTCATCCTCGCCGCTGCATGTCCAGCTTCCCAGGACTCCATTTTTAGGCGGAATTTATTAATCCTGCTGCTTTGAAAGCCAAAGGCTCAAGCTAGTGCCCTAGTTCTCTCTTCTCTAGACTCCCTCGGTGGCAGAGGGTCACGGTGCTGCCAATGTCACCTGTCCTTGGCCTGTGCTAACGAGCGTGGTGGCACTTCCCAAAGTCAGGGCAGCATGTCCCAGAGCTGGGGTGGCTCCCAGGCCCAGCAGCAGCTGCTGTGGGTGGAGAAACGGGCTCAGCTGGAGAACAACTCTCCATGGGCTCACAGTGCTCCAGCAGTGGCAGAGAGGTCACTGTCCCCCTGCTCTCCCTGCCCAGACCAGGCCAGGCAGGACACTGGGACATCCCAAGGGATGGTGGCAGCCACAGGCAGCTCCCACCAGAGCCCGGGTGGCCACCCCGTGCTCCGGGCTGGGACAGGGCAGTGGGTGCAGCCCCCACTGGGACGGGGTCAGCTCCAGTCCCAGAGCTCCTGCTGCACCAGGATATTGCAGGGAATTACGGTACTGCTGTAAAATATAAGCTAGGAAAAAAAAACACTTGTGGAGGCCAGGGCAGTGTGTGAGTGAGCCTTGGGGTGCCCCTGCTCCCTGCAGACAGGAGCTCCCATCCGGACCTCTTGCTTGGCTGTTTGCTCTTCCTCTATTCCTAGGGCTGCATGAGAGAGAGAGATAGATAGAGATAAAATATATATAAATATATATACACACACTTGCTAAGCTTATTGCTGGGGGTGCCCACGAGCCAGGTGGCTCCCACAGCCCTTCCCGCAGCTTCTGAGTGACCAGGGTCACATCCTTGCTCCAAAAACAGGGAGAAGAAAGTTTCCAGGCAGGAACTGTGTCTCCCACGGCTGAGGGGTTGAACCCGAGCAGAGTTTTTGCTTTTTCCGTTGTATTTCTCCTTTTTTGCACTTTCTGATCACTGGTGCAGCATGTCCTGGTTCCCACAGCCCGGGCAGTGGGTGCTTGGCTGGGCACAGAGTGTCCCCAGCCCAGGGGGCTCAGTCCCAGTCAGATGTGGTGGCTCATCTCTCCTGTGTCCCCTCGGATGGGTTTTCCAGCTCCACTGCAGGAAAACAGCTTCTCCTGTGACCACCCAGGCTCCAGCTCTGCACCAGGGCTCCCAGCTCCATGATGTGCCTCCTCTTCCTCTCCCAGGGCTGCAGCAGATGGGTGGGGGGCCAGACAGGGCAGGGGGGAGGGAAAGGGCTGTGCTGGGGCACTGGGTGGGACAGGGCTGGTGGCCACAGCCCGGGGTGGGGACAGGCCTGGGGTCCCCTCGGCCACTGCGGTGTCCTCTTCCACCCCCGTGCCAGGGGCTGTCCCCTGGGCCCCCCAGGCTGCCACCCTGGCTCCAGCCAGCCCCCGGGGGCTTCGCTGCACCTCCTGGCTCGGTGGCACCTGGAAGACGTAACCTGAAATAATTTTGTGTGAGAAAACGTAATTTATGAGCAATTCAACCTCCCCCAGCCCTCCCTCCTGCAGGGCTGTCCCTGGCCAGAGGCTCCTGCCTGGCCCTGGAGAGGGGTTTGCCCTCCCGAGCTGGCTCCATCCTGGGTGCTGGGCAATGATCGGGGCAGGAAACGGCTTAAGATATTTTAAAAACTTTATTATTGGCCCGATGAGATTTGACACACATGCTGGGAGCTGTATGGAAATCAGCACTGATAAAAAATACAGCAATTATGACCCGTATTGAGAAAATAGACCATGTAAGAAGAGCCTTTCTATTAAAAAAAGTTACCCAAGCCACAGCTCTGTCCTCATCCACCCTCCGGAGCCGGGACCTGCGGCGCCATAGACCAAACCTGGGGTGTGGGGTGGGGGCTGAGCCAGCACCCCTGGGTGTGAGGGCTGAGAAAACCCCCCGTGGTGTTGGGGGCTGCAGGGAAGGGGGGATCAGGGGGTAGGAGGGTGGGTGCTGCGGGAAAGGAATCCCAGGAGCATCCCAGTCCTGCATGGGCAGCACCCCTGGGTGCTGCACCCCCGGTCAGTGCAGGGGGTGGCTCCTCTGTTGTGAAGGAAAAGGAAAAAGCTCGGGAAAATTGGGGTGGGGGGGTTACAGGCCAGGTGAGGGCTTAAATAAAACACTTAAATAAGCACTAATTGCTCAGTAGGGGGAGGAACCAGCAGTGGGGGTATGGGGGGGCTGAAGTTGGGATCCCCCAAGGCCCTGGCTGTGACCTGGACTGGAGAACAGTCCCTGGTCCCCACAAGAGCCTCCTGAGCACTGGGACACAGCTCCAGGCTGGGCTGGGAGAGCTAGGAGAAGGGTGGTGAGTATGGGGACACCTCTGCCAGGCTGGGACCCATGGCAGTGCCAGGCTGGGCTGGGGACGGGCACATCCCATGGGTCCTGGTGCCAGAGCTGTGTCCAGCCCAGGTGGGATCACCCTGTGGCATGGAGCAGAACCCCTGGCAGCAGCCCCATCCCTGCTGTCTGTGCAGTGTCCCTGCACGGGGACACCCGTGTGCCCTCATCCCCCTGCACAGGAGCCAGGACAGGGGCGGGGGGGCTCAGGGGGGACATTTCTCACCTCAGGGTTTGGTCTATAGACCCCAAAAGGAACCAGCCCTGAATTCAAGGTTTCGCTCAGCTCCGCTTACTTCTATTTCCTTCCGGAAGCTGGAATTGCACAATTATCCTAAGCCTCGAATGAATTTAAAAAAAAAACCAAAAGAACAAAGAAACAGACAAAAAAAAAAGAAAAAAAAAAGAAAAAAAAACAGAACAAAGAACCACGAGCGCGCCCCCCTCCCCCCCCTCCCCAATACGTCTCTTTGGCAGCAATAACTTAAAATCGCATCAATGTGGGTTCAGTCAACAGCAAGTTTTGGTTTTGGGGTGGGTTTGGGGTTGGGGTTTTTAATAATTTTGTTTAAATACAAAAATAGGTTGGCAGGTCCCGGTGAGGGATATGCCCCCCACAACCAGCCCCCCACGTGCTGCTCCCCGCTACAATGGGCAAGGGTGCCAGCAGTCCTCAGGGTCCCCAGCTGGGACTGATCCCTGCAAACCAAGGGAGGGGAGCTCCAAAGCCATGGGGACCACTCTGGGCAGCCGGTGACACCCCTGGCACGGGGAGTGACATCCAGAGTGGCAGCAGCCAGTGGCCCCTCGGTCAGGAATGTCGTGGAGTGCCTCTGGGGCAGCCGTGGGGCCGCTGTGGGACAGCCAAGCTGCCACAAGGTGCAAGACTGAGCACACAGCACAGGGGAGGGGACAGCCCGGGAGGGGGAGAAGGGGTGTGGGGAAAAACCGCCTCGGGGAGCACACGTGGGCAAGAAGCCAAGGGGGAACTTCACTGGGGAGGACACTCGGCAAATGTTAGCAAGGTCAGGGCACTACCCTCGAAACGCTATAATTTATATATATATATGTATATATATATATATATAAGTGTCTATTTTACACGCACGCTCACAGCCACACGCACACGGTGTCACCGTCACCCACCGCCTGGCCCCGCGGGGGCCGCGCCGGCCCCGCTCCCACTCCAAGCAGCAAACGAGTTCCTTCCGATAAAAATCTGCCTAAAAAAAATCTGCCCAGCGGGGTGTGGGAGCCCACGGGCGGCCCCCGCGCCGTCCTGCGCCGCCCCGGTGCCGGGGCAATGCCGGCTGTGTCCCGGCGGGCTCACTCCCGGTCACCGTCCTCGCTGCTGCCTGCAAGGAGCCCAGAGAGACATCAGAGGGTCCTGGTCCCTCATGGGACACCAGCGACCGTCCCCATGGCTCACAGTGCGGGTGGCACCGGGACACGGCAGGGGCACCCACAGAGCAGGCCCCGGGGGGGACTCACCTCCTATGGAGTCCATGTCCGAGTCGGAGACGTGGGTGATGGAGAACCGGGACACCGGGGCAGGTGACACCGTGAACCGGGAGAACTGGATGGGCAGCACCTGTTTCTGCGCTGGCACCAGGGCGGGCACGGCCGCGGGGGGCTCTGCTGGTGTCCCTGGCAGCGAGGCCACCAGGGACGGCTTCACTGGCATCAGTGGGAAGTCATCGTCCCACTCGAAGCCACCGCCTGGGATACAAAGTGAGGGGGCTGAGCCCTCGGTGAGGGTTCCACCATAACCTCTGACCCCATCACCCCATAACCTCTGACCCATGACCCCATAACCTCTGACCCCATCACCCCATAACTGCCTCCCCATAAGCGCTGCCCTCCCACCACCCCACAGTGACGGGTCCCATTAAACTCCTGCTCTCTTACTCTCCTCCGAGGCGTTGCCGTCCGAGGAGTCGTCAGAGGCTCCGAGCCTGTCGGTGGGGCTGGGGGGGCTGCCACTGGCGGGGGGCTGCCCCGAAGGCGAGGGGGGCTGCCCCGAAGGCAGGGTGGGCTCCGGGAAGCTCTGCTCAGCCAGCTCCCGCGTGGGGCTTTCCTGGGGATGAGAAAACAGCAGGAAGGAACCTCACTGGGGGCACGGCTGGAGATGGCTCCCACCACCAAAAGGCAGTGAAACCGTGCCCAGCACCCAGCTCTGGTGTCCCCCAGGGCACCCACCTGGTCGAAGAGGTAGATGGTCACGTCGTCGTAGAAGGACACGGCCTTTTTCTTGCGCTCCAGGTCCTCGCAGAAGGACTCGGACAGCAGGCTGGGCATCTTGAGGAGGCTGCGCAGGTTCCGGCCGCTCTGGCTCTCGGCCACCACGATGGGCACGGCCGCCGGCTCCTCCTCGCTCTCCTCGCTCTGCTCCTGGATGTTGTAGCAGCGCAGCTCCTCATCCGACTCGTCGCTGTCTTCCGTGTCCTCCTCCTCCTCCTCCGGCTCCTCGCGGCGCTCGGGGGCAGCCGGGGGTGGGGAGAGCCCCGGGGGTGACTCTCCCCCAGGGAGCAGCGTGCTGGGACCCCCCGGCGCATCGCCCGCCCCAGTCCCCTCCAGGGGCAGCCCCAGCTCCCCGAGCGCGGGGGTCACAGTCTGTTTGTCCCCCCCTGTGGCTCCCCCGTGTCCAGGGACGCCCTCGGGCACGCAGGTCCCTCCAGCAGCTGATGGCTCCCCAGGGCTCACTGGCACCGGGGTCAAGAGGAAAGTCTTGGGGGTCACAGAGCCCGGGGGACAGGTGTCTGTGTCAGGGCGCGGGGGGCTGCCCGGCACCAGCCCCGTGCCAGCGGGGCTCTGCTCGGTGCCAGGTGCCTGCTCCGGTGAGCTCTCGGCCTCTGTCCCCACCCAGTCCCCCTCCAAAGCCACCGCCGCTGGCGCGGGCACCGCCACCGCCACGCCAGGCGCTGCCGGGGGGCTGCCGGGTGCCCCCGGCGGGTGCAGCGGGTCCTCTCCTCGCCCCATGTCCTGCGCAGGGGAGCGGGGACCCTCCTCCGCCTCCGGGGTGCGGGACCCATCGCTGTCCCCCTCGTCCTTGTGCCCGCGCTCGGCCTCGGCGTCGCAGTCGGAGAAATAGGCAGAGTCGCGATAGGGGCTCTTCTCGGCCAGGCCGGGCAGTTCTGCACTGGGCAGCCGCGTTTCAGGGGCCGCAGCCTCGCCCTCGCCCCCCGGCAGCCCCGGGGGCGGCTTTCCCAGCTGGCTGAAGGCCTCGGGCTCTCGGGGCTCGTGGGGCTCCTTAAGGACGAACTCGGGGGACTCGTTGTTCTCGGTGTCGTAGCCGCTGTCCAGGGCCCGGGCTTGGCCGGCGGGCGCGAAGGCTCCGGGGCTGAGCACCTCGCAGGAGCTGGCGGTGGAGGGGATGTCCAGCGACTCCAGCGAGTCCGGCGTGCCCACCTGCTTCTGCAGGGACCTGAGCGCCGGCGCCGCCTCCGCCCGCTCCGTGTACTCCCCGGAGAAGTCGGTGAAGACGCCGGAGGTCAGCTCGGCCGTGTCCTCGTCGCTGCCCTCATCCACGCTGGGGAAGCTGCTGCTGGAGAAGGTCTTGTCCGGTGTCCGCTCGGCGTCACCGGCGGCACCGGAGCCGCTCTCGGGCACGGCCTCCGCGGGTGTCTCGGCGGGCTCCGGTGCGGGCTGGGCTCCGTCTGCGCCGGGCTCGCCGGGGGGGCCGGGGCTCGGAGCGGCCGTGCCAGCCATGGGGGGAGCGGCCTCCCCCGGCCCCGCGGGGGCCAGCGGGCTGCGGGCAGGGCTTCCCCCTGCGGCGGCCGCACTCTCCTCGGGCTGGGCATCGCGCGGGGCCCCCGGCGCAGGTGGCGGGGCCGCGGCGGGGCCCCGGGGAGCGGCGGGGCTCTCCGCCAGCGTGCCGGGCTGCGCGGGGCCGCAGGGTGATGAGTCACGGCCGTGCCAGGCCTGCCGCCGCGGGGAGGGCGAGCGGCACGGGGAGGAGGAGCCGCCGGCCATGGCGAGGGGCTGATCCTGCCGCGGGCGGAGGAAGTCGTGTCCCGGTGGGGACCCCCCGAGCTGGGGCTGCCCGCGAGGCACCGTGCCCAGCGGCTTGGCCATGAGCCCGCGGAAGGTGATCATGCGGCGGTAGCACCAGCTGTCGCCGGCCGCGGGCTCGCGGGGGCTGCCGCCGCCGATGTTGTTGTTGGAGGAGCTGTTGGAGGCCCAGGGGTGGCGCTGAGCCTGGGGGCTGGCACCGGCAGGCTGGGGGTCCAAGGGGGGGCTGTCCTCACCCAGCTCCACCGCCACGCAGTCCGGCGGGGCCCCCCCGCCCGGCCCCGCTGTGCCCCCGTACCCCGCGGGGCTGTAGGCGCAGTTCCCCGACGGCGACACGCCCAGAGGGTCGGCAAAGACACCGGGCTGGAAGGCGGGGACGGGCCAGTCCTGGCTGCCCGGCTGGGGGGGCTCCTCCTCCAGCAGGTACCCCTCGGCCCCGTGGCTGGGGGACGGCTCGTAGCCCCTCGGCTCCTGCCCGGGGCAGGGGTAGGGGTAGTACTCGGCGCACTCCCAGGAGCCCTCGGCCGCGGGTGCGTGGCCCAGCAGCGGCTCCATGCTCAGGGACACGGTGGGGCTGCCATCCGAATCGTAGGTGCCCCCGCTGTGGCCGCCCTGCGCTCTCCAGCAGCCCGGGGGTCTCAGAGCCCCCTGCTCGCCCGCCGGGCTGTAGGTGCACATGGCGTAGTCCAGCTCGGCGCTGCCCTCGCCGGGACCCTCGATGCGGATGTAGTACTCGCTGCCCAGCGAGGGGCTGTGGGCGCCCAGGATGGGCACCACGCCGGGCGCTGGCACGCCGGGACAGCCGGACGCCTTGCACTCGTAGCAGGACGGGGACACCCCCAGGCTGAGCCCCGCTGTCGTGGCCGGGTAATAGAGGTCGTGGTAGCGGGCGGCGCTGCTGGGGCTCAGGGACCCCAGGGGAGCCTGGAAGTGCTCGGTCTTGGTGTGCTCCCACTTGTACTCGAAGTTGAGGCCGTGGCTGGTCTCCATGACGGTGAGGATGTCGTCTCCGTCGGAGGGGAACCCGTCGGCAGAGAACTGCTCCAGCAGCGGGAAGGACGAGAGCTCGGGGCCGTGGTGGCTGCCACTGGCGCTGCCGTTAGGTTTCATGGAATTCCAGCGCTTCTCGAAGTCCTCCTCCGCCTCCGTGGCCCCCTTGGCGCACAGGTAGGACAGCAGCAGGTGCACCTCCTCGGCCGTGGGGCGCTGCTCGGGCTGCAGCCAGCAGAACTGCATCACCTCGTACCTGCCGTGGGGAGCAGGCGGCGTCAGCCCGGCCCCCGCCCGTGCCGCGGGGCAGGGGAGGGGGCGGCTCGGGCTCCTCACCAGCGCTCCGACAGCGACAGCTTCAGCTGGGGCTTAGGCAGCTTCAGCTGCTGCTCCTTGATTGCGTAGGCCAGCACTTGGCGGTCAGAGTAGTGGTCGTAGGGCTGGCTGCCCAGCTCAAACAGCTCCCAGATGGTGACGCCCAGCGACCTGCGGGCACGGTGCCATGCTGGGGGTGCAGGGAGACCCCCGTCCCACCCCCGACCACCGGCCCCAAAACCACCCCGATGCGTCCCGTAAGGCTGCAGCCCCCCGTGCCCCCCCGAGCCGCTCACCAGACGTTGCTGGCCTTGGTCTGGTCCACCACGAGCAGGTTGCCGTGCACCTCATCGATGAGCTCGGGCGCGATCCAGCGCAGCGGCACCCACAGCTGGTCGGCCGTCACGAAGTAGTCGTCCTGCCAAGTGTGCAGGGTCAGTACGAGAAGAGAACGTCAATCCATGGCGTCAGGGACCGGCCACACCGCGGCACCGCCACCCCCCGCCTCCCCACCCTCCAGCACTGCCCCCAGATCTGCCCCCAGCCTGTCCTGCTCTGCTCCTGGCACCTGCTGTCCCTTGTTGCCTCCCCTCCTTCCCTCCTCTGCTCCCCCACCCGAGCCCCTCCAGACCCCCAGTTCGGCAATCCCAGCTCTGCAGGAGCCCTGGGCAAACTGGAGCAGGACACAGAGACAAATGGATGCGTGGGCAACCCCAGGCTGTGCTGGCAGCTGCCTGCAGGGACCTGTGCTTGGCAGAGGGGCACGTCTGGACCAGCCCAGGCAGAGTCACCCCACTGGGTGGGTGCCAGGGCGCTCGGAGGGGCGGGGGGACCCTCTTTCATGCTCAGGGGGGCACAGCGGGTGGCACTAAGGGTCCCTCACAGGGTGGTGTGAACCCCCCGGCACACCAGCAAACGCAGGGGTGCCCCGACACCGCTGGGGAGGGAGATGTGTGCCTGAGAATGGGGGAAGGCTCAGCCGGGTCTGTGCCAGGGTGGGTGTACGTGGGGGTACCGCGGGACCCCAGCGCCGCCCACAGCCCCCTCCTCCCTCCAAACCAGCCTTACTTTGTACTTGCAGTGCGAGAGCCCGTAGTCCCCGATCTTCACGGTGAGGTCGGCGGTGAGGAGGCAGTTCCGCAGGGCCAGGTCGCTGCCAAGCAAACCCGGAGCTGTCACCGGCACCGAGAGCTCGGCGAGCACCCACCGGAGACCCGGCTGGGGCAGCGGAGGGACCGTTCCCCTCCCGGCTCCGGGGCTGTTCCCCACTCGGCTCCGGGGCCGTTCCCCGCCCGGCTCCGGGGCCGTTCCCCTCCCGGCTCCGGGCGTGCCGATAACGCGGCTCTCAGTGCACAGCAGGAATGCCTGAGCGGCCCCAGCTGCGCCGCTGTCCGTCCGTCCATCCGTCACACGCCGAGCCAAGCAGAAGGCGGGTGTGTTCCCGGGCAACGTGAGCCCTGGCATGCGGCCGGGCTGCCGGGCGGCTGCTCGGGCACTGGGCGGGTCATGCAGCCCGGAGCACAGGCTGCCCTAAGGGAGTCCCTCTCCAGCACAGCTCGGGGTCCCATTTCCCCCTCCCACAGCTTGAGCACCCTCGTGGGGACCCACCTGCAGAGCCAGGCTGAGGTGGGGACACTCCGGCGGCCCCCGATGGCAGCGCGCCCCCTCCTCAACAAAATCACTGATGCTGGAGTCTCCGTCTGCAACTCACTCAGCACCAGGATATTGTTGGGCAGGAGGAGCAGTGGTGGGGCAGGAGCCCTGGCACGTTGGGAACCCCCCCATCCAGACCCTGCATTGCCCCCCCCGGGATGCCAGGCCAGCCTACCTGTGGATGTAGTTGTTCCTGTGCAGGTGCAGGACGCCGCAGGCCACCTCGCACGCCATCCTCTGCAGGGTCAGCAGGTCCGGGGTCATGGCCTCGGCCCCCCGGCAGCTCCGCAGGTACCCCTTCAGGTCACCCTGCGGGCAGTGCCACTGTCACCCCCCGTGCCCAGCACCCACGGGGGCACCGCGGGGAGAGGGCACAGGGACTCACCAGCGGGCAGAACTCCATCACCAGCAGGTACGGGGTGACCTCGGCGCACTGGGCCAGGCACTGCAGCAGGTTGGTGTGCTGGAGGGCTCTGCGTGGGGCACAGCAATGGGGGTTTGTGCATCACCGCCCTGCCTGTGCTGGCACTGGGGTGGGAGGGTTGGTGGCAGCCCCCCGGGCACCATTGCCCTTCCTGTGCCATGGGGATGTCACCAGTCTCCCAGGAGCCATCGTCCTGCCTGCACTGGGGCTGCCACAGGGGCTGACGGGAGCGGGTACCAGCACGTCCCAGCGCCCGGGATGTGTCACAAAGGGACATTTGTTCAGCTGTGCTGGAGTAGGAGCAGCCTCATGACCCCCCCTGGCCCAGCTCTGCCCATGACCTCAGAGCTGCCCCATGCCACGGCCAGTGGCTCCGCAAAGCCCTGGTCCTGCCACGATGTAGGGACAGAACTGCCCCAGAGCTCGGCCGGCACCTGCAAGGGGCAGCCATGGTTCGGTGGCACGGAGTGGATCTGCCCCCATGCCACAGCCTCCCCGCTCCCAGCACTGT
The DNA here is from genome assembly GCF_052056855.1 of Sturnus vulgaris. Lineage (NCBI taxonomy): Eukaryota > Metazoa > Chordata > Aves > Passeriformes > Sturnidae > Sturnus > Sturnus vulgaris. Next base: position 996,934 of record NC_142262.1, read on the forward strand.
GGAGTGACCCCAGAGGTACCTGTAGGGCTGCGCTTCTTCCAGGAACTGCATCTGGTCCTGCACGCTGGCACTCGCCTTCAGCTCCTTCACCACCACCTGGGTGCTGCTGATGCCCGAGTTCACCTCGCCCAGGAACACCTGGGGCAAGGGACAGGCTTGTCCCTCCATCCACACCCCAAACACCCCTGGCACAGCCAGGGCCCCGTGTCCCACCGGGGTGGGGTGTCCGGGGGTCCCTGGCCCCTGGGCTCACCTTGCCGAACCAGCCATGCCCGATCTCCTTCAGGTACAGCAGGCTCTGCCGCCCCAGGTCCGCCGACTTGAGGAGCTGCACTGTAACAGAGCCCATCCAGCTGCCCGTGTGTCCCCCTGTCCCCCTGCCCACACATCCCCCTGCCCACCTGCCTGTGCTCCCCACCAGTCCCAGCCAGTCCCTGCTGTCCTCACCGTGCCACCCGCTGCCAGGCTCTCTGCCCCCCCAGGATGCTCCGGAGCATCCATGCCCAGGAATCCTGCATCCCAGGCATCCTCTTCTCCAGGCATCCTCCCACGATCAGGGGACGTGGGGTATCAGTGTCCCCAAACGGGATGGCAGCAGAGCTGGCTCCCTGCCCCTTCTCCTCCGCAGGGTGTGCAGAGCTGAGCCCAGCACAGCGCTGGCATTTAGCCCCTGCCCGGCCCCCCCGGCACAGTCCAGCCCCTCGGGAGCCCGTGCCAAGGGCAGGCAGCAATGGGGCCATTGTTGGTCCTCTCTGCCCCCCCCACTGTGGCCATTCTTTGGGCAGGGAGTGACACAGGGCAGGAGGGGGCACAACCAGGCGCCCCCCACATTCCTCTCCCACTCATGGGCTTGTTTACATGGGACCAGGACTCGTGGATGTCACCGTTCAGGGTGGCCGTGTCCTGTCCCACCCCGGTGCTGCTCCCCTGGGCTGGGACACGCGAGTGCCTGGAGACAGGGACAAGGGACCCTCGCACAGGGGGACCCTGCAGCACCCCCCAGCTGCCTGTCCCCTGCCAGGGCTGTCCCTCCACAGCAGGGAAGACTCAACATCCCCACATCACCCCGTGCCCAGTGATCAGAGACCCCCAAACGTGGCATTCGGGAGTCCTGGCCCCGCCCTGGCTTACCTGAACGTCCCGGCTGCTTGGCCATGGGCAGGGACACCTTGGTGAGGGGCAGGACATAAACCTCGGGGCCATGCTGGGGGGCAGGCGAGCCCTGGGCCGACAGCTCGGTCACGTAGTCGTCCCCCTCGGCGTTCTCAAACTCCTGGTGCAGGGTGCAGGAGGGTGACACATGGAGCAGAGACAACTGACCCCGTGAGTTCCCCACTGCTGGCAGTGCTCTGCACACCCCTCAGCCCCGCCAGGCTCAAGGGGGCCCAGAAATCCCACCCTGCCCGCACACGGGGAGAGCACACCTTCCCCACCGTCCATGCCATTACCTGTCTGTGCCACCCCGGCAGCCCCCGGCTCCCAAAAGCCGCCCGGGCGAGCAGGTAGGCGACGGTGAACATCTCTCCGTGCCAGGCTGTGCCTCATGGCGCTGCCAGCACCACACCGTGTGCCATGTGCCACCGCGGGCCATGCGCCGCGTCCTGCCGGACACCGGCCCGGCTGCGCACCCCTAAATACGCAGTGCGGGGGCACCGGGGGGTCACTGTCCCCCCCCCCCGGGCACGGCGAGGTGCTCCGGCGGTGTGGGACGTTTCACAACACCCGGCGTGTCCCCCCCAGCCTGACCCCCTCCCGCCGCGGGCGCCAAAAGCCTCCACAAAAATCTCAGCAATTAGGGAAAAAGCGTTTTCTCGGCACATTCTGTGCCTGTGAGGTCAGGGTGCCTCCCACCCTCGGGGGCGTGCGGGTGGGACCGGGCCCTTCGCCATGGAGCCGGGAGCACGGATGGGTCAGGATACGACCCCAAGGATCCTGAATCCCACAGATCCAGGCTCTGTGGAGCTGGGATCCAGGATACAACCCCCAGTGAGCCCCGCAGCCCCGGCAGGCAGTGAGGGGCTGGACCCACGGCTATCCTGAGCCAGCACACATCCAGCCCTGGCGCTGGGGCTGAGAATTCTGCACCAGGAACCTCCAGACACCTCCGTGCCTCTCTGGGTCCCTGGGAACCCCCCACCCTGGCCTGGGGAACACCCCCACCCGGGCCCTCAGCTCACCTTGAAGCCAATGTCCCCCTTCTTGCAGCACAGACAGGCCAACATGAGGAAGATGAAGGTGAAGAGCCCCGAGAAGGAAACGGCCACCACAGCCAGCGAGGAGGACCAGGAGAGCTCACTAAGGGGGGTGCCGTCTGTGGGGACACGAGGTGGTCAGGCTGGGGGCACCAGGGAGGGGTCAGGCTGTGCCAATGGGGTCATGGGATGTGGGGGCACAGGGGGGCAGTCAGCGGGAGCAGGGTCCCAGTGTCTGTGTGCCCCCTTCAGTGGGGAGCCCAGGAGGGACTCCCTAAAGCCCAGGCAGGACCTGCATGGGGAGTGCCTTGTCCCCGTGGATGCAGGGGGACAATGACACCCCGTGGACAGGGGCTGAACCAGCTCAAGGGTCCCAGGCACCCCCACCCAGCTGAGCCCCAGCCCTTGGATTTGTCCCCCGGTGGGTTTGGCCACAGCATGGTGGCATCCCAAGGCTGTGGGAGCTGCAAGGACAGGAATTTGGTCCCATGAGCTGCCAGGCCACTGGTGATGGGGAAGGGACATGGCTGGACTGGCTGGGCACTGCATCCACTGGGCACCAGCACACCCCAAATCCCGGCACCTGCCACCCCACTCCAGCTGTGCAGTGTCCCGTGGGGTGGCAGGGCACACGGTGGCCACGGTGGCAGCGGAGGTGGCCACGTCACAGCTGCCCATCCCCAGCAGGCCCCGCTGCCAGCTGCAGCTGCCACATTACTATTCTACCCAGAGCCTGCCCAAACAACCGGCGCCGTTGTGGTGGCAGCAGCCGGAAAGTCGTGGCACTGCCAGCGGAGCCGGTCACCAGAGACCCCCCAGAGCCCCGCGGTGCCCGGCCGGGACAGGTGCCCTGTGCTCAACCATGAGCCTGGCACAGACCCCCAGCGGTGCCGTGGTCCCTGCCTGGGTCACCAAGCCGGTGCCGAGCCCCTCGGGGATGCTCATGGCACACACGCGGCTGCAGCACGTGGAGCACGGAGCATCCCTGTCCCTGTGCCCTGGCCACGCTGCCCTGCTCCAGAGCTCCACCACGGGCTCCTGCGTGTCCTTGAGACCAGCACCTGAAGGGCACCGGGGGCTGGGGAAGGTTCTGCTGCCCTGGTGGGCACCGGCACTGCCCGGCACCACGCGGGGTGGGCACAGGGCACCCTGGCTCCCAGCATGGCAGTGAGTGGCCCCACGGGCCTTGGCACAGCCCAGCCATGCCAGGGAGCAGGGAAGGAGCTCCAGAGCCATCTTCTGAGGCTCGGGATGCAAAGCCGAACCTGGGAGGAGCGGGGGGCGGCGTGCCCCCCCTTCCAGCTGGTTTCCATGGTGAACACACTTTGTACCGCCAACGTCACCATTTTCCCTGGATAGTGGGACAGCAAAAGAGAAAATGACTCACTGAAAGGAGCCTTTGAACGGAACGGGGAGCAGAGCACGGGGACGGGAGCCCGTCCGAGGGGACCGTCAGCTGAGCTGCCCCTCAGCTCGGAACTGGAGGTTCCCAAGGAAGAACAGACCAGTGCGATCCGGCTGCTCCTGCCTCGGTTTCCCCACCTGCACAACCTGGGAGGCGTGACCAGCCCAGACTGGGCAGGGGCACCACCAGTGCCATGACTCAGTGGCATCTTCCCTCCCTGTACCCACAGCAACGGTGATGGGAAGTGTGGCTTCATCTCAGATGCCAAATTATCCCCAAACCAGGTCAGATGCACCTGCAGCAGCAGCTGCTGGAGCACTGGAGTGCAGGGAACACCAGGACACAAGAGGGACAGAACACAAGGGACACCGAGGCACAGGGCTGGCTGAGTGCAGCCTGAAGTACCCCAGGACTCTCAAGAAAAACCGGGGTCCCCAGCACATCCTGCTCTCCATTCCCAGGCTCTGCCTCCCACTCTCCCAGCAGGAGCGAGGTCCCCTGGCACCGAAGCCGTGCCCTCCTCACCACGGGAGTCAGGCTAAGAACGGCCAGCTCGGTGCATCCCCCAAAACTGCGGCATCACCTGCAGCCCCTCTACCCAGCACCACCCAGCGCCCAGCACCCAGCGTGTCCCACTCTCACCCGGCGGGAGGAGACTGCTGGGGGGCTGGTGGCGATGGGATGGTGGCCACAGCGCCAGGGACACTCGCCCCAGCCTCACACCCAGCCCTGGCACACGGGAGCAGAAGGGCAACGGAGGACGAGAGGGGATGCCCGATGCTGTGGGGTGTAACGGGATGCAATGGGATGCAGCGGGATGCAGCGGGATGCAGTGGGGTGCAATGGGATGCAGTGGGGTGCAGTGGGGTGCAGCAGCCTCCCTCCCACCCCACACAAGCCACCGCGCACCCGCAGCCGGCACAGCCCCGCCCGTGTTGCCCCCCCCGCCTGTTGCGTCGCCCACCCAGCGCAGGTCGCGGCCGCAGCGCGGGCTCCGAGCGGGGTCGGGCAGAGGCCGGAGTGTCCCGGTGCCGGTGCCGCTCACCCGGAGCGTGGCCGTCCCTCTCCCGTGCTGACTCACGGCGCCGGGGCTGCCGCGGCCGCCGGGCCGGCCATGGCCCCGCTGCCTCCGGCCGCCGGCGGGGCGATGCTGCGGCCGCCCGGCGATCCCGGCGATCCCGGCGATCCCGGCGGTGCCGGCGGAGCCCGCCCGGCCAGCAGCGGCTGACGTGTGCGGAAGGGCCGAGCCGGGGCTCCCGCAGAGCTGGAGGCAGCCCGGGGCTCCCGAACCGGGCGAGGCCACGGGCACAGGCACCGGGGCACGGCGCACCCCGAGCCCCGCTCCCACCGCGCCCCTCCCTGCACAGCCCGTGCCTCAGTTTCCCCAGTGGTGATTCCCAGCTGGGGTCATCCAGGAGCGGATGGATGCTCTGGCGCCTTGGGAGCGTGGTCCGTACATCCCCCCTGCCCTCTCGCCGCACACCGCGGATTCCAGCCTGGAAACATGCCAGATCCTGCTGGGAAAGGTTGGATTTGGGCAGGGAGAAGGGCAGGATATGGGCAGGGAACAACGCAATATTGGGGCAGGATTCGGGAGAGATTTGGACAGAAGCAAGGTAGGATTTGGGCAGGGAGCAGGGCAGGATTGGGGCAGAAAATGGGGCAGGATTGGGGCAGGACTAGGGCAGGATTGGGATGGGATTTGGGCAGGATCAAACACTCATGTCCCTCAGCCCCATCCACTCTCCCGAGGCAGGCACAGCCCTGGCATCTCGTTAATCCCTGAGGCCATGGGCAGCTTCCAGGGAAGCAATTTCACAGCCCGCAGGACGCGCGCTCTGCTCGCCCACACGCACCCAGGCGGCACAAAACCCCCGCTGCCATTTGGGGTGTGAGCACAGCCCGGGGACTGTGCAGCTCTGCTGGAAACTGAGGCACCACCAGGAACAGGGACGGCCCCTCTGAGCTGTGTCCCTGAGCCTGGAAGCCATGGAAGCAGCCGTGCAGCAGGGACGGGGCTGGTGGTAGCCACGGTGCCAGCCAGGAGCCTGGCACGGAGCTGGTACCCACAGCATCCTGCCCTGGGGTGCCTCAGGATCCTGCATCCCTCGCAGTGGTACCCAGAGCCTCCTCCACCGGGCTGCTGTAGGATCCGGGAGCAGGGAGCAGCACCCTTTGTCCCCTTTGCTGGAGACCTTTTCCCACCAGGAAGAGCCAGAGCCGTTCGGGCAGCCTCTCTGGTGATTAATAGATCAGTTAATTGTGAATTCCAGGCACGCCTGGCTAATCCCTTCTCCTTCTGTATCTTTTAACGTGGCGTATTTCACCAACAGGATTGATTCTGCCCTTTAATTCTGGTTTTACCATCTAGGGCTGAAATAGCAGCAAAAAAAAAATAAATAGGTGGAAAATAACAGAAAATCATCCATCATTTTCTGAAGCAACGAAATAAAAACAAGGACTGTGCTAGGGACAGGCCGGGCTGAGCACACACCACGCGTGTCAGCCTGATTAGGGACAAAAAAATCAAGTTCCTCCATCAAAGCCCGCCCTGATGCAGAGCCAAGAGCCAATAATTCCCTCTGTTTCCACGGAAAATAATACTAATATTATTATGATAATATAATTATTATAATGTAATTCTAATAATATTCTATACTGTAGTAATATATAGTAATAATATACTATTATTATATATAGCATATTGGAACTGTGTACAGAATTATATATAGAATTATACATTGAATTACATATATTGTATTTTTATATATAATTATATAGTCTATCTGGATTATAGAATTATTAGGATTATAATAATATATTGTAATAATAAATAAAAGAATATTATAAAAGGCACGCAGAGCAAGACCAAATTGATGATTTAAACAGAACTCTCGTGCTTGGTGTTTTAAGTGAGCGTTGAGTGGGGCCGTGCCATGCCAGGGCAGTGCCGGGGACAGTGCCACACCGGGGACAGTGCCACACCGGGGGCAGTGCCACACCGGGGGCAGTGCCACACCGGGGACAGTGCCACACCGGGGACAGTGGCCAGCACGTGGCACCGGCCCCGCCGAGGCTCTGGCAGTGCCCAGCAGCGTTTACGTAACAGCGGGAGCGGCGGCGCGAGCGGGGCGGCCTATTTATATCCAAAATGCTCCTCGGCGTTATGAAACCTGGAGCTCCGGCTCCAGAGCGGGGCCCGAGCAGGAGGGGGCCGAGGGGTGAGCGGGCACGGGGTGCCCTGGCACAGGAAAGAACCCGGGTTTGGGGTCTGGCTCTGCCCCCCAGCACAGCCCAGACCCCACTGCCCTGGCACCGCAGGGAGCAGGGCTTGGTATCAAGGATGCTCTGGGCATGTGGTTGGCACCTCCCTGCCACACGTCCACCCTTGGGTCAGTCCGTGGTGCCCAAATCACCTGTCACAGGAGCACACAGACCAGGGCGAATGGAAAATCGCTCCTTTGCCATGGCGGCGGCTGAGGGTGGGCACAGGGCACCCGTGAGCAGCACAAAACCGCTGAGGTATTTTGGAAAGGTGAAGGGCCACGCTGGCCTGGCAGCAGGACACCCTGGCACAGCTGGGACGGGAGCCTGGGCGCTCGTGGATGCCCTGCCCAGCCAGGCGGGCACTGCTGCTCCTCTTCCTGCGTTTGCCCACACTGGAATTTTCCTTCGCTCCAGTAATTAAACAAACGGCGTTAACCCCGCTGCTGGCACCAGGCTGCAGGGAGGACGTGGACGTGGCTGGCAGAGGGGAAGGGGTGGGAATTGGGATCCCCTCAACAGTCTGGGCTGCGGGACAGTGGCTCTGTGGGAAATCCTGTTCCCATTCCTCCAGTGCCTCCCCAAACCCACAATCACCAAACGCTCACTGTCCCTTGGCCGGTTCTGAGCTCCACCACGAGCCCAGCACCAGCTCTGGAGCATCCCAGGATGTTCCATGTCCCCCCAGGATGTTCCATGTCCCCCCAGGATGTTCCCTGTCGCCCCCAGCATCCCCGATCATCAGGGCCTGGGGTGGCTCTCGGAGCTTGGCCGATGGCAGTGATGGCAGTGGCAGCCCTGAGACGGCTGTGCCATGCTCTGATGGTGTTTCCCGGGCTGTCAGGGGGATTAATGCCCACAGGAGATTCATTTTCCTGTCAGTGGGCACGCTGAGTCAGCACACAGCAGCTCCTCTCCGGGCCAGCCCTGTCATCCTCCAGCCCCGAGACACGGCCCCGTGGGGTCCCTCTGGCTCAGCCCACTCCGGGAGCAAATTCCCACTGGGGATGTGAGGGGCACTTGCTGGGGCAGGAGGAGAGTGTCTGGAGCCAAGCCCAGCCCTGGAGTGGCAGCAGTGCACGGCCAGGACCATTATCCCTGCATCCCACCCTCCCACCCTCCCACCCTCCCAGGCAGTGGCCCCAGCGCCCCTTCACTTGCCAGATCAGTGCAGCACAGGGTGGGAACAGGCTCAGCCATGGCACCAGAGCAGCCCAACTGCCCATTTGACCCAAATCCTGGGATTTTCCAGCCCAGCAGTGGGATGGTGAGGAGGTGACGTCACACCAAGGAAAAACCTGGGATGCTGCCTGACTACAGGCACTGAACAATAAACACAGAGCCCTGCTGGATGTGCACCCCTTGGCTTAACCCACACCTGGCACCGTGCTGGCAGTGCCAGTGCTGCCCCACACGCCCTGCTGTCACCAGGGTGCCAAGGTTTGGCTCGGGCTGCACAGCAAGGGGGGCACTGGAGCCCTGCTCTGGCTGGGAGGGCAGAGCCACGGGCTGCCCTGGCACAGGGTGTGCCAGGCAGGGCCGGGAGTGCCGGGCAGGGAGCCCGTGAGTCACAGTCCCGCTCCCCCCGGCAGCGCGGGGCCCTTTCAACCCCGGCATATTAATTTCTCCTAATTGGCTTTGACAGGGATCGGTGTCAACGTTCCAGAACACACCCACCCGTGTGCTTGGGGCAGGAGGGAGGGAGCAAAGTGACACCCTCAGGGAATAGGATCCTGGCTCTGTCCCCTCACTGAGCCAGGTGGAGCCTGGCTGCCCTGATGTGCTGTGCCAATGTCATCCCCTGTGCCAGGACAGGGGGGCTTGCCAGATGTCACCCCACGCTGCCTGCCCCTGACATCCTTGAGGGCACCAGGAGTCACCTCCTGCCTCTGTGCTCAGCTGCTCTGTCCTCCAGCCCAGAGTGCCATCCCCCAGCGGGAAACATGTGGCAAGACAGGACATCGGGCACAGTGCTGCCACCACTGTCACCTCCCAGCAGAGGAGCTCCTGCTGCCCTGTCCCAAATCCCCTCTGTGTGTCCAGTCCCACCGTCACCTTCCCCCTTCTGCCTGCCATGGTCCCTTTGTCACCACGGTCCCCCAAGTCCTTTCCCATCCTTGTGCCAGGAGCAGCCAGAGGCGCCAGACAGGGAGCACCAGCACTCGCCACGCTGCTGTCACCGAGAGCCTGGGGAAAGGGATGGCAGCAGGTGCCAGGTGGACCCAAAAACACCGGGCTGGGGGGACCCCCTGCCCTCCCTTTTCCTTGACTCCCCAGGGTGGGAGTGGGCACCCGATTCCCACAGGAAGCTCAGGAGATGTGGGGTGCACGTTGGGTCCAGTCCTCTGTGCAGGAGCCTCTCCAGGCCTGGCAACGGGAATGGGTGAAGCGAGATGGGAACCAGGAGGCTGCAGAGCTGGGACCCTCCCCCCGAGCCCCCAGCACCTGGGAGGGAATGAATCCCTGGCAGAGCTGGCACAGCCTGAGGCAGATGTTGGGACAAGCCAAAACCAGCAGGCGAGGCCGGAACACGGGCAGCTGCACTGGCACATCCCTGTGGCACCTCCGCCCCAGGTGACACTGCTGTCACTGTTCCATGCCACCAGGCCACCTATGGCCCAGCTTCAACAGCAGCTGCTTCCAACTGTGCATTTCCAGGGAATGCAGGGCCAGGAGGAGATGCTCCCTCAGCAGCACCAGGGCGCCTGAGCCTCTTCTGTGCTGTCCCAGCTGTGGTGCCATCGTGCCCTACAAACTGCTTCCCCAGTTCCTCACTGGCACAAGCCAACCCCAGGGAGCCAGGCTGGCACAGGCAGCCACGATGCCACACAGGCAGGAGCTGCTGCCACATGGACCGAATCCACAAAGCCGTGAAATCCAGAATCTGGTTTGTTCCCCCCCTGAATTCCTCTCCCGGTGCTGGTGGGTGGCAGCTGCACGGCAGCGCCGAGCCCTGGGCCTGGCAGCACAGCGACAGGCAGGGATGGGAACAGGGCTGAAGGGTTCTGAAACCAAACCTGCCTTGAGAGCCCCCAGGCTGGCAGGATTCGCCTGGAGCGGGGCCACACCAAAAACCAAAGCAAAATCTCCTCAAGGGCTGAGCCGGGCAAACGGCTCCGTCCCGGCACTGCCGCATTTTGGATGTAAATAACGAGATTTTAGAAGCAAATTACGAGCAGCTGGGGACAAAGTCCCCGTTCGGTGAGTCCTGGTGCGGCTCATTTCCAAATCCCCCCACGGATTCCGACCGTGCGCAGCCGGGGGAGCGGGAGCAGCGAGGGAAGGAGAGACCGGGGAAAGGAGGCGGGGAGGGATGCGGGAACCCGGTACCGAGAGCCGGAGCCTTCGGCACCACCGTGCCGGGCACGGGCACCGTTCCGCCGCCTTCGCGGTGCCGGAGGAGGCGCCGGGAGCGGCGGGAGCCGACACGCGTTATCCCGGGCTGGTAAACAAAGGGCCGGAGCCGAGCGCCCGCCGGACGCTCCCACGAGGGGTCCCGGTGCCCGCGCGGTGCCAGCCCCGCACCGGGAGGGACACGAGGGGCGGCGGTGAGGGGCGGCTGCGGTGGCCGCAGCCCCAAAAACGCAGCGCAGTCGCCAGCCCCGCGCTGCTCCGCGGCTGCAGCATCTTCCTGCAGCTGCGCCGCGGCCGGAACACGGCGCTTACATAACGCCTGCGCCCCAAAACGCCGCTGCCGTGCCCCCGCACCCCAGCGAGCCCCGCCGGCTCCCCCAGCCCCACGGGGCACCCTCAGCCCCCCGGCTCCGCGGCCGCCGCGTGTCTCAGGCGGTGGGGGCTCAGCCCCGGCTCCGTCTTCCTCCCTCTCACCATCACCATCCTCCCTTGTTGTTATTATTCCGTTTCAGTCGCGGAGATGCCTTCAGAGGCAGCGCAGCCCCGGGATTCCTCCGCGCTCCAGCCCGCGGAACAAAATGCCGCCCGGCTGCGGCAGCGATCCCACCGCGCCGCCACCCCGGGATGTCCCACGGCCACCCCGGGATGTCCCACGGCCACATCGGTGTGTCCCAGCACCACACAGGGGTGTCACACCGCCACACCGGCTCGCGTCCGGCTGTCAGAGCCGGGAGCCCGCTCAGTGACATTCCCGGCGATGAGGGCGAGGGGATGGATGCTCTGTTCGCGGTGCAGCGCGATGCGGGGATGCTCGTTCCCGGTGCACCGGGAGGGGAGCGCGGGCAGCCGGTGCGGGGCTGAGCCGAGCACACGGCGGAGCACCGGGGGAGGCTCGGTGCGCGCTGGGGGGGTGCGGGTCCGCCAGCCCCGGGGCTGCGGCACTTACCGGGGTCGAAGTGGGAGCTGAAGGCGAGGCTGGGGCTGAGGAAGGCGGCCGCCATGGCAGCGGCGGCGGCGGGGAAGCGGCCCATGGCGCGGCGGCGGCGGGAGCCCCACGGCCGCCGGCTGCCGCTGGCCCCGCGCTGGGCACGGCGGCGGCGGCGGCGGCGGCGGCGGCTCCTCCTCCATGGCGGCCCCGCGGCCCCGCGCCCCGTGCCCCGGGGAGGGGCCGCGCCGCCGCCGAGCAGCGGGACCGGGCGGGCGGGGGCGGCAGGTGGCGGAGCCGCAGCCCCGGGACCGCACCGGGACCCGCGTCCTCCCCGCCGGGATGCGCCGCCGCCGCCCCCGCGCGGTCCCGCCGGGATGGATGGGGTCCATAGGGGCCCCCCGGACCGGGACGGGACCCCCGAGGGGCAGCCACCCCCGAGAGTGGGGACGGGATCCCCCGGGAGCAGGGCTGGGATCTCCTAAGTAAGGAACTGCTCCGGCTTTGACCCATCCCGGGCACCGCGAGCAGGGATGGGGCCGGGGATGGGAAACAGAGACAGGATGGGCAGCTCTGCCCACAGCCTCAACCTGCCACCAGCCCCCCCTCACACACACACCCTGCACCCCATCTCTGCCCCTGTGGCCCAGCACAGCCTCACCCTGCAGCCCCCCAGTCCCATCCTGAGGGGGAGCAGAGCCCCCAGCAGCCCCAGCCAGGCCCAAGTTGTGGGGTCCCCCTTGGGCTGGGGGGCTGCCCCATGTGGGGCCATGGCTTGGCCTTGCCTGCTCGATGCCACAGCCCTGGCACATGGGAGTGTGCCCTCCAAACACGGGATGCTCCAAAACCCAACAGTCCAAATTCCTTGGCAGGGAACATCCCACACCCCCCCAGCAGCTCCCAGCCAGACCCTGGCAAAGCTGTGGGTGCCATTGTCACCGAGCCCACCTGGGAACCAGGCTGGACTTTCCTTCAGGGTCACGGCAGGACCGTCCTGTCCCATCCTGTCCCGTCCTGTCCCATCCCATTCCAGGGAACCCCTTTGTCCCACCCCAGCTCTGAGCACGGGGCTCGCACATCCCCACTGCCAGTTTGAATATTTAAAGCCAAATTTTGCGTACACGATTAATTTTTTACAAGCCTTCAAGCCTGCACAGAACAGCACCACGCTGCACATGTCACGTCGCCACAAATAGATACAGGCCTGGAAAAATTACCGGCTGCTGGGAGAATAAACACGTTGGAGCCAGTTTCTCCCTTCTCCCTTGCCTCCGCGTTTCTCTCTGGAGCAGCTCTGTCCCACAGGACCCCCCAGTCCCTCTGCCAGGAGGAGCAGGTGACTGCTGGTGCCCCATCACTCATTTTGGAGACCCCCAGCTGGGATGCAGCTTATGGGCACCCCATTGCTCCCATTGTGCTCTGCTCCACTTGGTCCCTGGTCCTTTCTGGATGTGCAAATGGCCATGATCGACATATGGGACACACTGAGCTCCTCCATGGGCCTCAGAGCATCCAGGAGGAGGATCTGTCACGGTCACCCAAACCCAGCACCTGCCCTGTGCACCCTGCCACTTGTCCTGCTTCCCACCACATTTCCAACGCAGCTGTAAAAAGGAAAAATCCCAAAGGAGAATCGAAGCCCAAGGCCCCAGGGAGCCTCTCAGGTGCAGCCCTGAGGTCGGGGCTGTGGAAGCGCTGGTCCAACCCCGGCACAGGGTGGCACCGGTCCCCTGACATCCCCTCCCGGCCGGGGCAGTGCCGCTGCCGCCGCCCCAATTAGCAGGGGAGATTACAGATCCTTCCCAAGGGGAGATTACCCTGCTCGGATCCTGCCACTCGCTCCGGCTTCTCGGCTGATTTGTCTGGGGCTGTAGCTAATCCCCTCCCGGGCAGACACCAGATTGAGCCGCGATTCCCGTGCGGCGGCTGCCAAAAGCCCCCGGTGCTCCTCCTGACCTCCTTCCCGGCACCGCGGCAGGCAGCGGGCTCCGCTCATCCCCCTAATCCCGGGGCAGCCGGGGGGAGAGGGGCTCGCTCCTTCATTGGGGATCTTTGGCAGAGCCCGCAGCGGCCGCACAGAAGCCGCCAGCCCGGCTGAGCTCCCGCGGTGCTCAGGGACAGGACAGGGACAGGACACGGACATGCTCCTGCCACGCAGTCCCGTGGGACCCCCGGGATGCGGGCGGGGGGCGCAGGCACGGGCAGCCAGCCGGTGAAAATCCGCATCCCCGTTATGCAACGGCGCTGATGTATTCATGCCTGAACCGGGCACTGGCCTAGAAATTAGCCCGGGCGATGCCGGGGAGGGGCCGGGAAGATGCCGGAGCCTCGGGGAGCGGCGGGAACCGGGCCGGGCACACCCCGGGGACCGCGGGTGGGTGTTCACCCCACAGTGGCGATGCCGCACGGGGCTCGGGGTCCTACAGTTGATCCCCTGGCCGGGGACTGAGCCCCTTTCTCCCACGCCAGATCTTCCAGAGCCGGGGGCAGGAGCCGCTGGGGTGGCCCACGTGGAGGCTGTGCAGGGTCGGAAGCGGCGCTCAGGAAATTCCTTGGAAAAACAGCAAGAGCCGAACAAGCGCAATGCCCGACCTTTCCCAGCTCACCAGGATGAGCTCCCCAGCCTGGCACAGAGGGGAGAAGGGAACAGAGACCGGCACGGCCACTGCTCCGCTGTGCAGGACCCAGCCACTCTGGAGCTGCAGGAGCGGGTCGTGCCCCACAACACCCAAATGCAGTGCCAAAGCACGGGCAGGGATCTGGGCCATCCACGGGCTCACACCGCCCCCGGGAGCTGCAGCCAGGAGCCCACGCTGGGACAAACGCCAGCGTCGGGAAGTGGTCGAGCCCTTGCGCAGCTTCCTGCGGTGACAAAGGGTCCCTCTGCGGCTCCATGTGACCGCGGGGGCTCTGGCAGTGCTGCCATGGGGCAGGGGGAGGCTCCAGCCGAGCACAGGGACGAGCAGGACGGATGGGAAAGACCAGGGACTCTGCTGAGAAAACATCTGCCGGCCCGGGGGAGGGACCAGAGCGGCTGCACACTCCCGGAGAGTGCAAACAGAGAGGAAACAGATGCCACCGGCCCAGCCCAGGCATTTCCCGGCCCTGTCGGGGGGGGGGTTGAGGAATGTGCAGGTAGCAGAGGCTGTGGGATCACATCCTGCCCTGGATCCTACTGGATATTTCAGTTTAGAACAGGAAGCAAGGCCTAGATTGGGGTGCTGGGCACCCTAAGAGCAAAGAAAGGGTCTTTGGGACACAAGAATGGGGTTGGGAAGGTGGGAGTGGGGCACAGACCTCGAGAAGGAGCCACTCGTGCCCTGGCACTGATGTGCACAAGTATAGAAACAGCTGTTAGAAACCAGCAGAGATTTATTATCAGAACAAAACTGCCAAACATCTGAAGGCCACCAAGTGTCACAACACGGCCATGGCATTGGGACCAGGCTGTGGAGAACAAGACAAGAGGGAGGGGAGAGCCTGAGGCCAGCCCCAGCAGGACGGTCACTCCATGGCCAGCTGCCGCTGCTGCTCCAGCAGGGATTCCAGGAGGTTGGCTCTCTGCACAGCTGCCTGCCACGGAGCACAGGGGAGAGAGAGCTCACAGTGCCCAGCCACAGCCACAGCCACAGCCAGGGCAGGGAGCCCTCACTCACCTCGTACTGCTTCCGCAGGCTGCTCATGCTCTCCTCCTTCCTCAGCACTGCTGCCTTCACCCTGACAAGGACATGGGGGCTGTGCCAAACACGGGGCTGGGCCTTGCCCCCGGGCAGGTTCAGCCCCAGGAGCTCAGCCCCTCTCCCCCAGCCAAAGTTGGGTTCCAGGTGGCATCATACACTGGCAGCACCTTTATTCTATGGGTGGGTGCTGTGTAGTGTGGACTGACTCATCTACAGGAACAAAGGGACATTAGCTTCCTAAGGCTTAATTATCATTTTGTCCCAGCTGCTCTCAGCCTCTGTGCCCTGACCCTGGGGCCTGACCCTCTGGAGAAGATCATGTGGCTGCAGTCACAGGTATCATGTGTGAGCCACAGAGAGCCCCCAGGAGGTGACAGTGATCATGGCCAGAGTACAGCCAGGGAGGAAAGCACACAGAGCTGTGCTCCACTGCCACTCAGGTCAGCCCTGAGTCAGGGGAGAGGATGGCACAGAGCAGGCCAGCAGTGACAAGAAACAGGATTCAGGGTGGCTGAGCAGCAGCCAGCTTGGGCAAGACTCCTCTGCCTGGTTTACCTGGACAGGGCTGGAAGCCATTCCCAAGGATGCAGCACTGAGCTCCTGTACCACACCTGGGCTCCCTCACCTCCTGTGCACCTCCTCCAGCTCCCGGTCCTTCTCCTGCACCAGCCTGTCCAGCTCCAGGTGCTGCCGTGCCCTCAGCTCTGCCATCTCTGCCTTCAGCCGCGCGTTCTCCTCCTCCGTGCCCACCAGCCTGTCTGCAAATTCCTGCCAGATCACCTCGGTCAGGCCTCTGTGCCCCTGGCACAGCTGGGCACGGGCCAGGCAGGGCCCTGGCTCTGCTCCTCGCTCACCTTCCGGATCTCCTCCACCTCCTGCTCCTTGTGCTTCAGCAGGCCCTGCAGCCGGATGCTCTCCCCCTCCAGCTCGGCCAGCCGCCCCTTGAGCTCATTGCAGCGCTCCTGCAGCTTCCGCTCCGACCGCTCCAGCTCCTGCAGCTCCACCTCGTACTTGTCTCGGATCCTCTTGATCCTAAGGGCAGGAAGGACAGGCAGCTTGGCTCATCCCAGCCCCAGGATCAGGGATCAGGAGGGATCAGGGCACAGCAGCACGGCCCCACAAGAGATCCAGGGCTGTTTCCTCAGGTGAGATGTAAACTTTGTCCCTGTGAACTACTCCTGCCTGCACTAACACTGCTCCAGAGCTCACTGGAGAGATGCCCAGGGGACAGGAAAGGGGACCAGCCCCTGGAGGACCTGGGACTGCCTCCTCCCTTTCCCCCTCACCTGTTCTCTGCTGCCCTCTCGCACTCCTCCTTGGCCAAGGATGTGTCAGCCTCCAGGCGCTGGATCACCAGCTCAATCTCTTTGTCCCTCTCCTTCCTCATCTCCTCCCGCAGCTCCCGCTCCCGAGACAGCAGCCAGGCTTCCTGGAATGGAGACAGCAAACGAGGCCTCAAATTCCTCTCAGAGCCTATGGGTGGCACCTTTGGAGGACAGCTCTGGCCATTACCTCCTTCTTCACATAGTTGGCCTCCCAGGCCTGCTTCTCCAGCTCCAGCTGGTCCTTCAGCACCTTCAGTTCTGCCTGTGAGAAGGGAAATCATCAGCTCAGCCCTGAGCCCCTGTGCTGGCTGGAAGGGGTCTGAGGCGTGGTGGTACCAGCACCCAAAGGGCTGGAGTTGAGGGGAAACCAGACCTGGTGCTGCCTCTCCTGCTCCTCCTTCTCCTTGGCGTGCTTGTCCCGCAGTGCCCGGGTGAGGGCTGAGCTGTTGGCCTCCAGCTGCCGCCGCAGCTCCTCTGCCTCTGCTTGCTGCCTGCACAGACACAGCTCCCAGCATCCATGCCAGCCCCTTTTCCCACAGGAGTCTGGCCCCACAGCCCCATGGCTGCCCCCAGCCCCAGGCCCCCAGCCTGCTCACCTGGCTGCTTGCTGGCTCAGCCTCTCCTTCTCCTCGGCCACCTCAGCATAGAGCCGGCGCCGCTGCAGCTCCAGTGCCTGCTCCTCCTGCTCCAGCTGCTGCTCACACCTGTGGGACACAGACACTCCAGGGATGTGCCTTTGAGCACTCAGCCTCTTCCACCTTGCCCTTCACGATGCCAGACAATGTTCCCAGCTCAACAGCATCGCCCACCTGAGGCCGGTGGAGAGAAAAGGGGCTCCTCCCCGTGGAGCTGCAAATATTAAGATCCCGCCAGCAGTGCTGGGCAGCACCCCAGACCTGTGAGCCCCAGACTGGCACTGAGCCTGCAGTGACACACCTCTGCCGGGCCCGCTCCCGCTCTCGCTGGCTCTGCTCCTCCTTCTCCCTCTCCAGCAGCCCCCGCAGCTCCTGCGCCTGCCGCCCGTAGCGCTGCGCCGCCCGCTCGTCCGACTGCAGCAGCTCGGCCTCGTGCAGCAGCTTCAGCTGCCTGATGTCCTCACGGTGCTTGGCCAAGAGCTTCTGGATCTCCGGCTCCAGCCCTGGGACAGCGGGAAGGACGGGAATGGCTCAGCTTGGATCCCACCCCAATGCCCTCACCCGGCTCAAAGGGGCTCGTAAGGAGGGGGGATGAGCACAGAAGGGTTTTCTTGTCCTCTGGCATCTGCTCCACCAGAAACACAGAGCAAGCGCTGCCCACACCAAGGAGCTCTTCCCAATCTCTCCTGGACCACCCTGGCACTGTCCCTGGCTGAGGGAACCTGCTCGTACCTTTTACCGTGATTTCTTTGATCTTTTTGGTTTTCTCCTCAATCCACTTCTCCCGCCGGATTTTCTCTGTTGCACTCATGAGTTCCTTCAGTTTCTTAATCTCCTGTTTGGAAGCAAACGGGAAAACCTCAGAGAAGCAGGGAGAGAAAAGGCCTGGGAGCCGGGCTGTTGAGAAGGAAGCTGTGGAGCTGCACATGGATACATGCACAGCCCTGGCCAGGTGTGTTCCTCCAGCCCAGAGAAGTGGCCACACACTCTCCCAGTGCCTTCTCCTCTATCCCCTTGGGAAAGTGCTCACTGCCAAGACACCAGAGCACCGATGGACAGGGAAGGGGAACTGGGAAGGTCCCTGCATGCAGGGCAGCCCATCTGTCCCTGTGTGATGGTGCTTTCCTCTCCAGCCTTCCCTCTCCCTGCCATGGAAAACCCTCTGGCAGGGGCTGGAGCAGGGCTAGAGCACGTCAGGGCACGAGAGCAGAGGGCAAGGCACAAAAGAGAGCAAAGACCACATTTACCTCACAAAAGGGGCCCAAAGTGCGCCAGACCTGGGGAGAAAGAAAGGAGGGGATGGAGAGAGAAGGGGGATGGTGGGAGAGAGGCAAATCCACAGAGCCGTGTCTGTGGGAGCCACGGGCAGGACAGAGCTGGGCAGAGTCCATGGGGAAGAGGGGAGATAGTACAAGGGACAAGGACAGGGACAAGCTGAAGGACTGGCCGGGAGCCTGTGTGATTGGAGCCTGCTCCAGAACCAAGGGACTCCCATGGTCAGGCCAGGCATGAGCTCAGCTCCAAGGTCAAGGACAAGCAGGGACTGGGATGGCAGAGCTGGGATGAGCCCAGTGGTGCTGCCTTCCTGCCAGGCCTGGAACAGGGCAGGAGAAGCAAAATTCCTCCATGGCATTGGGTTTGTGCCAGCACCACACCCTGGTCACCCCCAGAGACCAGGGTGAGCTCTGCCTTCAGGGAGATCATGGAATCACAGAATGGTTTGGGTTGAAAGGGACCTTAAAGCTCACTCAGTTCCAAATCCTGCCATGGACAGGGACAGCTTCCACTACCCCAGGCTGCTCCAAGTCCTGTCCAACCTGGCCTTGGACACTTCCAGGGATGGGGTAGCCACAACTTCTCTGGGGAACCTGTGCCAGGTATGTGTGAAGGGTCTCTCCAAGAAGAGCCTGGGAGCTTACACTGTCCCTTGGTCAGTGCCATGCTCCTGGCCCTGGGCAGCAGAAGACAAGAGCCTTCTGGGGAGCCAGGATAAAGCTCTGTGGTGACAGAGATTTTACGTGCACAGGGAAGATCTCCTTGGAGTGACCAGGTCCCACCGAGGTGACAGAGACTGTACTGCCCCGGGCAGAGGCCCCATTTGAGCAAAACCAGCACACGTGTCCCCCTATGTTCCCTGTCCCCTCACCAGCTCATGCTGCTCCTGCATCTGGGCGATCTTCTGGCCATACTTCTGGTCCACTTGTTTCAGCTCTGCCACCACGGCCTCGCACTTCTCACTCAGCACCTTCTTGTCATCGAGGAGCTGGGCAAGGCGAGGAGCCAGCATCAGGCAGGAGCAGCCAGCTCAGCCTCTGCCTTCAGGAGTTGGGATGAGGGATTACCTGGTCAATGAAGGCCAGGTGCCTCTGGATAGCTGCCTCATACTGCTCCCTCTGCAGCCTGAGCTGGTGGCCGAGCTCCTTCTCGGTCTGTTTGATGTGTCGGTCAGTCAGTTCCCGCTGCTGAGTCTGTGGGGAGCAGGGGTCAAATGATGATCTTTAAGGTCCCCTCCAACCCAAACAATTCCATGATTCTGTAAAACCAAGAGATAGTCCTGATCATGAGCTTCATAGCCCCAAGAACCACATGTGAAGCTGACACACCAGAGCAGTCTGCAGCAGGCTGATGGCTCTCTTCTTCTCCTCCACTTCCAGCTTCAGCTTCATCATGGAGTTTGTCACCTCCGTGGCAACAGCTGACACCTGCTCCACGTGAGCCAGCTCCTCTTCCAAAAGGAAGCCCTGCCACAGCAGAAAAAACGTGATGAAAAGGTGGTGGAACCACCTGGAATGAGGACAGGGAGACAGGGGATGATTCCCACCAGGAATGGATTCCCACACGCCAGAGGGACTCACCTCGCGCTGCGTGGCTGAGGCAGCAGACCTGGGCCTCTCCTGCTCTGACTTCTCCATCTCATCCAGGAAACTGATGATGCTTTGGAGCTTGGCCTCTGAGAGCAGAGCCCCATCCTCAGGGACCCCTGGTGGGTGGTTCAGCTTCCCAAACTTCTCCAAGTTATCAGCAGTCAGGGAGTTGGAGCTGGGCTCCTGCTGGGAAATCACCGTGGTGAATGAGGGGAGGAAGGCTCGGGAGGAGAGGTGCTGGCTTTTCTCCATCACTGCACCCCAGTAACCAGCCTGATCCTCGGGATAAACCCTCTCCCACCACCAGCTGTTGCACGGGTTACTGTTCCTTGCAAATGTCCAAGCCCTCAGTGCACCAAACAATTCCTCTACCACCTCCAAACTCCTCCACCTCCTCCTCCAAATTCCTCCATCACCCACTCCAAGCTCCTCCACCACCTTCCCTAGCAGTGCCCAGCTGTTTCTCACCAGGCAGCCATCACTGTCCAAGGATGGACACAGCAGTCTCATCCCCAGCTCACCCTGTCCATCCAGGCATATTTGTCTTTCTTGAGGAGCTTGGGTGGGGGCAGCAGCTCTGGCTCCTCTTCCAGCAGCCGGAGTGTGTCCAGCAGCTCGTTGAGCGTGACCTTGGATGGAGCCCTGCTGCCAGCAGTCACTGCTGTCTCCAGGTCCTCATTACCTGTCTCCCTGGTGCTCACATCCTAAGGGAGAAAATGAGAGAATGAGTTTTCTGGGTCTCCCCAGAAGCCAGCAAAGGCTCTGATGTTGTGCTGGCAGAGCAGGGCCCCCAGGAGGCACAGCCAGACCCACCTGCAGTTTGTCCTCTGAGCCGAGGTCCTGTGAGGGCACAGAGCCAAGAGCTCCCAGGCTGTTTCCTTCAGGCTCCCCGGCTGCCAGGGGGGAATTGGCCTCTGCAGGAACCAGACTGTTCTCAGGCACTCACCACAGCCAGCCCCTGGGAAGCAGCTCCTCAGAGCAAACAGCTCCTTGAGCCCTCCTTCCTCTCACTCCCAAAGCTTTGGGGACACGCCAGAGGGACTCACCGGCGTTGTTGGCTTTGGTGAGGCTGCCAGCCGGGCTGACATTCCTGGCTGAGGCAGGTTTGGCACCAGGCTTCTTCTTGGGCACCCTCCTGCTCTCCTTCACCAGCACCAGCTCTTCTGGTGAGTGTTTTGTCTCCGAGGCCTTTTGGGCCCTTTTCTGCTGCAACTCCTGTGGGGACAGAGGAGCCATCGATGTCCTGAAGTTTTGGGATGGCACAAGCCTGTGTTTGCAAGGCTGTGGCAGCGTTTTTGCATCCTCCAGCTGCTCACTGATGTGTCTCCCCCAACCCCTCCCAGATGGAACATGATTCCAATTAGGGCAAAGAAAATTTGGGGTTTAAAACATTCCCAGCTTTACTGCCAACTCCTGCAGCCTGTGCCAACCCCATCTGCACCACCAGCTGCAAGAGCAGGGTGACAATGGACGTGCTGCTTCCTGCCAAGGGACATGGAGCAGTACTCGGCCCTCTCTGGAGGGCCCTGCTCCTGAGAAGGATCCCATTCCCATACACATCTTTGGCCATTCCACAGAGCTTGGAGTCTCCCTGTCTCAACATGGTCACCATTTTCCTGAGAACTACACAGAAACCAGCAGTGTCTTCACAAGCTCAGAAGGAGCTGCCAAGGCTTGGCAGGAGCACAGCAGGAAACTGCTCCGTGGCACCTCCATCTCCGGAGGGAGCACTCCATTTCCAAGGCTGGCTCTGATCCTGCCCTGTGCCAAGGCTCTGGAGATGCAGAGAGGCCTCTGCTGCCTCGCTGGATGATGCCAACAAATGGTGTCACACAGGCCTGGCCCTGGCCCTACCTGGATGGCAGCGTGCCGGGCCAGCCGTGCCTTCTCCTCTCGGATCTTCCGGCGTTCCTCGTCCTTCCTCTCCTGCAAATCCAGGATATTCCCCTCCTCCATCCGCTGCTGCCTTTCCTTTCAGAGAGGAGGGTCAAAAATGTTACTGAGAGTTCTCCAGCACCCAGCACTGAGAAGTGTGAGGGGCACCCACACCTGGGTCACCCCAAATGCAGGCTTTCCATCCTCCCCTCTGTGCAGGTGAAGAGCCCTTGGCACAGCTCCACCTTGGAGCAGCTCATTTTCTTCAGATCCTCAATGCAATTATTATTATTATTATATCATCATCTGGGTCTGCAACCATCGAGGAGACAAGGCTTAAAAATAGACTCACACGCAAGAGCAACGGAGCTTTTCATTACTGGGATAAATAATTGAACACAAAGAAACACAAATAGCTGCGAAACCTCGTCACTCTAACAAGCCACCTCATTAGGGATTCGTTAGATAAGCTGAGATGGGGCATCCCTTCTCTGGCCACCAGTGTGGCCCTGACAATGGCAATTCAGGGAGACCTGTGCTGCTACTGCCAGTGTCTGATTGCTCCCAGTCAGGGGGCTGGGGGAACTGGAGCTGTGTGGTGCTGAACCTTTGGGTCTCAGCTGCTGCTGGAACTCAACCCAGGCTAATCCCTGGACACAGCCAGCACAGCTCTGAGGGAACAGGACCCTCCCCAGCTCTCTGGACCATGGGAGGCTGCTGAACGCAAAGTCAGAGCCCCCTCAACTCTCACAGCCCAGGTCTGGGGACTAAAGGGACTCCAATTGCGTGGCCAGTGGGACACGGGTGTTGGGTGGCCTGGGCTACAGAGCAGGGGACAGGACCAACCTCCCTCTTGGCAGCCATCAGGCGCCCCAGAGCCGCAGCCGCCGTCCTGTGCCGCTGTGAGTGGCGCCGGTACCAGCGCTGGATGGTGACAGCAGCCAGGTTCACCTGCTGGATGAACCTGTGGGCACAGCGAGGGAGGGTCAGCACAGCTCACACTGTGGCTTCCCCACAGCACCAGGAGAGTGCACTAAGAGTGGCCTTTCCCCAGCGTGAAATCCCACAGGACAAGAACGATCTGCCCTGGAGCTCCTCACACCTCCTGGCACTGCCCTCCTGCCCCTTCCCTCACCTCTCGGCCTCCTCCTCGGTCACCTCCCTCCTCCGGGGAACGCTGCTGCTGCTGCTGCTGCTACTGCTGCTGTTGTTGTTGCGGGTCATGATGTTGTTGCTGGAGAAATTCTTCTGAGACTTCACGAAGCTGCTGCTGCCTTCCCCGTCCTCGTTCGAGGTCGCTTTGACGACATTGCTGGGACACAAGACGAAGCCACTCAGCCCTGTTCTGTGCCACACACAACCCTGGGGCCAGCCCAGCTGCAGAGCCAGGACATCCCCCACACTCACTTGAGGGAACTGGGAGCCTGGTTGGAGCTCTTGGGAGCAGGGCCCTTCTCAGCAGTGGAGTAGTTGTTGTGCACCATGGTGGTGACACAGTTGCCCATTGCGCCCTTGTTGCTCCTTGTGTGGAGAGAACAGGAGCGTCAGGAACAGCACCATCCCCCCTCTGGGTGTTTTCTCCCTGCAGTTCTGCCCACTCCCCTCCTCAGGACCCTTTGTCCCACCTGTTGTTGGCAGTGAAGTTGGCAGCCAGGAGCACGGTGGCTTCCTTCCTCCTCATGCCCGCAGGCAGCTCGAGGCTGTGGGAGCCAGAGAGGCCTGGGAATGCCCGGGGCTGGTCATCCTGCCATGGAGACAGCAGGGATAAGGGTACTAAACCCACCTGGGCAAACACCAGCAGAAGCACAGAGCCGACCTGGCCCACCCACTCCCAGAGCCTGCTGTCCTCACCAAGATATTCCATGTGGTTTTCTTTTCCGGGGAGGTTTTGCTCAGAGTTGCCAGTTTCTTCCTTCCTCCTGGATCGCCCTCAAAGAAGGCCAGGAAGTCTGCTGTCTGCTCCGAGCTTTATCCAGACCCAGGGAAGGCAGAGAGGAGAGAACAGGGGTTCTGGGATAACTCCAGCCACGGACACACTCTGGCTATGCAGGGCATTTAGATACTCCAGTGTGACACAGAGGAGAAAGGGGCTGGAGAATCGTTACATGGCCACAAAATCCACAAATGACTCGTTTTTACACAGATGGTAAAACTGTGGTGGTGTGTAGTGATAGGGATGGGCACAGACCAACAGGAGAATGGAAAATCCCAACTCAGAAGGCACTGGGAACAGAGAACTTTTGTCTCCTCACACAGCCCAGTTATGGCCTGGAGGGTCCATGAGGGCTGTTGGAATCAAATGGAATGTTTTTTGTCACAGCCACAGAAATACACTCCCTTTCCCCAAATAGAAATTCTTCCCTGTGATGGTAGTGAGGCCTTGGCACAAGTTGCTCACAGAAGCTGGGCACTACCCTGACAGAGAAGTCAGGCTGTTCTGTGATCCTATGAAACCCTAAACATTTCCTCCTCAAAAAAATAACCAAAGCGCCAGACCTTGGTTTTCCGTGGCCAGGTTTTAACTCCTGATGTGCATGACAGAGCTCAGGGTATTTTGGAAAGGCTCCTGTTCCCACACAGAGAGGTTGGACACATGGGTGGGGTGTCCCCCAGTGCCACCCACAGGACAGATGGACACAGTCTGTGGCTGGAGCTGTACCTGTGTGAGCTGTTCACCCGCTGGTTCACCTGGGTGGTGCTGTTGGACCTGCGCAGGTTGTTCATGGCCCGGGATCCCGCATCTTCCTGTGGAGAGCAGGGATAAATTCAGCAGCCACGTTCAGGAAGAGCACAGGCAGGCTCCCCCCACCCTCTCACCCAGTGGGACACGGAGTTTCCACCACCCCAGGGCTGCCAAGCTCTCCTTGAGGCAGCAAGCAATGACACCTCAGTCGGGCACTGCTGAGCCAGCAGGAACACGTTCCTTAGCACAAGCTCCAGGGAACAAGGGCGTGGGAATGCTGCCAAAGGATTACTCAGCATGGAGCACAGACTGTCTGCTGGATCCTGACAGAACCCAGCAAGCACCTGGGGCTCATTCCCTCTGTGGAACCCCCACTCAGGAGCCCCCAGTGCAGCAGGAACAGGAGCAGGCTGGGCCTGACATCCCAGCAGGGAAATCGGGACTTGCCAGGTGGAAATTAGTGCAGGGAGGTGAAGGGCAAGATGGGAAAAGATGGAATCCTGATGCTCCCTACTTCTGCACCGAGCAGAGAGTCACCAGCAGTGCTAGAACAAAGCCGAGCTGGTGCTGGGGGAACCACATCGAGAGGGACATGGGCGTGCCTGGAGCCATCCCATATGCCAGGCATGAGCTCCCTGCCCTGGCACAGGAAAGGGAAGGACAGGGCTCACCGGGGCGTTCCTCTTGGCTTTGCTGTCGGCAGCCACGGACACGGAGCGTGCCATGAGCTTGGCAGGAGAGGCACTGCCGGGGCGCCGCGACACCGGCGCCGGGAGCCCCGTCAGGATCAGGTCTGCGACATCAGAGCTCTGGACGGAGCAGCAGCTCCGGGTGCTCTTCATGATGGAGCAGGAGGAAGGAGCCCTGGAAGCACAGCACAGAGAGGGGAAGGCATGGAGCATCGAGCCTCAGAACCAGGTGAGCACCGGCACACAGAGCTGGAACTGCTGCCCAAATGGACAAAACACCTTCCTCCAAATTGCCACGTGGCAAATAACCCACACACAGCCCAGGTGAACTCCCCCATGAGCTGCTGTCACATTTATGGGATTCCAGCAGAAGACTAAAGGGAGGGAAAAGCCCTGCTCCCCATCCCAGGTTCCTTCACTCCACACAGCCCATGGCTGCCAGAGGATCACACGGGCCCAGAACGGCCCCATCTGTACAGGCTGGAGGTTCAGCTCACTCCACAACCCACATAAGGCTGAGATGCCGAAGAACCACCTGAGCAGCTCCCAAAGGATCCTCTCCTGCCAAGCTCCCAGTCCCTGCCAAGAGTTTGTTCAGAAGTGTCCATGCCCTCTCGGGAGGCACAGGAAAAGCTGGGACCCCTCCCAGCTTGGGGCAGCACATTCCCACCTCTTCCCCTCTGCATTCTGCCAGCCCCAGTGCTGATCCACGAAAACACCAGATCACTTTATTTCTTTATTACCCACACTGTCCCTAAACTCCCTCCCCTAGCAGACCTGGCTTCCCCTCTCAGGGCTCCACCACAGCCCTTGGCAATGCCTCTGGCTCCACAGCCTGGGGAAACAAACGGCTCTCATGGAAACCGCCCGGCAGGAACACAGGCTCAGGAGCCCAGGCCCAGCACGGCACCTTGAGCCCCAGCCTCCCAAATCCCTGAAGCTCAGACTCCCTAGCTTTGAAGCCCCAGGCCCCTCATGGCCCCAAGCCCCCTTATGACACAGAGATAAGCCCCGGCCTGAAGCTCCCAAATCCCGGAGCCCCTCAGGATGATCCAGCTGCCACACCTATGCCTCTAAGCCCCCAAAATCCAGATCCCCCCAAATTCCCCCACTCCCAAGGCTCAGGACCCCAGCCACAGGTCCAAGCCCAAGCTCCCAGTTCCCAGCTGGCCCCAGGACCTCCATCCCCGGGTCTCAAGCCCCTCAAGTCCCAGACCCCCACCAAGAGCCACAAGGTACCCAACTCCAAGCTCCCATGGCCCAGACCCCTCCCCAGGACCCCCAGAAAACCCAGCCCCAAGCCTCCCATGACTCCAGCCCATATCCCCAGGCCCAGAGCCCCTCATGACCCAGACACTTCCAGGACCCCCCAACTCCCAATCCCCGCAGACCTCCAGCCCAGACCCCAAACCCTCCAAGCCTCCTCAAGCCTTCAGACCCCAACCTCTCACGCCCACGGTAATGAGCCCCACGCACCCACACGCGGGTGAGATGCCGAAAGCGAGGCCCTGACCCTGTCCCCGCTGCCCCTGGAACTCCCTTGGCTCCCCTGGA
This sequence comes from Sturnus vulgaris, assembly GCF_052056855.1. Lineage (NCBI taxonomy): Eukaryota > Metazoa > Chordata > Aves > Passeriformes > Sturnidae > Sturnus > Sturnus vulgaris. Next base: position 1,023,379 of record NC_142262.1, read on the forward strand.
CCCCCCTCAGCCGCCATTAAACGCCCCCATCCCCTCACCTACGGCCGCGCTCCGGCCACAGCCATTGGGCGGGGCTGGCGGCGAGCGGCCAATGGGAAGGGAGGAAAGGGCGGGGGGAGAGACGCGATTGGCTGAGGCGGAGGGAGGGGGCGGGAGTAAGGAGGGATGGAGAGGGAGGCGTGGACTGCTGTGGGGGCGGTGCTTATCGGAAGCAAACCAATGAGAGGAGAGTATGGGATGGGCGTGGCTCTGCGGGGCGAGAAAGGGGCGGGGCTCAGCCCACGTGGGCGGGGCGCCATGGGGTATTTTCGGGGGAAAATGAGATTTTGGGGACTGGGGCTACTGGGGAGCTATGAGTGGGGGGAGCTGTCAGGAAGATGAGGGAGTCATAGGGCTATTGGACGAGGCAGGTTGGCGAGACGGAACTATGGGGCAGGGGGGCTCATGGTATTCTTGGGGGCCATAAAAAAAAGTGGAGCTATTAGGGGGTTCTGGGGTAGGAAGTGAGCTGTGAGGAAGAGGGGGGAACCATGAGGCTACAAGGGGGGTTGTAGCGTGAGGGAGAACAGTGGGAAGCTGTGAGCCTGTTGAGGGGCCATGGGGCTATAGGAAAATGTAGGAGGAGGAGCCATGGGCCAGGCTCTGTCAAAGGCGCAGGAAGAAGTCACACGTTCCCAGACCCGAGTGGGGGTTTATTTGGTGGGTCCCAGCCCCATGGGGATGGCGCCTTCACCCACCCCACCCTCACAGAGCCCAGGCAGCAGCTAGAGGCCACCCAAGAACACCCATGGCCGTGCTGGGGTTCCTAAAGCACCCCCAGTTCAGTCCCAGCAAGTCCCACACCCCTGTCCAGCACAGAGAAGCAAGGGGTCGTGCTTCTCTGCCTGCCCTGGAACACCGCAGACAGTGAGAGGGACATTGTCACCTGACGGAAGCCCTGGCCCTTGTGGCCATTTCAGACCGTGTCCCCCCTGAGGCACCAGGACAGTGCAGGCCCCGCAGGGATGGGGGCAGAGCCCCCGCAGCCCCCGGGGCCTCACAGCAGCTACATGTTGAGGAAGGCGAAGGCCGATGGCTGCAGGGTGCCCTCCGTGTCCGTGCCCCCATCTTGGGGCTGGGATGGCGTCTGTGGCTCCACTGTCGGCGAGTGTGGCCGGAGCACTGTGCCAGGAGGGGCCACCAGCTCCATGCCAGCAAACAGGGACAGGCTGGGGGCTGCCGTGTCCCCTGCCAGCCTGCTGCCCCCGTCCTGCTCGCAGGGACAGGCTGGCACTGCGGCCCCGGGTTGCCCAGGGGGCTCTGATGCCACCCCTGGCTCCTCACTGGGGGCCGTGGGGGCTGCAGGGGTCGGGGCCGGGCTCAGAGGGGTCAGGAAGCTCTCGCTGGCCAGGGCTGGGATGTCCATGAGCAGGTCCCCAGCCGAGCCCACCGAGGGGGCTGAGGGTGGGCGTGGAGCCCTCGGGGAGGGCTGGGCCCGGCACAGTGCCTCGAACTGCCGCAGCATCTGGGACAGGATGGGCAGAGTGAGAGCAGCATCAGCAAAGGGGCTTGGCCCTGGCACCTTTTCCCAGGCAGAGGGACTGTCCCCAGCGTCCCCTCCCAGAGTTCAGAGGGAGCATCACTCCACCCAGGTTCCCTGCTCCTGGAAAAGGCAGCCAAAGCCACCCCTCTGGGAGCCATTCCCAAGAACTGTGTGTCCCCAAAGGCAGTCAGACCTGTGCCAGGAGCCCCCACCCTGGGGATTTGGCACAGGGATGTCCCCAGAGTCACCTTTGTTGCTCGGTTGGCCACAGGCCCAGGGCTGCCTTGGCTGAGGTGCTGCAGGCGCTGCTGGGTCACAGCAAAGATCTGCTCTGGGGAGAGCAGGTCAGAGCAGCCGAGGGCAGAGATGGCACACATGGACCTCTGTGGAAAAGGGCAGCATGGCTGAGCCACGCAGGTCCCCACACGCCCCCCAGCCCTCCCAGGGGAGCCCCCTGTGCTCACCATGCGGACGCTGTCACTGGGATCCTCCAGTGCCCGGCCCAGCAGCTCCAGCACCACCTCACAGTTCAGGAGCCCACACCTGCACAGGGGTGGGGGGTCACAGTCACCTGCAGTGCTTTCCCATCCCCAGAGTCCAGGTCTGGGCAGCCAGGGATGGGGTCAGGTTACCCCAGAAGCCCCACAGCCCCAGGGAGCACTGCCCTCTAACACTTACTCCTTGAGGAAGTGCTGAGCTTCCTCCCTGGTGAGGAAGACCCTGGCCCCACGTGTCAGTCCCGACACCAGGCTCAGCTCCCTCCGGCAGTCACCCGGGCTGTCAGCATCTACCCTGCTGTGGACACACCTCGTGGGGACAGGGGCCACCTGCTTATTCCTCCTGGGGTCCCTGCACACCCCCTGACAGACAGGGACCCCCACCCCTGAGCAGCTCTGCCATGGCTGGCAGAACAAACATCCCAGGCAGAACACAGCCAGCAGCGCTGGGGGCACTCTGGATCAACGGTGTGGAAAACGAGGGCAGGGCTCCCGGGAATGCACCTGGGACAGTCCCAGGCCAGGGGAGCCCCCCGGGCCCCTCTCACCTCTCAGCCCCGTGGCTCAGCTCCCGGCTGGCCCCGGAGCGGCTGTCGCTGCCGGATTTGCTGCCCGAGTCCGAGGTGCGGCTCCGCTCGTTGCCCTGCGAGGATTCCCGGGAGCTGTGCCCGCTGTCCGCCTCCTCCCAGCCGCCCCCGGCCAGCCCGGGCTGGTGGCTCACTGCAGGGACAGTGCTGCTGAGCTGGGGTCCCCAAACCCCCCAGCATTGGGGTGGGGACCCCCCAAACTCCCCCGGCTGCTCTGGCAGGACCCACCTCGGGACCCACGCGGCGCGGGAGGGGTCGGGGGTGGCACGGCCGGGCTGCTGGCGGGGGATGGAGCTCGGACAGGCTCGTAGGTGTCCTCAGGGAGGTCCCCACGGAGCCGCCGGGGCTCCCCCGGTGCCGGGAGCACAGCCTGGGCCACAGCCTCGGCCGCTCGCTGGAGGCTGCTCAGCAGAGCCTCTCCTGTGGAAGCTGCGAGAGGCTGGGATGTTGGGAGAATCCTGGGAGCCCAGCCCCATGGGATCACCCCAACACTGAGTTCCAGCCTGGGAAAAGGGGGTGAGGGAACTCTGGGAGCTCAGAAGACGAGGCACAAAGTGACCCCCATGGCCCTGCCCCAGCTCCCAGCGGGAAAGGTCCCAGTGAGGGCCCAGCCAGGACTCACCAGAGCCGCTTTTGTCGCTGCTGAAGCCGAATCCCTGCAGGGAGCCACAGGGGCTGGGGCTGGAGCCCATCCCTGGGGAGGCACAGGGAATGTCAGAGGGAGCACAGGCACTCAGGGTTCCCTTTTCCTGATGTTTCCCCACCCCTGTGACCGAGGGCCTGTCCCGGGGGGGCTGCACTCACCGGCGGGGGCCGCGGGCCGGGCGGGCAGCGCCAGGGGCTGCGGCAGCGGCGCATCCGAGAACAGAATGCTGGCCAGGTCCTGTGGCATTGAGAGAGGGAGAGAGAGGAGCGTGGGCAGCGCTGGGAACCCCAGAGTCCTCAGAGGAGGGGGCTCCCACCAGCACCCACCTGTGCAGCCGCCCGCACCTTCTGGTTCAAGCTGTTGCCGTGGAGGGGGTCTGGGGGCCCGGAGAACACTGCAGACACAGAGAGAGGAGGGTGGGGGATGCTCCCAGGTGGGGTAGCACCCCTGAAGCAGGAGCCCTTCTGAGGTCTCCAGCCCCCCCACAGGGCTGTTGCTGCTCTGCCAAGTGCCCCCAGCTCGTTACCTGCAGCCTCCCGGATGAAGTTAGCGTTCCTCTTCAGCTGCAGGACGAACTGAGGGGAGCCCTGGGAGCAGGTGTGCAGCAAGATCTTCAGCACCTGGCTCGGGGGAGAAGGTCAGGTCACAGCTGCCCTCCCTGGAGCGGGGCGGTTCCATCCCATCGCCCTCCCAGTGCTTCCAGCACAGACTCACCTTCAACTTGACGTGGCAGGAGCTGCTCTGCAGCCGTGTGAGGAGATGCTCCAGCAGGCACTGGCTGCTCCCGGGGGACTCGTGGGAGATCTCTAGGGACGAGTTAGGGATCCAGCCGGGATCAGAGGGCACCAGCAGCCTCCCAAGTGCCAGGAATTCAGCCTCTCCACAGGGTCCCAGCCAGGACCCACAGTCCCATGGCTGCCCCCAACCAGCCCCACAGGCCTCCAGAGCCCACCACGGCCTGGAGCAGCCCGGGGGGGCTCCCCTTGTCCCGGGATCCCCTCCCTGTCCCGGGCAACCCCCTGCCCTGTTCCCTCCCTTCCTGAAGGATACTGGCGATCTCCTCGAACAGGTACCCAGGGCAGGGGGTGTCGTCGTCGGCCGTGCCCCGCAGCAATACCGGCAGCTGGAGGAGCAGAGGGCGGCGTGAGAGGGGGCGAACCCACCCCGGACCCCGGTGGCGGGGACTGGACCGAGGCCCCGGGACAGGCCCGGCCCGGTCAGGGCTGTGTGAGGCCGGCCACAGCGAGAGGGGGGGTGCAGCGATGACGTCGAGAGTGAGCAGCGACGTCACGCCCCGGCGGACCCCCCCCGCACCCCCCTAAAGCCCCCGTCCGTACCCGGCTCAGGAAACTCAGCCGATCCCGCAGCGGCACCGCCATGACACTGCCGGCACCGGCCCTGCCCGGTCCCCCGGCGGCGTCAGGGAACCGCCCCCCGGAAGTTGATTTACACCAATGAGGATCCGAAGCTCTGCCGCTAAACCAGTCAGCGGTGAGAGAGGGAGGGGCTCCAGGCGGAAGAGCCCCATGAAGTTGACGCCTGAAGGAGGCGGGAAGTAAACAACCGGCACTCCCGCCAATCACAGCCGCCCGCGCCGAATAACCAATCAGAAGGGGCGCGGTTCGGGGTGTTAGCACCCAATAGCAGAGCGCGGTGTGTGACGAGCGGGGCGGGCAGCCAATGGCGGCCGCCCGGGAATGGCGGCGCCCGTGCGCTGAGGCGATGTCGGGGCGCGGAGTGTGGCTGCGGGCGCGGGCGCGGCTGCGGCGCTTCCCGGCGGCGCTGGCGGCCTGCGGGGACCAGGTGGGGCCGGGGGGCACAGGGGGACGGCTCCGGGGTGGGCGGGTCCCGGTAGCCCCCGCTCCCGTCCCGTGTGATTCCCGCAGGCCGCGGCCTACGGGCGGTGCGTGGCGGCGGCGGCGGCGGGACCGGCGGAGCTGCGGCGGGACGCGTGTCTGGAGGAGTTCCAGGCGCTGCGGGAATGCTTCGCCCGGGCGGTACGTCTCTGTCCCAGTCCCCGTCCCAGAACCGATCCCGGTGCTGGCGGAGGGAGGCGGCCTCGGCCCGTCCTGACCGCCGCTCTTTGCAGGCAAAGGCGACACCGAAGTGACCCCGGAGCCGTCCCCGTCTGGAGACGCTCGGGGGTAATAAAACCCTCAAATCCACCGGTTTGTCCTCAAATGACGGAACCTCCCCGGTCCCGGAGCTGCCCACCCGCTCCCCGGTCCGGAGTAGGTGCAGCCTCGGGCTGGGTGAGGGTCACAGACCTATTTTTATTTATTAAAAAAATAAAAGAATTCAGATCAGAATGCTTCAGCTTATTTTATTGATGGGTTCAGCCCGCGCTCCGGGCTCTCCCTCTCAGCGTTCCACCCACCCCGGGGGAGCCGTTCCCGGCGGGACAAGGCAGCTCCCGCCAGCTTCCAGCCCAGCTCGGGGTGCCCACGCCATTCCCAGGAGCAGGAATGTCAGGAGCGTCTTTGGTCCCTTCTGTTCACACAGAGAACAACAGACAGGCGGGTCTGAGCCCGCAGCACAGGGAATGAAGGAGCCGATCCGGCTCCCTCTCACTTCAGCAAGGCTGGTTGGTGCCACAGCCCGGATCCATCTCCCCAGGATCCAGCAGGGCTGGAGCCGTGCTCCAGAGCCCATCCCTGCCTCTCGGAGCGGCTCCGGGGCTCTCGGCCGTGGTGCTTGTGCTTGACGACAGCGTTAATTAATGGAGAAGCTCGTTAGGTTCAGGGGGTTTAAGGCCACAGTGTTCCGGGTGATCTTCCCAAAGGACTCCCGAGGTCGTTTCCCTGTCACTCGGGGTTGTGACACCCTGGGAGCACCAGGCAGGGACAGTCCCACCCCGTCCCAGCTCTGCAGGGTCCCACTGGACACAGACTCGAGGTCACCAAAGACATTTGGGGATATAAAACCCACCACAGTGATGAGGTCTGAGGGCTCCAGGCTGGGAATTCTCAGCCAGTCTAGGGAGAGCTTTGGGATTGAATTCCGTACATTCGCAGGTCAGGAAGTAAAAACACAAAACCCAAAAAACCCCCAAGGGATGAAGCCTGAAACAACACAGAGTTCTTGGGGAAGCTCTTCCCTTCCTCACTCAACAAACAAATTTCCAGAGGTGGAGCAAAGACCTGTCTGGATGCAGAACAGGGCGGGGGGAGGCTGGGAAGAGCACCCGGAACACAGGAAGAGGCAGGTGGAGCCCTTGGATCCACCTGGCTCTGCCATGTTTTTTCCCAAACTACTCACCTCTGGCAGAAAAATCAAGCTCGGTTGGGAAGGGCTGGATGGAAGTTCAGTTTCTTAATGCACTTTTGAGAGGGGAAGTAGAGCTGGGGAACGTAGAGAGGAGCACCCAGGGAGGGTAGCGGGGGCAGAGCTCTGTGTGACCCCAGTGTGTGGCCAAGGAATCCCATCCCTGGGAGAGAGGCAGCACAACAGTTGTTGTGCCCGGTTAAGGCAGCGTTTCTACTAAATGAGGCTCCTAAACCACCACTGTGTCCCAAACAAATGAGGCTCTGCTCCCTATCCAGCACTGGAGCATCTCCTGGTCCTCAGCTCACAGCTTCTCTGGGGTAAAGCCCTTCCCAAGGTGTGCATCCCAGGTCCCCTCGGCACAGCTGGGACAGCGGAGCCCCTTCCTGCTTCTGAGAGGATTTGGGAGATGGTTGGAGAAGGCAATTTGATATGAATGAGATGCTGGAAAAGGTCCTTGGAGCAGCGGCCTGGCAGGGAGCCGAGGTGGATGGCAGCTCTGGAAGGCAGGGGACAGCAGGAATGTCACTTCCAATGCCACCATCTCCTCGGCTGCCCGCAGGCACACACTGGGGATGCTGCTGTGGAAGCCCTCGGGGCGGTGCTCAGGGATCCAAGGAGATCCCGTGGATCCGAGCGCTGCATCCAGCAAAGAGCTGCTGGCTTAGATCTCTCCATACCTGAGCAGCACGGGTGAGCCCAATGGAGCACAGCCACAGCCAGGTCACGGGCTCCTGTCCTGTGTCACCTGCTGGATGTGGCGGCTGTGCCCCAGGTGCTGCGCGCCCTCGGCCACCTGGCTCAGCCGCGTCTCCAGCGCGCTCCGCAGGTCGTTCAGCTTCACGTCGGGAAGGGGGTTCAGGCCGATCAGGACCCCCCCAGCTCCTGCTGCAGCCGCCTCCTCCTCCCCATCCTCGTCCCCATCCTCCTCCTGGTCGGGAGGCAGCAGGTCCCGTCTCCTGCGCCGCAGGTCCAGGCCCCCCTGCAGCTTCAGGTCCCGGTTGGGTTTGAGGTCCGGCTGCTGCTGCGGATCCCTGGGGGCGGCCGCTCCGTTCTCGGACTTCGGTGCTGGAGCATCCTGAGGGCTGGGTTTCCTCTCGGCGCCATTGGAGGGACCTCCACCTCCACCCCCACCCCCATGGCCCTGCCGGCCCCGCGGCTCCTCCCGGGGATCCTCCTCCTTCCTGTGCCCGTGGCCAGCCGGGTCGCGCTGCCGCCCACCCGCCCCCTCCCGGGGGTGCTGCTCCCTCACTGCCACATTCCTGTTACTGGAAGAGTCCGGCAGCACTGCCAGGTCCTTGGGCTCCACCTGACTCAGAGTTTTGGCTTTAAGGTCTGTTCCTGAGTCTCTTTCCAAACTCCTTCCTGCTACTCCCTGAACTTTGGCAGCCCCCGGCTGTTCTCTTTGGATGGGAGCTGTAGCTGCTTCCACGGCTTTCAGGAAATTCTTCTTCTGGTGGACATCTCTTCCAGCTTTGGCTTCACGTTCTCCTCCCAAATCCTCCGCCAAGGGCTTTTTCTCCAGGTGGTTTCTGGCTGCTGGAACACGCTGGGCATCCCCATGGAGGGGATCCCGGTTCTCCACAGGATTCTTAACAGCTCTGTCATTCTCTTGCAGCGGCACCTTCCGCTCCTTGGGAGGAGCCACAGGAATGTCGCGCCTGTGCTCAGCCTCTTCCAGCTTCCCCACGATGTCCCTGTGCTGCTCTTTGGAATCGGGGGGCTGCTGGCCCGGGCGCTGCTCCAGCTGCTCCTTGCTCAGTGGCTTCCCAGCCATGTCCCCCTTGGCTCCCAGGCCCTCGTCCTCCCTGCTCCTGGAGAGGGGCACGGCAGGCTCCGGCTGTGCTTCTGCTGCAGGACAAAACCACACGGAAAAGGCTTTTCTCAGAACATTCCCTTCTCCTGCCACCACATTCTGTGAGACACCAGATGAGGCCACACAGGAGGATGAGCAGAGCTGTGGCTTATCCCTACAGAAATGGCTGTGGGCACTTTGCCATGTGCCAGAGGAACTCACATCTCTCCCAGCTTGATTTTAGAGCTGTTCTGAGCCGTGAGCAGCCTGTGGAGAGGTCCTGCTCCCTGGCCATGTCCTTACCTGGCTTTGGCTTCTCCTCTGCCCCCTCCTCCTGCCGCTGCTGGTGGATCTCCTTGTGCTGCTCCTCGATCACTGCCAGCAGCTTAGCCTGCTGGTCCAGGAGCTGCTTGTGCTGCACCTGCTGCTCCTTGATCACCTGCAGCAGCATGTTGTGGTCCAGAAGTTTTGCTGGTCCTGCTTCTGGAAAAGGGGAAAAAGAGGAAATAAAACCCCTGTGACCCAAAGCCCTGAGAAATCAAAGCCCTCATCAGCTCTGGATGGGCTGCAAGGGCTCTCCTTGGCAGGAAGATCCAACTCCACAAACCCTGCCAAGAGAAAGAGAAGGAAGCTGGAAGAGGATGGGATGAGAGTGAGGGACCTGCACACAAGTCCAAGCTCAGACTCCAACTCCTCCTTGCCAGGCAGAAGTTGGAGGGAAGAGCTCAGCCTGAGGAAGGGCTTTGCAGCTCCGGCTCTGATGCCCCAGGGACAGAGCAGCCAGGGCCTTGAGGGGAAGGAGCTTTCCCTGTGATGTGTTCAGGTGTCCCCGTGTGCCCCTGCCCATGCTGCCAGAGCAGTTTCACTCCTGTCTCCCTCTTCCCAGGGCTCTGACACAGGGGAGCAGCTGGGCCCAGGTGCCAGCTTGACTCAGGTCCCCGAGTGGCCCTGCCAGGTGTGCCAGAGATGGGACAGGCACATCTGATGCTATGCAGGGGCAGTGGCCTCAAGACACCATCCTCCCACAGAGAGGGATCCGGGGAGCTCTGGCCCCAGCCCCGCACACCCCGGGGACACACTCACCCCCTGCCTTCTCCTGTTTGTCCTCAGTGTTCTGGTTCTCCAGCAGTTCTGCTCTCTCCGGGAGGGGCAGCTCCTGCTTTTCACCTGCAAAGGACCACAGAGCTCTGCTGTCAGTGCAGATGTTCCCTAAAACGCCTCCAATGCCATCCCAGCACTGTTTGTAGCCAACCCGACGGCTGCAAGGGAAGTAATAAACCCAATATTTAACAATCCCATGCCTGGTGGCAGCGAGCCAGCACTAAGTACCTCGGCCAATTAACATGCAAGAACAGCTCTAACTGGCTTTTAGACGGGCACTTGGCAATGTGTTCCCTGTCAAGATCTCCCGGCTCCGTGTCCCCGGTGATTTGGGAGCCGTGCAGGAACAGCATGGCACCTGACATTTTGGCGGGTAGGGAACAACTGTTTGACAGTTCTTGCAGTAGCTGTCAAAGCCACCAGATTCCTCCCTTCCCGCAGCAGCTGCCGGAGGGGCTGTGCACACTCACGTGCTCCACTCGTGGAGTTAAAAGGAAGCACCAGGATGGAGATGGGAATGACCAAATTGCCCCATTCCCAGAGGCATTACAGGCCCAGAAGAGCTTGCTCAGATGAGCTGCTGTGAAAGGAGCTTACCAGGCTCTGCTTCCTTCTCCATGGGCTTTACAGCCTCCTCTGCTTTCCCAGGGAGCTGGAGCTGTGGCTTGTCCCGCTCAGCAGCCTCAGCAGTGTCACCATCCAGCACGGCCACCTGTGCCTTGGCTTCCAGCTTGGCTTCCCCTGGCTCCAGCTCCTTGTAGGGTGGCCTTCCACCCTGCTGCACCGCTGCCTCCGGGGCCTTCTCCAGATTTGGGACAGTCTCTTCCCGCTGCTGGTTCTCAGCAACCACTTCCTGCCCTTGTTTTGGGTCCAGTGCCTCCTTCTGGGGCTTCAGCCTGGCTGGCTCCTCCAGCAGACGGTCGTTGGCTCCTCCAGGAGCCACTTTGTTCTCCTCAGATTCCTCCTGCTCCCGCCCCATGTCCACGACCACCTCATCGTGTGGGACCGGGGGCTCGTGGCGATGAGCTTCCCCCACGGGCACGGCAATCCCTGGGGGGACAGGCAGGGTCAGAGGCAGCAGGTTCCCAGTTCACCCAGTTCACCCAGTACACCCAGTTCACCCACTACACCCAGCTCCATGCTGCCCTTGCCCGGCCCTGCCTTCTCTTCCTCATCTGGAGGCCACGTTCCCAACAAGCCTCCAGAGCATCAAACACTAAATCACCTTCAACCACCAATACCACCAGGAGGTGGACTGAGGGGAGGGTAGTGAGCAGAGTTCAGGATCTTTATCTCAGAGTCCCACAACACCCACCCCCAGCTCCCAGTCCAGCTCCTTTTCCCAGGATCACCTTTACCTTGATCAGGACGGTCCAGCTGCACTTTCTCTTCCACCTTTCCTCTCTCCTCCTCTCTCTTGGGCACCTGCACGGGCACCTTGATCTGTGGCTGCTCCATCTCCTCCTTCTCCTCGGGCACTTTGGGTTTATCACGGTCATCCTCGGGCTCCTCCACCACTGGGTTCTGCTCTGCAGACACAGGATGGGGACAGGGATGAGGTGTGGGATCTGGGAATTGCACCCAGCCCAGCCACTGATTTCCCTCCAGCCTTAGCACAGTGGGGCTGGGGGAGCTTTTGTTCCAGGGTCACCTGGGTGTTTTCCCTGTCATGGGTTTTTATGGAGCTGCTGGCGGGGAAGTGTGCAGGGATGGAGCAGGGATGGATCAGGGATGGAGCAGGGATGAAGCCAGAAGGGAGCAGGGATGGAGCCGGGATGGAGCAGGGATGGAGCAGGGATGGAGCAGAGATGGAGCAGGGAGCTGCTGCTGCGAGCCAGTGCCACCAGATGGTAGCATCCCCCCGGCTCCCTGTCCCAGACCCCCGGCTCCGGGAGAGACCGAGCTGGAATCCAGACCCGAATCCAGACCCGGATTCCTCGGCACTGGAAGAGACAGAGCTGGGATCCAGCCCCGAACCCCCTCAGCACCAGAACCTGAGCTGGGCTCCAGTCCAGCTCTCGTCCCCCCGCTGCTGTTTGCTGTGAAACGTTTTAAAACCTCCTTTATTTTGATTTTTCCCCCCTTTCAATGCCCGAGTGTTCCCACAGCTCTTCAGATGCCTCTCGGAGGAGGAGTGGGGAGGTTTCCTTTTCCCGCAGAAGTTTTGAGGAGAGGGATTAAACAGGCATTAATTAGGGAAAAACTCCTGAGGGAGACGGGGGAGTTTCTCCCTACCTTGATCTCAAAGAGATGGAATGTTTTTGGAAGACACATCCCAGTCAAACCAGTCACTGTGTTCAGCACTGGTACGACCAGAGTGTTCCACATGGAATCTTTTGCACATTCCATGGGATGGGAAGGGTCCCTTCCACCCCCAGTGTGGCAGAAAACCCACACAGGGAGTGAACTCTTCCTTTGGAGAGCAGTAGAGGAGGAAATCGAATTGTTTCCCAGCAGTGAAGTTGTTCTGCAGATTTTTTTCCATCCAACAAACTCTTAAAAAAAAAAATCTATCTTCTGTAACAAAAAAAAAATTCCCAACTCTTCCCCCCTTCGCCCTCCCCCGTGTGATTTCCTTTGGGGAATTAATTCTATAAACATCTTTCCATTTTCTCCTCCCCCTCTGCAGGGCTGGTGCGATTTATTACGAGATGAACTCATGGGAAAGAAGGGATTGCCACAACTTCAGCGTGGGCCTTGCCTGAGCTGGGGAGGGGGGGGGGAAACAACAAAAATTCACAAAAAAATAAGTACAAACTCCTGGCCCAGAGGGATCTGTGCCAGCAGGACCTTGAGCTTCTCCAGAAACCCGGACTCGAGCCCGGAGCTCCACACCCAGAGGAGGGACGTGCGTGGGGCTGGCCGGCATTCCACGTTCCTTCGCTTTGGGAATGATGGTGGGAGGGGAAAAGGACTCGGATTTTCTGAGAAATTCGAGTCTAGTACCCAAGGGTCCCCCCTCTCCATTGAGGGACTTCCCAGAGTTCAGCAAGTCAGGGCAGGACACTCCTCCTTTTCAGGAAAAGCTGGGCTGCAGGAACCAGTGCCCAGCCCTGGCCAGGGGCCCTGGGAAGCAGGAGGCCGAGGCCGGGGAGGCTGCGGATGTTCCCAGCTCAATCCTGGCCTCCATGCAAGAAATTATTTACTCTATTGGAGGAAAGTTTCTCGTTAATTGGTTCGTGGAGGCGGGAGATGGCTCTGGTCAGAGAGGACCAGAGGATCCAGAGAACCCCAGCACAGGCAGGGCTGTTCCCACAGCAGATGGGAACGATGAGCTGAGGCAGCGAGATGATGTTCAAGGGGAAATAAAAAGGAGGGAGGGGGAAATAAAAAGGAAGGGAGGAGGAAATAAGAAGGAAGATGGGGGGAAGCTTTCCTTTGCCAGCTGGAACTGGAGGAGTTAAACCCAGCAGTTCCCCTGCCCAGAGCAGCAGGTGAACCCCCCGAGGGCTCAGGGCAGCCCGAGGGGCTCGGGGAGGCCCCACTCTGCTCCGGGAGTGTCCCTGGCAGCTTCCATCATAAATCAGGCAGAGGCACGTTCCCCAGCTCTGCAAACAATGCAGGAAAAGCCCAAAACACAAACAAAACACAAACCCAAAAGTCTCCACGCCGCAATAAGGCCAAGCTGCCTCTAAGCCATCATTTGCTCAGCGGGAGACAAAATTAAGTTCATCATCAGGGCGTGAATTAACAACCTCTCAGGCTGCCTGGAAATCCATCCGGGGCTCCGGGTGCTTCGCAGGGAAGAGTTTTGCCGGGGCTCTGCCTGTCTTCTTGCCCTCCAGGTCCCTTTGGAGCATCTTCCAGTAACGCTGCTCCTCGTCATGTTTTATGAGCGGCCTTGGACTTTACAGGCAAGGCCTGAGAGGCTGTAAAAGCTTTTTGGCTCCCAAGGAGAGGCCGGGGTGTGAGGCAGCACCGGGAGGGTTCGCTCTGACCCCCCGGCTCCCCGGCAGCCCTGCTCACACGAGGGGAAGCCGGGGCGTCCTGCAGCTGATTTGTGTGTGTGCGTGCCTGGGTGTGTTGTGGTTTGGCAACAGCCTCTCCAGGCTGCCATAAAATTTCATGATTAGCAACCTAAAAGCTTCCCTTCTCCCCCCGCTCCTGGTTCGGATCGTTGCAATGGTCCCAGGCAGGCACTAAATCCCTCCTCACACGCTTTTGCAGCCTCTCGGAGCTGAAATGTGCTGAAATGTGCCTCCACAGCCCCTGCCCTGGGCAGAGGCAGCAGGATGGACCCTGCTGTGCTCACCCCCAATCCAGGGGGAGCCTTAGGGACAGCACAGGGAGCTCTGGGACAATCCAACCCCTCCAGGGCATCACCCCAGGGCTGACCAGGGACACGGGGCTCAGGACCTGCTTGTGCCAGTGCAGCTCCAGATCGGCTGAAATTCCTTCATCGCATGATACAGAGCGAGATCCAGGAGCTGGTGCCAAGGAAAACGGAGCTGAACAAGCAGGGCAGAGGGCTGGGGGCAAACGCTGCCCTCGGACATGCCCGGAGCAGGGCAGGGCCAGGCCCTCCCCGGGGAGCCCCCAGCCCAGCTGCGCCTCCAGGAGCCCTCCCTCCCCCAGAAACGGGTCCAGATTTCACAAGGTTATGGAATGGCATCCCTGAAATTAGTTCACAGTTGTCTCCTGACGCACCAGCAGTAAAAACCAACCCAAATTACCAGAGGCTGCTGGTTCCTTTTCTGTGTCACAGGCACTATTAAAAGCTCGCTCGCACAAAGCACCAGGGAGAGCCGCGGCGGAGCCAAGCTGTTCCTGCAGCTAAGCAGGATGCAGGAGCCACGTTCCACACATCTCCGGGGCTGCTCCGGCTGGGAATGCCGGCAGGGACCCAGCCTGCCTCGGCCAGGTTGCTTTCGGGGGGCAAAGCACATGGATGCAGGGATGGAGGATGCAGGGATGCCACGCACCAAAAACAACCCCAAATTTTGTCCCGGTCCACGTAACACAGCCCACCCCATCCCCCAGGACACCGGGATGGCCGGAGCACAGTGCCTGGCACACCGGGAAAAGGGCTCTTGCACAAGGAGCCTGAATCAGGGCTTTGTTACCCAACATTGCACAATGCCAGGGAGAAGATGAAGCAGCAACGATCAAGTAAGGAGCTGAAAAATATTACAAAATCTTAATCCCCCCTGAGACCCTCGAGGGTGCTTTAAATACGGAGAGAAATTGCCTAATTAGCTTTTTTTTTGCCTTCTTTTTTTTTTTTTTTTTTAAATGGATAATTGCCTTCCTGAGCTTTCAGAGGCAGCTTAGCAACCTTTTAACAGAGGCGCAGCCGCGGCAGGACGGGGCTGGAAGGGGTTTTATCCCTTTCCCGAAGAGCTGCTGACAGTAAAACCTCCAGCACCACAGGCTGGGGCTGTAATGGGCACTTGGGTGTCGTTAGGAAAAACGCGATTGCGAGGCCGCTGGTCAATACGTGTTCACATAAAAGGCCAATGTTCTAATATTCATAATCCCCGGGCCCACGGGGCAGGGCTTTAATGAAAGTCTCTCCAGTTCTGGGCTCCACAACATCAAAGAGGCCAATAAAACTCCTCTCACACGCTGACAGGCGGGAGGCAGGCGGGGAAGGCAGCGCTGGGGAAAGGCCCCGTGGTTTGCCTTGGATGGGAAAGGGCACGGAGCAAAGCTGTGCCCAGGGAAGGGGCTGAGCACCCTCTGACCCAGAGGCACCTTGTGCCTGGAAGAAGGGGTCTGGAAGAACCCTCCATGCAGGAAAAGGGCTGGGAGCAGCATCCTCCAGCCAGGAAAGGAGCCTGGAGCAGCACCCTGCAGCCAGGGAAGGGGCACAAGGCACTCTGTGCCCTGGGGAAGGGGCTGAGCACCCGGCCAGGGAGAAGCCCAGGGAGAAGCCCAGGGAGAAGCCGTGGGATCCGGCTGCAGCCCCGAGGGCGGAATTCGGCCCATCCGGAGGGCACCCAGGTGCCGGGGGTGGCCCAGCCCGCATCCTGAGCCCCTGCAAGGACAGGATGCAGCTGCTGCAGCGCGTTCCAGGCGGCAGCTCCTGCTCTGCAAAACAAGGCGGGTGAGGACGAGGGGGAGCCGCGGCGGGGGATGAAGGGCACCATTTAACGCCTCTCATTGCTAGTCAAGCCGACATCCTGCGGAGGCACAGGGAGGCACAGATCCAAGGAATTGCAGCTCTCCCGGGGCAGTCCCCACATCCACCCTGCAGGTCCTTGTCCCCCTTCTCTGCTCGGCTCCATCTCCCTCCTCCTCTTCCTCCTCTCCGGGGACGGAGCCCCCGCCGGCAAAGGGACCTCAGGGGACAGCTGAGCTTTCCCTTGGAAATGCACGGCTCCTCCCTGGGAAGTTTATGACCCGGGAGCACTAAACCCGCCTTCCTGCTTCCCGGGTGGGATTATTTAATCCAGCAGCACTCAGAGCTGCTGCCGGCGGGCTCTGGGATCGCTCGGATGATCAGAGCCTGGCATCCCGCTCCAGCGCCCGGGCTCACGCCGAGAAGGGGGAGAAGATTCAGCAAACTCTGGCGGACACACCGTGTTTTATGGGATTTTTTTATTTTCCCAGTCAGAACACGTGTCATTAGCGATTCCTCCTGAAAGGAGCAGCTGTTCTTTGGCCATTACTGCTCCAAAATTAACCAAGACGGAAGAATTCAATCGCATCCCTCCTCCAGGCCCTGCTGAGGGCTCCATTAAAGGATTGGGAGCATTTTTTGCTCGGAGTTCACCGGCATCTGCATGCCCAGGAAGTCACACACAGCCTTGAGTAAACCACGAGTAAAGCACAAGTAAACTCCACCACAGAGCAAGCCCAGAGTGAATGTTATCGGCAGCAGCACCGGTGTGGGAGACGCTCCAAGCTGCCGGGCAGGAACCCAGCCAAGAACCAGGAGGGAGGATAATCTCCACAAGAGCCAGCCCCTTTCTCCCTTCCGCTCTCAATCTCTGCGAGGATATTTCAAGGCCTCCAAAGAACAAAATTAAAAAAAAAAAAAAAAAAAAAAAAAAGAGGAAAAAAAAAAAAAAAACCCCGCAGGAGCAGAAGGAAACAAAACCGAAGTGAAGGAACAGGCCGAGGGGCAGCGCGGGGTCAGGCGGCACCTGCGCGCCACGGCCTCGCTCCGGAGCAGCTGGGAAAGGGAGGAGCGGCCGTAATTCCATCAGCAGCCCCAGCAAACAAATAATAAATAACAAGAACCAGTAAACAAAGCCGAGGCATAATCACAGGCTTTGTCACAGAGAAAGCCGAGTCTCCAAATTTATACCCTCGGCACCAAAAAAAAAAAAAAAAAAAAAAAAAAAAAAAAAAAAAAAAAAGAGGCGGCTCCCATAAATTTCTCTACCTTTGAGGGTGATGGATGGCTTGGGATGGCAGAGGGGAGAACAGTCCTGCTGGGCCAGGTGGACACTGTGCTCATCTCAAATAGGGATCCCTGCTCTGTCCCTCCAGGGGATCCCAGGCCTGCACCACACCTTTCCCTCCTCAAAAGAACAACTCCCACAAAGTACCAAGGGAGATCATAGCAGCTTTTCCAGCAGACAAAAGTGAAGCTTTTCTTGGGAAAAGTCCCCAGGAAGCTGGGAAGATGCACAGAGCTGCCTGGAAATTACCCTGTTTCAGCCACACTAAAAAAAAAAAACCAAAAAATCCCCTTCTTTTTAAGAGGTGAAGCTGGGAACAAGGCTGGGAAACCCAACTCCAGCAAGCACATACCTGGAAGTTTAACTGAATCCTGGTCAATTCTGTTCTCCTCTCTGTCCAGGTGCTCCAAGCCCACTGCTTCTGTCCTCACAGGGGTGTCCTCGGTGGCAGACAGGGTGGTGTAGGTGCTGATCACCAGCATTCCCAGCCCAATCCACAGGATAATCTGCACAGAGTGCCAGAGGCACAGTGAGCACAGGAAATCCACGGGGACTGCTCCCCATGGCATTCCCACATAATTTCAAGCTCAGCACAGTGTTAGGAAGAGAAATGTCAGAGAGAAACAGGAAAACCAGTTGCTCCTGGCTGAAGTTTGTATTTGGACGCAGAGCCATGGGAATGGGAATTTCAGAGGCTGGAAGCTGTTGGAAAGGCTTTGGAAGGGCTCAAAATGAGCAGAGTGAGTGGAAAGGACACAGAGATAGGAAAATGCGTGTGGCAGACACAAGTCCTGCTGCAAAGACTCATTCCCTGGTATTCCCAGCATGAGAACTCCATGAAATTGGGTCTGGCTGAGCACAGAGGAGCTTGGCCTGGTTACAGCTCCCAACCATTCCAGGGAGCTGCTTAAAAATCCTTGGTTTTGAAAGCAAGGGTAACATGTCCACACACAGGGCCTGGTCCCAGGGCTCAAGAAGCTGCTGAGAAATGACTCCCTGTTTCCCAGAAAGCTAGGATCAAACACGATAAAAATAGAAGGATGGAATCTGGATCCTGTGGAGGGAAGGGCTCTTGGAATTCCTCAACCTCAAAAAGGAGAAAGTGATGAGCAGCAAAAGAATTTTTACAGCTTGTTATGTGATGACAAATTGATCTAAAAGGATCTGATTCCACGTGAGTCATAGGAAGTGTTGGATGGCACTTGGACAGTGGAAGGTGTCCCTGCCCATGGCACGAGGTGGAACTGGATGGGCTTGAAGGTCCCTCCCAGCCCAAACCATCCCATGATTCCACGACTCCCAATCCTCACTGTGCAGATTTACATCCCAGTTCACAAAAAGCACAACAAAAAAGATGCTTCTCAGTGTGGGGAAAACCAGGAACGGCCACAGGGAGCACTTCTATCACTGGAAGCTGCCAGAAAACTTCAAATCAAGGGGAGAGGTGAAATTGGAAGGAGGAATTAAAACATTGGCACTTCCAGAGGGGGAGGAGGGGTTGATGCTTTCCACACCAGCCTCGTGCTGAGGGAGGTCACCCAGAAAGACGGAGCAGTGTGGTCAGAGCCGGGCCCAGGAGAGCCCGAGGGCCCGTTCCCAGCACACCCCCAGACAGCCCGACGCCTTCGGAAGGAAAAGGCTGGCGGGACATGGAGCAGCTCTGGATCAGGGGCAGCGTGGCCAGGGAGCAGAGGGCAGAGCTTAGAGCTGCTGCAGAGGAAACAGGAGCAGAATGTGCTGCCCGCCTTGCCGGGGTGCACAAAGAGCAGATATCCTGCCATGCATCCCCCCGGGGCAAACGCCGAGTCAGCAGGTCCTGCACTGCTGCCCTGGGCTCGAGTTGCTCCACTTCCTCCCCTCCCACAATCCACAGCCCCGGCACAAATGCATTTTGTGCCTGGGAGGCTGTTCTGGCACCTTCCAGAAACAACAGCGCAGAGGAAGAGCGTTTCCACAAAGAGGATCTATTCTGGTGCCACAGGAACCAGGAGCAACGTGGGAGAGGAGGGAACTGTAGGAAACGGCTGAAAACATTAAATGCTTTAAAAGGATTTTTGTTGTTTCTTATCTTAGTGGGGAACCAGGGGCTCAAATGCTTCGGATTGAAACCCCTTTGATTGTTGCACATTTGGAGTTCAGCTGCGAGCTCCCGGAGCAGCGGGTACGGGCACACGTGGCAGTTGGAGACAGGCTGGGCTGTCCCTGAGCTGCCCTCGCCCAGCTCCCCCCTCCTCACCTACCCCTGCCCCAACTCAAGGCCAGAATAAGAAGGCCATGATTTGGCTTAATTCCGTGGAGATGGAAAAGCAGGCAGTTTGTGCTCAGGGGACCACCAAGGTGATCGAAGGAACGGGAGTGAGGGCTGCAAGGACTCGGGTGCCAATCCAGGCAGAGGAGCCACCAATCTCCACAGCATCCAGAAATCCTGGAACAAGGGGAGGCTCAGCACTGCAAGGCACTTCTGACCCAAGGTCATTCCCATGGGAATGATCTCCTCCAGACCCAGTGATCTCACTGAGAGCAGAGACCTTTCTGCAGAAGCCCCTCTCAGCATGGACACGGTGAGAGGCTTGGAAAGCCCTGGGGCAGGTCAGCATGGCCAGGAGCCATGGTCTCCTGGGAGCCACGCTCCGAGCACGGACAGGAATTCAGGAGAGGAAGTTTACGGGGCTGTTTCCTCAGTCGGTCGTGCTCTCTCTGCCCTCCTTCCTCCCAGAAGATGATGACTCCAACCCTGCAGAGCAGAGCCATTAGCTCAGCCCTCCTCCTGCAGCCACGGGAAGCAAACACGCTGCATTGGTGTGGCGTGACGCCATCCCCGTCCTCCTGGACACCGCGCGTTCCGAGGGACGGAGTCATGGAGAAGGAATGCACAGCCCGGGTCACTGCTGGGCCCCTCCTCAGAGATGCTGTGTTTGGTTGGGGGGCTGTACCCCTGGATGTGCTGGGGGGAAGGTGTGCTGGCCCCTGTGCTGCCAGGGAAGGGCACAGGGAATCTCTTTTCCACCCGCACAGGAGCGAGCCCAGGGGTCACTTCCTGACCTCCGGCAGCTCCTCTTCCCCAACTGGGACAACAGCAACTCCGGCCTCCCTAGGAGGGGCCTCTCGGACAAGCTTGTGTCAACACTGGGAAGGCAACACCTTCCTGTTGGCAGCTGCACGCTCTGTTCACAGACCCCCACACGCCCTGCAGCAGCTCTGCCAAACCCGGGGCTCCTGGGGAGCAGCGGGACGCGGACCTTGACAGGAACAGATGCTTAACCACAAGAAAGGGAACACTCTCCCTGCTGCACTCACAGCACTGTGTGCCTGACTCCGGGCTTTTTAACTGCTCTGGGACCTGCCTTTCCAACCTAACCCTTCCAGTTCAAATCCTTCCCAGTTCCTCAGCAGAAGCTCTTTGCTGGCCAGCAAACATCTGCCCATTTCCCTCCTCCACCACCTGAAATCCTCTTCACTACTTTTAGTGCAAAACCCCCGTTTCTTAGCCTCAGTTTGCACCATCTCCTGTAAAACCTGGTGCTAGAAGTGGCCTGATAAAAGCAGCCAGTTCTCAGCAGCACAAGAGCCAAGATAACCCAGAGAAGTGTAAAAGCTGGCACTGAGGTTTGCTGCTCTGAAGGAGGCTAAAGCTGACGCAGGGAAGGAGGGAGAACGTTCATGGACAGGGACAGGAAGGGAAGGACAGCTGAGCCCAGAGCTGGCTCCTCTCCCCCCGCCCGCCACCTTCCTCAGGAGCTGACTTTGATGGAGTGGAGCACCTGATCAAAGGAGAGCAGGAATGAAGGAGGAGACCAAAGACAGAGCTCCAGGGAAAGAATAAATGAGCCTTTGCAAAGACCTGGAGGGAGGAGGAGAGGATGGGCTCCGAGATGGAGGTGGGGAGGTGCTGAGCAGGGCAGGCAGGTGTGTCCTCGCTGCAAGCAGGAATGCAAACCTGACAGGCAATGGATCACTCAGGGAAAGGCTGGACAGCTTGCTGCCAGCCCCTCAAGAGGTAACCCGGGGCCTGATGCTTTAGATAAGCCCTTCCTCCTTTGTGGGGATTTCTGCAGGACAAACATCTCCCTCAGCCTCGTGACCGGGTTTGGGGTCAGGCATTGTGAGGGCCCCAGTGTCCCACCCCGAGCAGCCAGGCTGAGAGCTCAGCCTGTCCTGAGTGCAGCCTCGAGGCACTGCAGGGAAACACTCTGGCTCAGCCGGAATAGAAAGCAATTCTTGAAAGTGCTCTTTGTTTCCCTGAAAAACCCAGGCTGGCATTCAGACTCCTGCTCGGGGTTTCACTCAAAGAAGTTCGGAGCTAAGTGTCAGAATGCAGAGTGAAAGCTGGAAAGTTGGACTATTTCCTTGTGTCAGGGAAAGCACAGGGAAGAAAAAAAACACACCCTGCTTAAAAAATTCACGTAGGTTTGCAAAGCCACAAGTCATTAAGCACAGAACAAGCCATCAGTTCTGTGGGCCCCACAAAAACGTTCTAGTTTCCCCTGCTGACTCCACACTGTGCCCAAAACCTTATTCCCAGCCCACTGACTGTCCTGAATGGGAATGTTGGGACAGAGGCCTGTGAAAAAGGCAGTGGATTAAATTATTGTTAGGAAAAAAACCCAGAACCTGTTAATTTCAGCCCACGGTATTTGCAGGAGCAGAGAGATCAAGCCCAGCAAAGAGCCACTTTGTTTCAGTCCCTGAGGAGGCCAATTCAAACTGGAGCAAAAGGAAAAGTTAAACTTCTAACAGCCTCTGAACGACCCCAATCCCTCAGAAAATCAATTCCTGAAGCAACACCTCTATGTGTGTGTTCCTTTTTACTATTATTTTGGTT
Organism: Sturnus vulgaris; assembly: GCF_052056855.1. NCBI lineage: Eukaryota > Metazoa > Chordata > Aves > Passeriformes > Sturnidae > Sturnus > Sturnus vulgaris. The sequence continues at coordinate 1,044,962 of NC_142262.1, forward strand.
GAAAGCAGAAAGCTGAGGGTCGGCAGCACAAACCACATCGTGGAGCCCTGTTTGTTTTACCCAGCCCGGGCAGGTCGGGATGTGAGGCTTTAAGGTTTTACAGGCTGCCTGGATTTCCTGTTCTGAGGATCCAAAACCTGAATCCCACCAGGAGGAGGACTGGAACCAGCATTTTATGCACAGAATGACTGTTTCACTTGCTGCTGGAGGGACAAAAAGAGCTGGTGTTCCAGCTTGGGCCAGCACCTCTGCCACTGCCTGTGCATCCCTAAGTGGTGGACACCCACCCAGAACAGCCCCCACCTGTACTGGGCAGACTGGAGGGGGAGGCTGGAGGAGGTGCTGAGCAGTTTCTGTGCTGCAGCCAAATGAAGCACGTTCCCAGGCTCTGCAGAGGGCTTAGGGGGATGTCAAACAGCATCAGCACTGACCTGTGAACAAAGCGCATTCTTGTGGATCTTCTTGTAAATAAGAGCTGGGCAGATGAAACAAATGAGGCTTCCCATGGTCGCACCTGTCAGGCCCAGGACTGTTTCCACTGGGGAAGAAGAGGAAAAGTCAGCAAAGGTTTTTTTTCCAGGAGTGCCAGAGCAGCAGCACGGGATGGCTGCCAGAGCCCCCGGGCAGGATGGGGTGTGAGTCTGGTTACCCCAGCCAGGAAAACAAATAACAGAGACCAGAGAAAGCAGCCAGCCCTTGTTCCCAGCTCCTCACTCACCATTTGGGATCATGATGCCTCCGACCATGGTTCCAAACACAACAGCCAACGTCAGGGCTTTGAACCGGAGCGGGGGCATGTAGCCCCCGGCAGCGAAGGTGCCGTCCTTCTGCTGGGAGGGCAAGGGTGGAGGGGAGAGTTTAGCTCTGCTAGCGCAGTCCCCAGACCCTCAGCAATCCCCTCAGCCCCCCAGCAACTCCCTCAGCAATGCTCCCCGCAGTTCCAGCCCATCCCAGCTGTGCCCCAGTCCCTGTGCAGGGACTCAGAGAGCAGCACAAGGCCAAGGGCAGCAGGAAGGAGCTCAGGGGTGCAGCAGGAGGGAGAAGTCACAAGGGAAGAGCTCTGGCTGTGCTAGTGAGAGGTGTTCCCCAACAGCTCTGCAGCAGAGCCATTCCCACTGTGCAACACCACAGGAGCAGCTCCTCCAACCGGGAGACAGCCCAGGGGAGGATGGGTGCTGCTGGGCAGCTGCTGGAGGAATTCCAGAGGCCCTCTGCTTCCCATCCCATCCCATCCTGGGTGGGAGGTGTGGAAGGCAGAGGCCCCAGTGTGCCCTGCAGACCCAGCAGGTCCCTGCTCTGCTGCTGCACAGATGGGAGAGGAAGGCAAAGCGAGCCCTTCAGAGCCCAAGCAGGCATGGGCTGAGCGAGATCCAAAGTGCTCCCGAGTGTTTCCAGAGCTTCCTCCTCTGCACCCGCTGGCTCTCACCGACCGTCTGCCCCCATCCTCAGGCCTTCCCAACGTGAGAAAAGAGCCAGGGGCTTCTCACAGGCAGAAGTGGCAGGATTTAAAGCTATAAATTGCTCAAGTTTTATTTCCTGCCTAAGAGGTTTCTATTTATGCAGATACACAAAGGCCTCAGAACATTCCCACAATCTCTCACTGTTATTTGCTGAATCCCATCGGCGCGCTCCGTGCGCACAATGCACAGAGGAGAACACGCCACTGCCACAAGGGACTCACAGTCTGCAGCACACAGACCAGCTTCAGTCACAAAGGCTGGCTGAGGAGCTGGCCCTGGGAAAGGTGGAACGTGTGGGAGGGGGCTGGATCCCATATCCCACTGCCCGGGAGGAGCTGGAGGAAGGGGACATCAGAACCCAGAGGGGAAAGGGCTGCTCCAGGGCTGCTGACAAAGGTGCTGGGTGAGAATAATGGAGCAGGAATGAGCAGGCATACACGGAAGCAAGAAGAAATGGAGCTGGGCTGGGCTCTGAGGCCGGGAACAGGAGCTCAATGAGTTGGCCAGCAAAAGGAGAGCAGCTGGAGCAGCAGGAAATGAGGAGGCTCCGCTGCTTCCAAAGCCCATTTCTCCCTCTTTCTGAGAGGAAGAACCACCTTGGCTCTGAGCTGTGTAACGTGTCTGTGCCAGAGCTGGAATCCCCAGCAGAGCAGGGAGCAGCAGCCACGGGACATGGGCTTTACACTGGGAACTGCAGCCCTTCAGCCCATGGAATTCCTCTGCAGAGAGGACACCAACATCCAAATGCCAGGGATTAACCATTGAGCAGAGCAGGATTTAGAGATGGCCACAGGGCCCTGCTGCACTGAGGATTTTATGGGAGTTGAAGCTTTGTCCGTCTGGACAGTGATTGCCTGCCACATGCCATTATCACCAGAGTCTCACAGAGCCAAGGCAGGTTTAGGGCCCAGTCAGAGACCAAAGAGACGCAAAAACCCTTCAAAAAATCAAGTTTCACACCGAGGCAGCCCTGGAATCTTACCTGCTGCTCAAAGAGCAGGGTGTTCAGTGCCTGTCTGCACGGCAGGATCATCATGGGAAACCCCACTGCCACCGACATCATGAATCCCACTCGGATCATCTCCGTCACCACATTGGAAGGGAAGTTCATCAGGACGTTCCCAGCAATGGCCTCAGTGTAACTCACGTAGCCAAAGAAGCCCACCTGGAAAGGGGAGTGGGGTTGGACTCCCAACACTTCACACCTGCTCCTCACAGAGGGGGCAGGACAGTGACCTCCAGTTGGAGCAGCCAAGGGGGAGGGTGAGGTCACTTCCACGGGCAACCTGCCAGCAGCCCCAGCACCCCAAAACCTGGGACAGGTTGTTAATCAAGAGTGGGAACTGCCTGAAAGCAAGTTTCTCATCAAATCCAAGGGTTTTCCTTTGCTTACTGCCAGGCCCATGGATTGTCCCTCTCTAACAGAGGGGATGTCACAGCTCCCTGCAGCAGCCTGGCTCATGGGCCACGGCTCTCCTCAGGAATTATTAACCCAGTTTTATTAACTGCTGCCTTATGAGGCATAACTTCCTTCACAACAGGCTGGAAAAAGCTCTCCCAAACTCTGGGCAGCCCCTGCTCCAGGCTGGGCCCTGGAAGAGCTGGGCCTCCACTCTGCCTCCATCCAAGGAAACGTGCTACTCTGAAAACCTGGATTCTCCCAGTGCCCCCCGTGCTCTTGGGTTCATCACCTCCCACCTCACTCTGCTTTCAGCATGACAACTTATCTGTTAGAATAAATACAGATAAGCAGAAACCACTCCCAGCTGTAGATAAATCCTCATCCCTGTGGCCCCTCCAGATTTCTGGCAAGGGAAGAGAAGGGGAAGTTCTTACCATGATGTAAAAGGTGGTGACCACGTTTAGGGAAGAAGCAAATATGGAGCTCATGATTTTGACAGAAGGCTCATCCAAACTGTCGTAAGTAGGCAAGACCTGCCTGTAAAAAGGGTAAAGGATTTAAGGAAACCTGCAGAAAATGGGAGAAAACCCCCAATCCCAACCCGTTCTCTGCCTCAGCCCAGCAGCAACGAATCCCTGACGCCTTCCCCCTCTGGAGCATAAACACCTGCTGCTATTCCACAATTTATACTGCTAATGCCAAGAGATTTCAGAACACTCATAACTTTTAAGTGTTGCAAAAATATTCCTGCTCTCCCCACCCCACCACGTGGAGCGAAACGTGTGATGTAAACATTTGGGTTCAGAAAGGGTTGCAAAATGAATGACCGCTTGTTCCCGGGGCCGTGGGTGGCTCTGGGCCAGCCCCAGCGCCAGAGATTATTGTTCTTGGAGCTCTCCGTGCTGATAATTAAAGCAACACAGTGTTTACAGAGGAAAAGCGGGAAGAAGGTTGGAGCATCCCACTGTCTGAAGGAAAAGTTAAACAAACAAACCCCAGCACAGCGCCTGTCCTACTTCAGCTCGCTTCAGAGAAAGCCGGGAGAGCCAATTCCCTGGGATTTGGGGTATTTACAGCCTTGGAAAGCGTGGGGAATGTTCTTTTTGACAGCAGGTGCATATTTTAGCAACTCATTAACCTCTTGTTACGTTAATTCTAGCGGTTACATCCTGGAACTCTCGGGAGAAGGCAGCGAGATGGGAAGGGGTATCCCCAGCTCCAGTGGGCACCAAGCCATTCCCAGGAAGTGTGTCAGGCTGAGGCCAAGCACAGAGATCCTTAACCCTTCATCCCTGGACATCAGGAAGCTGAGCATGTCGGGACACGTGCTGGGGCTGGAAGTACCAGGCTTCCCTGGGAGTCTCCATTTGGGATTTCCCCTTGGGAGAATGGAAACTGGGTTCCCAAAGTCTCTCCATTTAGGATTCCTCCCTGAGAGAAAGGACTGGCTTCACTGGGAATCTCTGCATTTAGGATTCCTCCCTGAGAGAAAGGAAACTGGTTTCATAAAGTCCTTCCATTTAGGATTCCTCCCTGGGAATGAGGAGACTGGCTTCCCAAAGTCTCTCCATTTGGGATTCTTCCCTGTCCTCTCCAGAGTCACCTCCAGCTACACTCTGGCCTTCAGCCTCCAAGAGAAGGGTCCAGCCAAACATTCAGGCTTGGGAAGGAAAAAAGAGGGAAACAGGGAGGCTCTGCAGTGTGTGGGATGGTGAAAAAGGTGATTCAGAAGTTAGCAAAATTGAATCTACCCCGGTGAAACTATACAGATAAATTACATATACAGAGAGGAACAGAATATATAGAGGGCAGGTAAAGAGAGAGAGAGAACACACAGATGGAAAGAAATAAAATATATATATAAATACTGCCTGGGCTGGGAACAGTGTATTTTCCTGATGTTTAGCTTTAGATTGGGTTTGCCACAAAAGTGCTGCCATGTTTAGGCACACACACAGGTCCAGACCAAACCATTTCCCTGCATTTCCAACTCCCAGGAAAACTGTGCTGGGTACTGTGTGGCTTCCATAAGGAAAAAAAAAAATAAAAGGGATTTGTTAACAAGGTAAAGCTGCAAGAGAACACAATTCTCTTTGCCAGTTGTAATGGAGACATTAAACAGCAAGCCTGGAGTGTGCCGGGGTAGGATCTGAGCTGCCAAGAGAGCCAGTAAGTGGGAAATGATGATTTGGATCTTGGAGTGGGTGTAAACACAGCAGTCTGAGCAAATTTTATCTGTCACATTCATTTACTGCTGGCACGAGACCTGTTTGCTGGAGCTACACGGGGGGAAGCCCAGCTCTGCCAGGCTTCCAGAGGAGGATGGTCCTTCCCTGTCCAGGGCTGGATTTACACTGATTAGAGCTGTCACAGCCCTGGCCAGGCACGTAGCACTCATGTGCTGTCCTGGTGCAGCAGGGAATGCTGCTGGAAACCTGGAACAGCCTGGCCTGCCCTCACCTCCTTCCACTTGGCAGCAGAAACCCTCACAAAAACACGGAACTGGAAAGGTGGAAACCTGGAACAGCCTGGCCTGCCCTCACCTCCTTCCACTTGGCAGCAGAAACCCTCACGAAAACAGGGAACTGGAGAGGTGGAAACAGCCTGGTCTGCTCTCACCTCCTCCCATGTGCCACTAAACTCAGGGAACTGGAAATGCAGGAACAACCCTCCAAAGCCAACTGTGTGATCTTCGGAGTGTTCTCCAAGAAATGTGGGGGAGCAGAGCAGCCCCTAGAATTCACTTATCAGGGGAGGCCATGTGGAGGTCACACAGTGGGGTGACAAAGCCTTTCCTGGTGCTCCAGCACTCCCTTCAAGAACCAGGGGAATTTCATCCCTCCTGCAGCTGCACCAGAAGCTCCTGAGGAGCTATTTGGCTCCAGTGATCTCACATTGCTCCATTACAAGAATTCCCAGGTGAAATGGAATAACAAAAGGGTCTGAGTAACAAAAGGGTCACGACTGAATGAGAGGCTGAACTTCAGTGAGCTGTAAAATACTCTGATGAAAACAAACCACCAAAGCAGATGGTATCTATCCCTTGCAGATCCTCCTGACCCCGTGCCCTCACACAAACTCAGGGCTGGGAATGGCAGGTACTTACGACTGGCAGGCAAAAGACATTCCAAAGATGGGGATGCATCGGAAAATGCCCTCCCAGCGCATGTAACTCACTCGCTGCAGCCACTGCCCGCTGAAGAGCCCGTGATTGAAGGAGGACACCACAACCTGCAGCCAGGACACAGAGCAGGGGTGAGGAGCCAGCCCCAAACAGCTCCACAGCAGCAGCAGTGCCAGGCTGGGATAAGAGGCAGCGTGTGACAGCTCTGCTGGGAGCAGCCTGAGCTGCCACCACAGCCCCATCCCAATCCCCCAGCTCCATTCCCAAACACACAGGACCCCAGGGAGTATTTCAAGGGATCTCTGACATTCCCCCCTACCTTGTTTGATGCCATCAGACATCACAGCACACACCAGCGTGGGACAATTTCAACTGACACATTAACTGTGAAAATTATTGCTCAAAGCAACCTTTTTCGCACTTTTTAAATGTGTTTTTTAAAATGTGTTTTTAAATCCAAACAGGAAGCACCGTTGGCCTTACAGAATCCTGTTCAGCAGAGAGAGACAAAGGGTCCTAAACCAGGATCCCACCTGCTGCTCCAGGGCCATTTAACAACACAGGAAAAACTTTATGGAAAGGGGGTGGAGCTGAGGCCGGGGAGCTCCCCTGCCACGGACACAAGAACTGGCAGGAGTTGGGTTGCACAGGAAGCAGAAGGTAAATATGTCTGAATGTCTGTTTATAATATCCTTGGATGGGGTTTCTAATCCCCAGAGACGTTTCAGTGCAGCCAGCTCTTGTGAGTGTTGTGGTTTCTTAAAGGCGCAGCTCCTGGGAGGCTCCACACCAGCTCTGAGGTGTGACCCTGCACAGCCTACTAGAAAAGTTACACGGAAAGAATTCCCACACCTCCCTTTCCTTCCAGCCCTGAAATTTGGGTGAGACAGAGCTGGGACTCCATGAGAGAATCACAGGAGCATCTGGGGGGTAAAACCGGTCACCACAAATGAACAGAAAGCAGGAAAATGGGATCCCTGGTGTCCGTACCCACCACGAACATGAACACGCTGTAGAAGATGAGAGCCATGGCACTGAAGGACTGGATGGAGGCCATCATGTTCCTCTGGAGGCTCAGGGGAAGGACAATGCACAGGGACACAGCGATGAGCAGCACGATGCGGAAGGCGCCCGACACCTGCACAACACACCTGCATCAACACCTGCAGCACGGAGGACACTCAACACACCCTCCCAACCAGCAAACCCCACCACGGGTCATCTTCCCAGAGTGAAAAGCAACTTTAAAACAGTGAAGTTCTGTGTCCGGAGGTGTTTGAAGATGCTGCAAGCTCGGTGCTCTGTCTGTGCTGAGCCGAGCCAGTCACTGGGTGCCACTGTTGCTCTGCAGTGTGTGACAGGTCCGAGATGGAAGAATTTGAGGGGTGGCTGGGGGGGTTAAATGTTAATCCAGCACAAGCTATTTAGGTATTTTCATGCAATTAAATAAAACTTAAATTTACTTGGGGAGACGAGAAATTGAAAGTGTTGAAAACTCCAATCCAGAAAATTAATCAAAGCCTCACACTGGTATTTATTATAGCAGAACACTCTGGAATGCTTGGAAATATTTAATACCTAATTTGGCTGCAGCCTCGACGCATCTTTTTTAACTTCACAGTCCCTTAATCTGAGCTTAGGAGCATCAGGCAGCACAGATAACACTCTACCAAAAATCCTTTTGCTTCCCTGCACGGCCCTCGTGCCGGCTCTGAGGAACACCTCTTGCCTCTGAGCATCCTGAGCCAGCAGCAGGCTCATCACACGGCTGAGGAGGCAGGAACACAGAGACTTTGGCCACAAAAACAGCCAAGGACAGGACAAAAATCCCTCCTGAGCTACAGGGAGGAGAGCTCAGGCAGAGGAACTGCCTGTCACTACCCACTGGGGCAGGAATTAAGGCAGGAAGCATTATCTCCCCCAGGAATCTGCTCCAGAATTAATAAGGGACCAAGTTAAAAAGAATTCCTTTGATGGAAATGCCTTATTGGAGTTTTACACAGCTGATTGTTTGCCATATGTCTGAGCTTCCCAGACTTCCCAGAGCTTCAGGCTCTGTGCATGAGGATCCCCCCGGGAGGGGACCCCACAAAGCCCCCTTGGAGCACACTCCAAGGCAGGAGCTCTGCTGCACCCAGGGATCACAGGGCTCAGTGCAAGGTCTGGGAGCACTGCAGGAATGATTTATTCACCTGGAATCCGAGCATCTGGGCAAAGAAGTTGGAGCCCAAATCGCCGATGACGACGTAGAAAGCGATGCAAGTGCCCAGCATCAGCCCAATCATGCTGCAAACACAAACAGGGATGGGTTAGGAGGGCCAGGCTTCCATCCTCAGAGCTGGGAAGAGCAGGACAACCCTTCTGCACTCCAACCCCATAAAACAGCCACCAGGGAACCTCCCTCCACACCAAACACTCGGACAGGCAGCACTGCCCACAACCCATGCAAGGGTGTAACTCCTGTTGGGAGCCATGGGAAAAAAAAAAACAAGGAAAATTAATCATGGAGATGAAAAGATCTCCTTGAACTCCTGGAAAAATTCAAAAGAATCAGCACGAGGCTCTCAGAGCCCCACACCCACAGCAGGACCCTGCCATGAAAGTCTCAATATTCAGTGGGCTCTCCAATGTCTCCCCACACAATGGACCACACTTTAATGAAAAGATTGTCCATGAACTGCTTCTCCTCCCACTCCTGGACCACTTTCCTTCCCAATTCTAATTATAGAACATCCCTGTGGCAATTACAGCCTCTGCTTGCATGGACAAGAAACATCTGAGGAATATTCTGTGTATTTTTAGTGCTGTGCAGAAGTTTGTAGCTGGGAAGAGTGAAGGACCCGGCACCACTGCCAGCCCCGGGCTCAGCATGCCTGGAAAAGAACCCCTGCAGGAAAAAGCAGGGCTCTGAGGATTGTGCCATCACCTGACATCTGCACTGGGTCATGGGAGGAAGCAGAGATGGAGGCAGGATTCCCCCTCAAGGCATCTCGCAGGGAAGGGAGCAGAGAGAGCAGGAGCAGAGCAGATCCCGGGATCCAAACACTCCCTCCCACTAACTCAGCAGCAGGGATGTCACCTCTGGAAAGCTGCCACGAGTGACAGGGCTGTGATTTCACAGCAGAGCTGGAGAGGAGCTCATCCCTGAGCACCTTCTGTGCTCCCAGAGCCTGGGCAGCAGGATGGAGGTGCCACCTGTGAGCTGTGCTCAGGGCACCTCACTCAGCCTCCCAAGGAATTCCAGGAGGCAGCAGGGGAAGGAAGGAAGGAAGGAAGCAGAGCACAGCAAGGCTCAGAAGAGTTTTCACCAAAGACACCCAAACTGTTCACACTTTGAATCAGCAGCAGATTTACCTTGTTTCCACCAACATCTTTCCTGCTTTTCCATAGGCATGAAATGCTGGCATAAAAGGGAAAAAAGAGTGGAAGTTAGTCAAAGAAAGGTCCAGAACAGGGCAAGATGTCAGTTCACAATTAGACACTGAAAGTGACACAGGGCAGTGCAGCAGGAACCCACCACTGGTATTTTGGGGCTGTTTCCCCCACCCTCCCACTTTCTTTTTCAGCCTTTCTCTTTGGAAACTGAAAACCACATAAGACAGGAACAGGGATGAGGGAAAGCCAACAAGCAGGTTCTTTTTTTTTCTATTTAAAACCAGAAGTGGTGTGAAGCAGCAGCCACACATGGCAGCCATTAAAGGCAATGGGAGAGAAAATATTCCTGTACAAGATTGTGTGTGGCGAAAGTTAAAGTGGTGCAGAATTCCAGTCCAAGTCCCCTTTTTATTTTTATCTTCCCCCTCGAACTGGGCCCGACATCACTGGCTGGGAGAGCTGAGCTGGTGCCCAGAACGTTCAATCCCATTCCCAGAATACCCAGTGCTCCCAACCCACACCAAAGGGCGGCTGCCAAGGCTTTGCTTTCCCCCCCCTCCCATCCTTGGGTTGGAGCAGAAAACGCTCAGTAGTCCTCAAATCACTGGGTTTTCTCTCAAAAAGACAATGCCAAGAAAACTTTACTTCTATTTTTAGCTCTTACTGGGCAGAACGGGAATGGGGAGCTCTGGTGCCAAACCCAGACCACAGTGCCCAAATCTGCCAGTGAGGTCCAGCATGAACCCACCACCCTGGAGTCCCCTCTGCCTTCCCTCAAGGCACAGCCCAACATTCCCAGTGCCCGCCAGAAAACAAACCCAAATCCCTTCTGGAACCTTCTTCTGCTATTTTAAATATTAGCTTCAACTCTTGATTTCCTTGGACTCTACTCGAGCAAAAAATTCAGGAAACGAGATGTTCTCCCACAGAATGAGCAAAAGGCACGGCAGGGACCCACAGCCTGGAGCAGGGATGTGGAGGAGCACCCAAAATAGCTGCTGGATCAGTGACAGGGCAGCGGGACAGCCGCCACCGGGCACCGTGCCCGGGCACGGGGAGTGGCCACTCTGCTCCGGCCTCCTCTGGGAATTCACAACCATGAGGGAAAAGGCAACGGCCCTGGGGGGGGTCAGGCCCACAGACGAAGGGTCTGGGAGGAGAAAGAGGAGCCAGCAAGAGGAAAATATCCCTCCTGGGGATGGGTCAGTAGCAGGCTGAGCTGCTGATCCTTGCAGAGTACATTCCAGCCTGGACAGGGACACAGCCCTGGTTGGTGCTGGAACTTGCCCATCTCCCCGGCTGTTTGGAATTGATGTTCAATGAGAACAAGCCTCCAAACACTGTGGGCAGGTGTCCCCACCTGGGGACAATGGAAAAATGGGATTCTTTATCTTCTCCAGGAGGTAACGATTGTAAAATAAATGGTACAGTCAAATCCTTGGAATGGGATCTTAAAATGCCCCCAAACTGGGCAGAGCTTGCTCAGTACCTAGAGAAACTTTTAAACCCAGCGTGGTTCCTGGGACAGAGCTTCAGCCCCTTACCCTGCAGGGCTGAGCTGCCCAGAACAGCCCCAGCACATCCCCAGTGCTGCTGGAAGGAGTGGGATTCACTCATCTCCTGGTTAAAACCCATCTGGGAACTGCCTCCCGCTTCCCTCCTCACCCACACATCTCCCTGCAGCCCCTTCCCCTTCCCACAGCGGTGACGAGCCAGCGCCAGCCCCAGCCTGGGACACCCTTTGTGCCGGGGCCGTGGCTGCCGGTGTTCCTCCGGAAGGCACTGCCTGCCTGCAGGGAATGTGCACAACTTTCCTGCACGGCTCAGCGCTGCCAAAGCCTCCCAGGAGTACCCCCAGATGTCCCCGTGCCCAGCCTGTGGGGACAAAGGGGGTCTGTGTGGAGCTGCCCGACCTCGGAGCATTGGGATGCGGCGTGGGAGCGCTCCCGGCCCGTGGCACCTCTCCCAGGGCACCGGGAGCGGGCACAGCCGCTGCTGCCAGGAGGAAGCTGGGAAGCATTACTGGCCCTCTCTGTATTGCAGCCCCTTGGCTCTGGGGTGTGCAGAGGATCCCTTCTTCCTGGGACACGCTCCAAGGTGCGGGGGACTCTGTGTCCTCTGGGAAGCGGCACACAAAGGCGTCTTGTGAGGGGCAGGGAGCGGCGGCACCGGCAGCTGGGCCGGGCGCTCCGGAGGCTCCCCCTTCCCTCTGGCACCAAAACAACCTCCCAGACCAAGGAGCTTCTCCATCTTTTCCGTTTCTAGCAGATACAAGTCGGCAGAAGCTGGGATGTGCTTCCTGGGAGCAGCACCTCGGGCACTCTGAGGGAGGAGCAAACCCATCTGTCAGCAGCTGGTGCGAGCCCTTGTGCCAGGGCAGTGACAACCAGCTCCTCCTCCCTCAGAGAAGTAAGGCAGAACAAGGTAAAGGCAACTTTTCCTGCTGCTTCATATGCCAAGGACAAGGACTGGAACCCAAACACCTCCTCCTGCTCCCCAAGTCATTCAGAATCCCATGAGAAGCCACGAGCAGAGACCAATCCCGGCGCCAGCACTGAGCTCTGAGGGCGGCCAAGCTCTGCCAAAACCCACCCAGGAATCTTCCAGATGTTTTTATTTTCTCAGCCCTTTGGAACCTCGCTCTGTTTCCTCTCTGCTGAGCCATAAAGGAGCTCCCAGCTCGGATCCAGGCAGCCCAGCTCTGTGCCAGGCTGGCAGGACCCGCTGTCCCGGCAGCGCTGGGTGGGGAACTCGTGCCCAGACCCATAATTAATTCATCCCAGACCCACAATTCATCCCAGATGGCTCCCAGGAGCTGGGGTTTGGATCATCTCCTCCCCTGCCCCGCAGAGTCAAAACAACTCAACACCCACTAACAGGGCTGTGGGGAGCAGGATCCAACCCCAGCACTGCCCCGGGGGAGAGGCTGAGGCAGAACACGGGGAACTGGGAACTGCAGCAAGAAAACATTTGTTGTTCCAACAGCACCACTGAGGAAATGCAAGTTGGGAGGCCAAGGTCACAGTGCTGTCAGAAGAGCAGGAGGGCTGGGAAGCAGCCCCAGAGCTGGGATCTCACCGAGGCCGGGGTAGGTCCTGCGCTTGCTGAGGTTGGCTGACTTCACCAGGAACATGCAGGACTGGTGAGTCATCCATGAGCAGAAGATCAGCAGCACGGCTCCCAGGAGGATCCCACACTGCAATGGCAAGAGACCAGCAGGAGATGGGGGGTCAGGCCCCCCCCACAGCCCAGCCACCCTCCCTCAGCATCCCCAGCTCCCCCCACGTGCTCCAGACACATTTTTCCCTCTTTCGGGAAGTTCCGTCCCCTTCCTAACAGCTCCATATCGCTCTCTCCATGGCACAAGGACATGTGGAACACACCACAGCTGCACCAGTCCAAGCACCCAGGAGTGAACTGGGAGCAGTTTGTGGAGTAGAATTCCCACCCTGGCTCATCCCTCCACAGCTCCCCAAAGGTTCAGGGAGCACAGATAGACCCCGAGGTGCCATCTCTGCTGCAAACTTATTTATCAACAGCCATCTGGCTTCACAAACTCCTCACCCAGCTCACTGCCTCACTGCCCTCCCTGTTCCCAAGGCTGGGAACCACAGGGCACCAGGCAGGTGCTTTGGAACCGACCCAGATCCCAGGGAGGGCTGTGGGGGCACAGCGAGAGTTTGGAAAAGCCTCCAAGTTAAGTCCCGTTTATCATATGGGTAAATCCTTTGATTTAATTCTTCCCTTCTCTTTAAAAGACAGACAGAAAGGAACAGTTGGGGACCACAGGACAGGGAAACACTCAGTTTGGTGCAGAAGTTTTGAGTTGGATACTTCATGACTAAGAAAAACCAATTCCAAAACTTCCAGTGTTCGGAACAAGAGACGTCCGATCTGGGTCTGAAGCGTTTCCTTTGTTGACTTTCCTTTCCAACCAGAGAACCACCCCCCAGATTCGGAGCAGAAAGGCACAGGTGGCCTCTGCCCGCCTCCCCCGGGCGTGGAGGAGCTCGCAGGGGCATTAGGCTGCCAAGGGCACGGACCGACATCCCCGCCCCAGCCCGGGGAACACCGGCAGGACCCCGCTCGGACACAGCGCCCTGGCGGGCGGTCCCTCACCTGTCGGAAGCAGAAGGGCACGGTGAGCACGCTCACCCCCACGATGCTGTTCACCACGTTCATGATCAGGCCCCAGTTGGAACCCGCCGCCGCCGCCATGGCCCGCGGCGGAGGATCCCCGCGGCGGGGGACCCGGTTTGTGGCCGCTCCCCGAGCCCCACCGCCGGCTCGGAGCGCCCGGTGCCGCCGGTCCCACTCAGCCGGCCGTGCCCGCCATGGCCCCACCGGGCCCGCCCCGACCCGGCACCGGCCACAGCGGCACTTCCGACTTCCGCTGCCCCGCAGGAAGTGTCCGCGCGGCGGAGCGGGGACGCTCCTGCCTCCTTGGAGGTCTGGACTCGCTGGTGGTGGAGAATAAAGGGGGGATCCCCATGGTTGAGGGCACCCCCGGAGAGCTGCGCACGGCCAGGGCGGTGCGGGAATGCACGAGAACACACATCCATGCAGATCCATGCGTGGAAAGGCACGGAGATGGGCGTGCCCGTGCCTTTACATGCGTGTGTGCACACACATACATGACCACACATCTTGCGGTAGCGCTGGCACCCCAGCGGGGGTCCCCGGTGTGATGGCGGCCTCAGAAAAGCCCCTCGAGGACAGCCCATCACCCCCGGCATCCTCTTCCGCCTGCACATCTGGGCACGCATCCAGCTGTGCACACACATCTGCTCCCCATCCCAACCGGAGCCACCCCCAGACGTACCCCCCCCCCATCCCGCAGGATAAGGGAAAAACAAGGAAAAATGTGGGGAGGGCTCTGGAAGGGTCCCCCGAGGCCAAGCGTGGCGGCAGCTCGGAGTGGCACACGCCAAGGGCACGTTCCCGTCGGGACGGGAACGAAACGCGGCGCTCGTATAATTTGCAGCAATTGCGATGGGAAACCGCAGGAATTCGCTCTACAAAAGGTTTGCAGGGAGGTGAACAGGCGGCCTAATTCCCTCCAGGTGCGGCGCGGGATCGGTAGCTCCGGCTGTGTTTTCCTGGCTCCTGTGCTGGAACGGTGGCTCCTGTGTCCGTGTGTGTCCTCGGGGTGGGACGAGGGATCCCCTCGGGAATGTCGTCCATGGTCAGCAAAAGGGCTCCGGTGGCTTTTCCATGTCCGAGTGGGAGCTGGGGGCTTGGGAAATGTGCAGAGCCAGCCAGGAGTCCCCGTGACACGGGACAGGGACACCAGGGAAGCCGCCCCCGCTCTGCCACCCTCCTGTGCCGCAGCTGCGGGGCTCGTCCGTGACCATCCCCAGGGACTGGGGTTTGCTGCAGCCCCTCAGGTACCGTCAGAACATCCCAAATTCTGCCTCCAGCAGGAGCCGGGCTCTGTCCCAGCAGAGCCAGGGCAGCTTCCCATCACAAACCTGCTGAGAGCAAGGAGAATTCTCTCGAAAGCCCCAAGCACTCCGAAGGGCCGGGCAGCAGCACGAGGGACCCCGACCCTGTTCTGCCGGCAGGGGACACTGGAGCCGGCAAAGGGCCCTGCTGGGTTCGGGAGCCAGCAGCAGGATCCCACCACAGGATCCACTGGGAATCCCAGGTGGCTCAGAGCCCTTCCCAGTCTTGCCCCATGGCCCAGATTCCTCCTGCCGGATTTGGAGCCACGGAGAACAAGCAGCCCCAGAGGATGCCAGAGCCACAATTACTGTAATTAGAAATGGGGGCTCAGGGCTGGCTGATCCCACAGGGATCCTGCGCTGCTTTATGGAAGCACAAATCGCTCGGGATGTCCAGGGGCCGCTGCTGTGTCCGATGCTGCTCCGCAGGGATGTGCACACGTGTGCTGGCACACGTTGAGCTGAGCTGAGCCAGATTCCCAGCTCCCACGGGTGATGCTGTCCCAGGAAAACAGCTGGGTCCATCTCTGCTCCCACTCATCCCACTCTTGTTCGGGAGTTCACCTCAGGGCAGCTCCATGCCGGGGGCTCCCATGAACCTCCCATGGCACGGGGATGCTCCTCCCTGGAACCATCAGAGCATCCCTGCCCTTCTTTCTTGGGCGACACAGCGCAGGGTCCACAGGGAATGTGAAGGAAAGGGAACCCCCTCTCCAGACCTGGGCCAAGCCCACCCACACCCTACCCCATGTCCCCCCTTCACCCAGGGACCAGCACCCAGGGCCACCCTGCTCCCGACAGCTGGTCCCAGTAACAGATGCCTGGCAGATTCTGGGAACCACCCGGCAGGGATTGAAAAACATAAATTAAAACAAATTGCAGTTTTATATTGCAAATAAGGGCAGTTTGATGGGTTTTATTGCGGAACAACCATTAATGAAGTGCAGTTTCAGGCACCTTAATTGCTCAGGGACCAAAGTTCAGTTCGTATCTCCAGCACGAGCTGGGAGCCGCCGCATGTCCCGCGAGGGCCTGGCAGGTTGGGAATGGGATTGAGAATGAATTTATGGGCGAGATGAGGAGGATGGAGGCAAGGGGCCAAACTCATCTGGGGGGAGGGTTAAAGCAGAATGGGACAAAGAGCACAGCCTGTGCTGGAGGGAGGTGTGAGGCCGTGCTGTCCCCTCCGCGGTGTCAGGAGTGGGGCCCCACAGTGGGTACTCACCATGGGATGGATTTTGGGATGGGGGACCCCAAACGTTCGGGAGGCTGATGCTGCCCAAGGGGCTGGGCAGGAGCGATGCAGAGCCAAGGCCGTGGGGGAAGACCCCTTCTCCCCCCAGAACAAAGCACGCGTGGGTGTGCAGGGCACAGAGGGGCCTGCAGGTGGACACAGCACCGGGGATACAACCACGGGGGATCCACGCGCGGCCACGGGCACTCAGGACACGATCGCGCCCGCCCCACGCCGGCACCGTCACACACCGACACGCTCCCCACCCGCACGTCCCCACGCCTAGCACAGGCACCGAGCTGTACCGAGCCGTTCCGAGCCCCACGGTGCCTTACCGGACCTTACCGAGCCGCACGGGTCCGCAGCGCTGGCCCCGCGCGCGCCCGTTCATTCACCCGCGCGCGCCGCGGGCGGGAAGCGCAGCCCCGCGCTGGCCCCGCCCCTCCCCGCGCGCATGAATGAGCGCGCCCCGCCCAACTCCATATTAGGGCACCCGGCGCTGCTTGGGGGCGGGGTCTGATGGGGCCGCCCCGCCCCCTGGCTCCGCCAATCAGAACAGCGCGCCTGGCCCCCCGCCGGGCTCCGGCCTTTGTTTGTGGAGGGCTCCGGGGCCAATGGGAGCGCGGGATGGGGAGCGCTAGGCCAATGGGAACGCGGGATCGGGGGCTCTGGGCCAATGGGAACGCGGGATCGGGGACGCTGGGCCAATGGAGGCGCGGGGCGGAGTGCGGGGCACGGCCCGGCCCGGCCACGTGCGCGCGGAGCCGCCTCCGCGGGGACCGGGGACAGCGAGGAGTCCGGGGGACCCCGGCGCGGCCGTGCTGGGCTCCGTGCCACCGGCATGTGTCCCCAGCAGTGCCAAGGACACGTGCCTGTCCATACGCTGTCACTGCCGGGTCCCGGTGTCACCGACGGCTCGGCCCCTTCCTGCTCCCGTAGACCCCGAAGGGACCACGGCGGAGCGGCCCCAGCCCCTCTGCAAACCTCGGGCGCTGTCCGGGGTGTGTTGTGGGTCGGGGCTGGCCCTGACAGCCAGAGGTGGCAGCAGGGTTATTTTGTACTCGGCTGCCTGTGGCCCCACTCGCCCGTTATTGCCGGGACTGGGATGGGGGGCATCGTGCTGGGGGCTCTGGGCAGCAAATCTCGACTGCTGCAGCCCCCATTTCCACACAGGGAACCCCAGGGCTGGGACAGAGCCACGGGCAGATCTGTGCACTGGGACAGGGCTGTGCCCAGCACTGACTACATGGAGGGGACTGGAGCTTCCCAAGGGATCCCGGAAAGGACCAGCGGGAAATCCCATCCTGTGCCAGGGTTGTGTTTAGGATCTGCTGTCCCCTCCTTGGCTGTGGGAAATATCCTGGTTCCCAACCAGCCCCAGTGCCAGTCCAGCCTCATGCCCACTCTCGTGGCAAACCCATGGCACTCCCAGCCCAGCGGCAGGAGGACGAGCTCTTTGCTGGAAAGGTGAAGGTCACGGTTGCTTTCTCTGTCACAGGCAGCTCCCAGCTCCATGGTGCTCCAGGACACCAGCACAGCACAGCTCAATGTCACACTAGCCATGGCATTGACATTCCCGACTGCGAGCCGTGGTGGTGGCTGCTGATGGCCAGGCCAGGGAGTGCTGACTCCGCTGCTGGTTTGGCCCTCATCCCCCTCCCCGTATCTCCCATCACCAGCTCTGGCTCCATCCCCCCATCCAGCCAGGCCTGCCTACGGCGCTGCCAAACCACGGCAGCAGCACCGAGCACCGGCGCAGGGGCACAGCCCCGGTGTCACCTGATGGCCGGGACAGCGGCCAGCCCGGGCCGGCCCCGCCGCGCTCTCCGGCAGGCAGGGAGGGAAACACCGGAGCATCTCCCGGGGCCCGAGGAGAGAACAAAGGAGGGCAGCTGCAGCGCAGGGAGCGGCACTGCCGGATGCGCTGCAGCGCGGATAATCCGCCCCGGCACAGCCTCCGGAGCACCGGCAGCTCGGGCTGCGGGGAGCGGCCGCTCGGCCCGAGGCGTGAAGGCTGTGCGGGGTGGGGAGGGGGCTCATCCCGGCTCCCCAAGCAGCCCCAACCCGGATCCTCGCACCGTGGCCCCCGTTCCATCCCGCCCCGCGGCCGCGGCCGCGCTCGCCCCGGCTAATGCCGCGCCATAAAGGAACCGACTTACATTAACGACTTTTGTCACCAAAGTCATTAACATAATAGGGCTTCCACATCAAAATTGAATATTAATGCTCCGCCGGCTGCGGAGGGAGGCGGATAATTGCTCTAATACATTTTCCAGTCGGATTTTCGCATCGCGGCAGCAATTGCATTAGCAAACCCGATTATTCCCACGGCCGGTACAATGGGATGGCTAATGGGAGTTAAGTTCCTGCCTTTTTCCTCGGACCCCCGAGCGGCTGCGGCTTCGTGCCCCCCACTGTCCCCACCCGCGGGGGGCGCGGGGCAGGGGGCGAGGTCCCTGAGCTGGGAGCGGAGGGGACAGCGCTGCGGAGCCACCCTGTCCCTCCGCGCCGGCAAACACGACCCTTGGACAGGACACAGACGGCCTTGAGACGCGCCGGGAACGCCGTGGCCAGCTGGAAACCCGCCTGTCCCCGGAGCCGTGCTCTGCTGTTCCGTTCCGTGCCGTTCTGAGCCGTGGGGAGCCCTGGGATGAGCCGTGAAGGACAGCAGAGGGGACACACCAACCTGAGGGTCCTCACCACAGCGGTGCTGGGGATCCAGGGAGAGCCAGGGGTTGCTCCCAGCTCCTGCCCCAGGAGTGGCAGGGACTCTCCAGCCTTATTTCCCTTCCAAGGGGGAAACTGCCGGGCCTGCAGCCCCTTCACTGCAGCCCCAAACATGTCCCCTGTGCAGGGACAGGCCGTGCCCTCTGCCACCACACCCCATCCTCGGGGTCCGCTCTTGCTCAGGGGCTCTGTGGTGGCCCAGCCCCAGCTGAGGGGGGGACAGGCACCGTGAGAGCTGCAGCAGCAGTGGACAAAGGCAGCTGCAGGGCTAGGGGGTGGATGCGGGGGGATCCTCATTAAATTGACTTTAATTGTGCTCATTTAGCCTCACTTCATTGACCAACCTCACACAGCAGAGTTATCCCCACGGGGCAGGGGGGCTGCCCACAGGGTTTAGACACCCACAGCGGGGGTCTGTCTACCCACGAGGGGCTGCCTAGAGGGAATGTACCCAGGGAGGGGGTCTGCCCATGGGGAGGGGGTTCTACCCACGGGGATGCCAACTCATGAGGGGCAGTCTGCCCAGGGAGGGGCGTTGCCCACAGCAGAGGCTTGCCCAGGTTTGATGTTTACCCACTGGGGATCTGCCCACTGTGCCCAGGGGACACAGTCCTGGTGCTCCACAACCCCTGGACTCAATCCCTTCCCACCTGCATCAGGGCTTCCCCCGGCCCCTTCCCACTCCTGGCGTCACGGCAGGAAGGAAGAGCCCAAGAGCCGCTTTTTGTGAGGTTTTTTTGGTTCTTTTTTTTCAGTCAGGAAACTCTTTCCCAGCACTCCCAGACCACCGGTGGCCGCACACCGTGTACCCGCACACGGGGATCTGCCCCGCGCTCCCGTTCGGCACCAATTCCACACGCTGGGATAATCCATAACGGCCCTTTCCCGGCCTTTCCCACGTGGACAGGGATCCCACAGGCCCTCGCACGGCAGCCGTGGAGGAGGATGCGGAGGCTGGAGGTGTGCGGTGCCATCCCGTGTCCTTCCCTGTGTCCCCTCGGCGTGTCCCCAAGCATGGCTCCGTGCCGCAGCCGCACGTCCCGCTGCAGCAGCGCCTGTGCCGGGCTGTGCCCCGCGGTGCGGCCGCCTGTTCCCGGCTGTCCTTGTCCGTCTGTCCCCGTGCCGTGTCCGTGCGTCCGTGCTCTGTCCATGCGGTGCCGCAGGGTCCCCGCGGCCCCGGGGCCGCTCCCTCTTAACTCGATTGCCGTCCCGCGTAATGAATCGCCCGCCGTAATCTAATCGTGGTTACGAGCGATTGGGATTTATTTCAGCGTTTTCAATCAATTACATCCTTTTATTGCAAAAAAGGGAAAAAAAAAAAAAAGAAAATCCAAAACCCCGCGGCGCCCTGACAGGAACCCCGGTGGCAGCCGCTGCCAGGCCTCGGCTCCCGGTACCCCCCGGTGCTGCTCCCGCTGCTGTTCCCACTGTGTGGTCCCTGGTACCGTGCAGGCTTCGCTCGCCCTGTGCAGCCCCCACACATCACACAGCCCCTCAGCTGGCTCTGTACCCTCCCCGCATTGCACACAGCCCCCCAACAACACACAGCCCCGCACATTGCTCTGCATGGCCCCCCCAACATTGCACAGCCCCCCGACCACGAACAGACACCAACATTTCACAGCACATCCCCCAACACTGACACTCCCACTTCGCAGAGCCCCCCAACCATTCCAAAACCTCTCCATTGTAGCCCCCCACCACTGCACACTCCGCACCCTGCTCTGCATGATCCCCCGACATTGCACAGCTCCCCAATATTGCACAGCACCCCAACACTGCACAGCCCCCCTTCTGCTCTGCATGGCCCCCCATTATTGCACTCCCTTCACACTGCACAGCCCCCCAACATTGCACAGCACCTCTAGCTCTGCATGACCCCCCATTATTGCACCCTCTCACATTGCACAGCCCCCCAACATCACAACTCCTCCAACACTGTACAAACCACCTAGCTCCGCGTGGCCCCCCATTATTAAACCCCTTCCCACTGCACACCCCCAATCAACCCCTTTACTGCATACTCCCGTCTACCGTACGCCCCCCAACACTTCACTCCCCGCCTCGCAGGGCCCCCAGGCACTGCGGCCGCCCCTCCCCGGCCGCCCCCGCGGCCCGTCCCGGACCTGCGGCGGGCGCTGCCCGCGGCCCGTTCCCCTCTCGCCGCTCTTTGATCGCGCTCGCTCCGGCCCGGGGCGCTCCGGGCTGTGCGCGGGGGGGCCTCGAAACCGCCCCCGCCGCGCGTGTGTCCCCCCCCCACCCCCCTTCCCCTCCCCGGGGGGGGCGCCTTGAAACCGCCCGCGGCTCCGGCCAATCAGCGCCTTGTTTACACTGCGTGATTGACAGCGCGCTGGCGCAGCGCCAGCCAATAGCAGCGCGGGGGGGGGGCCCGCGCGCTGCGGCGGGGGGTGCGCAGCAATGCAATTCCAGCCTCCCCCCCCACCACCGCACACCCCTCCGCCCCGAGCGCGCACCGCGCCTGCGCGCTGCTCCCTCCTCCCCATTCATCCGCCGGGCTTGAATTAGGCGCCGCCGTCCCGCGCCGCTCGCCGACGCGCTGATTGGCAGGAGACCGGCGGCCAATGGGGAGCGGCGCTCGCTTGACGCGCGGCGCGCGCGCCGGAGGAAGAATGGAGCCGGGGGGGGGGAGGCGGGGGGGGCGGGGGGCGCGCGGCGGGGAGGATCAATGGCCGGCGGGGCGCGAGCGCCGCGCGGCGGCCAATCAGCGAGGGGGCGCGCGCGCGCGCGGGGCACGCGCTCATTAGCATGCGGGGCGCGCCCGCCCCGGCGGAGAACGCGCGGCGTGAGCGGGAGGCGCGGCGGGGTCCCCCCCACCCCCCCCCCCCCGCCTTTTCCCACCCCCCCCCTTTCCCTCCCCCCCCCTCACCCCCCCCCCCCAACCACACACCCCCGGTTCCCTTTGCTGCAGGAGCAGCCGGTGCATGGGCAGTGCACGGGCACCGGCAGGAGCACGCTGCGCACCCCCGCCACGGGACCGCACTCGCCCCGCGCGCGGAACGCCCCTCCGGTAAGTAACTGCGATCCGCGGGTGGGTTTTTTTTTTTTTGTTGCTGTTGTTGTTGTTGTTGTTGTTTGGGGGTTATTTTAATTTCGGGCGCTCCGGGGTTATTGTTGTTTTTTTTTTGTTGTTTTGTTGTTTTTTGGTTTTGTTTTTTTTTTTTTTTTACGCCTTAACAATTTTTTTTTGGCGTTATTTATTTTGGGTATTTGGGCGTTAATTTTTTTTTTTTAATTGCGTTTCGGGCATTTATTTTTATTTGTGTTTTGGGCATTATGTTTTTTTTTTTCTTTGCCTACTTGGATTTATTACGTTTTAAATTTTTGGGCGCTAATCATTTTGCAATTTTTTTTCAATTTATTTTTTGCAAATTTCCTTTTTTATTATTTTTCCATTTTTTGCGTTATTATTTATTTTTTCGCTTTATTTGTTTGCACCTAAATATTTATTTGCATCTTTCCGGCATCAAAATATTTTCTACGTTCATCTTTTTCCTACAAAATATTTTTTCTCTTCATCTTTTTTCCCCTAAAATATTTTTCCCTCTATCTCTTTCCACCAAAATATTTTCCCCTTAATCTTTTCCCATTAAAACATATTTTCCCTTTCATCTCTTTATATTAAAACATTTTCCCCTTAAAACACGTCGCTTCAAAATGCTTCGTCTTAAAATTTTGTTCATTAAAATTTTGTGCGTGAAAACATTTGTTCATTAAATCATTTGCTCATCAAACGCTGCTTCACTAAACCGTTTGCGCCTTCAAACATTTTTGCATCGAGCCCTTTTTGCCTTCAATTTTTTGCTTTAAATATTTTTCCCTTTCAATTATTTCCCATTAATTTTTTCGCTTTACATTTGTTTTTGTTTTTAACCTCAATTAAAAAAAAAAAAAAAAAAAAAAAAAGGCAAGCAAAACAATCTTTTTTTTCCACGTATTTTCCTCGGTTGTATTTAAGGAAATACACATGTTTTGTTCCCGGCCCGTGTTTCTCCCCCCGGGGCTGGCCCCGGCGCTCCCCCCGTTCCCCGCGGCCCCGGCCGGGCCCCCCGCGCCCCCCGGCCGCGCTCGCCGCCCCGCTCCCCTTTGTTCGCCGCCGCCCGGCCCGTGCCCGGCTCCCCCCGCCGGATCGGGCCCCCCGGCCCCGGCGCTGCCAGAACAATGACCCGGCGGGCGGGAGCCGCGGCCGGGCACCGGCAGAGACCGCGAACCGCGGCCGGGAGACCGGGGAATTACCGGGAAAGCGGGGCAGGGCGCCGGGGACGGAGCGGGGAACCGGGGAGAGGAGGGTCAGGACAGCGGGGTAATATCGGGGAAGAGGGGCCGGAGGAACCGGGCTGGAGGGAAACACCGAGGAACTGGGGCTGGGGAAGGGAGGAAACCGGGGAACCGCGGCGAGGGAGGCGCCGAGCACCCGGGAGACAACGGGAAGCGGGGAAGCCGAGGGCGAGCGGGGCCGAGCCCCAGGGAGATTCGGTCGGTGAACCGGGAGAGATAAAAGAACCGAGCGCCGGGAAACCGGAACCCGAGCAGCGGCTAGAAAGGGTCGGAGCACCAGGAGCCGGGCCCGGGCTCCGGGCAACCGGGGTTGGGGACCGAGAGCACTGGAGAGAGGGGGAGCTTCGCTCCGGGAGCACCGGGAACATGGAGTCGGGGGGCTGTGCGCTGAGGAAACTGGGGCTCATGAACTGGGAGCACTGGGGAAAGGGGGGGCCGTGCTCCGGAGATGGCAGAGAGCGGGGACCGTGCGCCGGTGGTACCAGGGAACGCGGGGCCCTGCGAGCCGCAGAGAACGCGGGGCTACGTACCGGGAAAACGGGGAGCGGGGTGCTGGGGCGCGGGGGCTCTGGGGTGCAGTGATGGCCGTACCCCCACCCCGGGCTGTGCTCTCACTCTCTCCTTTCTCTCCCCGTGCCAGGAGCGGAGGATGAGCCGACAGCCCCGGCGCGGAGCGCGGCACGACGCCCGCCGAGGCGGCCCGGCGCGGCGCTGAGCATCGCCCACGAGCCGTGTCGGGGTCCCGCCGAGCCCCCCGCGGGTGGGTGCCCCCGGCATGGACGGCCGTGACTTCGCGCCCCCGCCGCGGCTGCTGTCGGAGCGGGGCAGCCTGGGCCACCGGCACGGCACGGGGCGCGTGGCGGGGTCGGCACACGGGGCCGTGCAGCCCCCCGGACACTTCCAGCCCACCAAGTATTTCCCGGCGCCCATCTCCATGGCCACGCACACAGGTCAGAGGGGTCGGGGCGCCCGCGGTGTGGGGGGCCGGGAAGGGTTGGGAGGCTCGGCACGGCCCCCGGGAGTTCGGCACGGCCCCGGGAGCTCGGCCTCCCTTTGTGCCGACCTCGCTGTCACCGCGCCCGGTGCTTTTGGAGTGATCACTCTCACACACTGGGGACATCCCCCGCACCCAGCCGCTCCGCCGGCTCGGGAGGAGCGTGACCCCCGGGCTGCGCCGGCCACATCCCGGTGCCGGGACGAGGAGGCGCGTTCGGGGCGAACAAGGAGGCCGTTATGCGCGGGGCCGTAGGGCGGCGGTGCTGGAAGGTCACCGAGCCCGGGCTCGATATTCGGCGCCGAAGTGTCAGGGTGCGAAGGGGTTCGCGGCGCGTGTTCGCCGCGGCAGCTGCCGGAGCCGGACAAAGCGCGGCACACGGCCGAGCTCGGCACGGCCGGGCAGCCCCGCCGCGGGGTCACCGGATCCGCCGGCCGCGGCGAGCTGCCCGCGCGGCTTTGTCTGCGGCATGTGCTCGGCTGCGGCCGGGCAGGGCTGAACCGGAGTGCACAGCACCTAAACCGGGGTTCGCTGCCGAGCTCCGGGATGGAGCCGGAGCGGGAGCAGGGCCGGAGCGGGAGCCGTGTGCTGGCTCGGCGCGGAGCAGCGCCGGGGCCCCCCGCTTCCCGCCGGCGCGGGCGGTTGTCTGGCCGCGGCACGGCGGCAGCGCCGGTTATTGTCGCCGCCTTGATGAGCTGTGAATACTAATAAAATTATATCTGCTTTAATGGGATTACAATTAGTGCGTGGATTAGGGCGGGGGGCACGGCCGGGCCGGCGCGGGGGGGTGGCAGCCGTGGGGGGTTCTTGGAAGGAGGTGGAAAGCGGGGGGCACCGGGGGGTGCC
The DNA here is from genome assembly GCF_052056855.1 of Sturnus vulgaris. NCBI lineage: Eukaryota > Metazoa > Chordata > Aves > Passeriformes > Sturnidae > Sturnus > Sturnus vulgaris. Next base: position 1,069,864 of record NC_142262.1, read on the forward strand.
GGGGAGGCGGCGCCGGATCGGGCCCGCGGCCGGGGCGGTTTCGCTTTGTGCCGGCGGCCCCGCTGCCGGGACCACCGCCGGGCTCGGGGGGCCACCCTGGCTTCCCCCAGCTTTGTTGGGTGAGGAGTGCGGATGAGGGCTTGGAGCCTGGCCCCGGGATGGGGGGGATAGGGGTGGGGGTTCGGCTGCTCTCCGGCTCGGGGGATCCCGGAGGGATGCCAGCACCGGGGTGCTGCTGGCTTCCCTCCGGCTTCCCGCCGCGGCGGCGTCCCCGTGCAGGACCCTCACACCCGCCGGGGCCTGGGCGACACATGGGAGCCCGAACGCACCGGAGGTTGTTAAAATAACATGGATCCGGCTAAAAATACCCCGGCAGAAACGCGCCGAAAAAAAAAAATTAAAAAAAAAAAACACCACCAGAAGAAAAAAAAAAAAAAAAAAAACCAACAAAAAAACAGAGAAGCCAAACCCAACAACAGAACGAGCTAAAAATATTCCGGCTTTGGCAGGGCCGGCGCAGCCGGAGCGCTTCCCAGCGAGCTGCGCTCTGAGGCTCCGCGCGGCCGGAACGCTGCCGGGGCGGACAAACCGGATAATTTAGTGGCCGGCACGGTGCCGGCGGGAGGGGGGTCCCCATCCCCAGCACCCTGCGTACCCCCGGCACGGCCCGGCCGCGGTGCCGGCAGCCGTGGTAGCGTGGCGCGGTAATTAACGCCGATGATTGATAATTACCCCACCCAGCGCACGGAGCCAGCCCGCGGTTGGCCGTGGCGGGGCGATGCCGGTACGGAACCCGGGGGGCACGGCGGGGCTGGGGGGGCTCCGGCCGCGCTCCCCCAAATGGCTCCCGGCCTGGGGCCGAACTACACCTCCCAGGAGCCTTTGCCGGGCCCGGCGGCCGCCCTGGGAACGGGAGATAAAACTGTTTTCCTTGGTTTTATTAAAGCCGTAACTCAGGGCCGCGCGTTCTTGGAACCGAACGCTCCGGTTGGCGTCGGGTTTGGCACCGGCACCGGGGGGAGGTGATGGCACCGGGGCTGGGGTGCCGGTGCTGCCCGGGAATGGGGGGATGGAGACCCCCGGAGCTGCCAGAACCCACCCAGGCGGGCTGCACCCCAATTGTAGTGGGGCCCACTGGCACAGCGCACCCCGTGCTGAGCAGGGCCGGGGGTCCCAGTGACTCCGCCACAAGCAGGGCTGGGAAACTCTGACAGAGGCCCACGCTGAGGCCTGGCTGCAATTTTTGTCCTTCGGATGTTTTTGTGGACTAGTGGAGAGCTGTGACTGTGCCGGACTGTGTCACCGTGGCCGAGCCCTCAGCCAGGTGCCGGTGTGTGGCTTGACCCTGGGGGTGTGGGTGTGCATCCCAGTGCCACTGTGGATCCTGGTGTGCATCCCAGTGCCACTGTGGATCCTGGTGTGCATCCCAGTGCCAGTGTGCATCCCAGTGTGGATCCCGGTGTGAATCCCGGTGTGCATCCCGGTGTGAGTCCCGGTGTGGATCCCGGTGTGCATCCCGGTGTGGATCCCGGCGTGCATCCCGGTGTGGATCCCGGCGTGCATCCCGGTGTGGATCCCGGTGTGGATCCCGGCGTGCATCCCGGTGTGGATCCCGGCGTGCATCCCAGTGCTGACCCGCAGCCTGGCAGTAGCAGTGCTGGTGTGCGTCCTGCTGCTGGCACGCAGCCTGGCCATGACAGTGCAGGTCCCGGTGCATCCCGGGGTGCATCCCAGCGACAGTGAGTGCTGGATGTGCTCCCACACCTGTCCCCTCCCTGGACTGCGCCGCGGGCTGGGTACTGTGCAGTTCCTGGCGTGGCTTTGAGGGGGGATGTGGGTGGTGATGGTGGGAGGCAGGTGGGGACGGTGCCCCTGGCTGGGTGGTGACACAGGGCCAGGTGCCAGCGCTGCAGCCGTTCTGCATCGCTGCCTCCCTGGAGCCGGGATCTGACGAGGGGCTGGAGGCCACGGTGCAGCTCCAGCACAGGGGGCTCCCCGCTCCCCCCAGCCCCTGTGCGGCGCATTGTCAAAGTAAGTGTCAAAGTTAAAACAGATCTGGAGATTAACTGGGTTGCTCCTTGGTAGCCACGAGGCGCCGGGGCCGGTGGGAGCCGTGGGATGTGCAGAACCCCAGATCCCACGGAATTACCCGGCTCTCACAGAGTCATCCCCGAGTGGTTCCACTGTTCCTTAGTCATGAGCTGGATCCAGGCAGAGATGTTGCCGCGTGCCAGGCCCTGGGGGACGGGCAGCTGCCACCAGCTCCTGGCACTGCCCAGGGAACAATGCGGGTGGATGGGCTCTATGGAGAATTTTGGGGCCAATCTGAGCACCCCCGGATCCTCGGGACCCCCAGCCCTGCCTGGGCCCTGACTGCCCCACAGCATCACCCCAGGGCAGGCTCTGACCCTGCCTTGCCTCATGCTGGGGTCCCAGGGGGGACCCCAGAGGGGAACGGGGGTAGAGGAATCCTCCCCCCACCAGGACCCATGTGTGTGACATTCACTGGAACTGCACGGGGTGCCCATGGGCCAACATTTTGGGTTCCTGGGAAGGGTCCATGTGCATGGCATCCATGTGACATGAAAAGTGGGGTGGGACATCAGGACTCCCGGGACTGGATACTCCTTGGCTTCCCTGTGCTCCAGAAATGATCTTCCAAGGCATGTGTGTGTCGAGTTATGCTCTGGGAGTGCAAGTCGTGCTCTGGGTGTGAAAGTCATGCGTGCAGGGAGCATGCACTGAGCACACACGTGTGCCAGCTGTGCCAGAGGTGTGTGCCAGCCATGCCAGCAGCTTTTTCCAGCTGTGCCAGGAGTGTCCCCCACCCTTGTGAGCCCTGTGCACACGCGGCCCCAGTGAGTGCACAAGTGCTGAGTGCGCAGTGGCTGTGGCCAGCACAGCATTCTAGAGGGGATAACCCATGGCACAGCTCTAGGATCACCCTCCTGGCCCTGTCGGGCACGTTCCGGCAGCATTTCACCATTGCAGCGTTCATTTAGTGCCGTAACAATATGGATTCAGTTGGAATTACAGCACCGAGGGAACCGGAGCCTGTTTATTCCCTGTGTGCCAAATTTTTAAAGGGGCCGTGTGGGTTGTGAAGCACATGGGGGGCTGCCCACCACCCCCTGCCCGGTTGGGGGGGCCCGGGTTGCCCCTGCCAGGGTCCCTGCCAGCTCCCAGCCTTCCACCCGCGGCCCCAGCCATTCCATTAGGAATGTTCCAGCCCCAAAATAGCCGAGGGAGAAACCCAACCCTGCGCACGTCCCCCCCGCCACCACCACAGTCCTGGGTCTGTCACCGCCTTGGGGATCCCAGAGCAGCCGTGGGCTGAACCCCCCCCAGGGACCACGGCCCCCCCTCCACACGCTGGCCCTGAAACTTTCAGTCTTCCCAACACATTCCCATCTGTGCTGCACTTGGAGTGGGGGCGAGGAACAGCTGGAGGGAAGGGAGCACCTCTTGTTGCCCCCTCCTGAGTCTCCCCATTGCCCCCCTGCCCCTCTCAGCGCTGTCAGTGTGGCTGTGCTGAGACCTGGCACACTTGCCACACGTGTGACTCTCTGCGGATTCAGGGCCAAGGGAAATTTCATGCCGGAGCTGGGAGCGATGCCGGCGGGGCTGAGTCACGGCACCGGCCTCGGGGAGCCCAGCCAGGGAGTTCCCAGGGTGACGCTGACAGGGGGTGGCAGGGGGGGCCAGGCTGGGACCCCGCAGCCCATCTGTCCCCTGCTGGCAGCCAGCCCCACGGTGCTGTGCCTGTCCTGGCGAGGGGAGCCACCAGCACTGCTGGCTCATCGGTGACACGAGTTGTGCCCGGTCTCGGGGACTGGCAGCAGAGGCTGCTCCAACACCGGTGGCTTATCAGTGACACGAGTTGTGCACGTCCTCAGTGGCCCATCCCTGTGCTGTCCTCGCCATCACCGTGGCTGGAGGGGCAGAAACAGGGGGCTGCTCCCTGCCCCTGCTCAGTGCTGAGCGTGGCAAAGCACGAGTGTGCAAGGGGCCATGGCGAGTGGGAATGTGGGATCGGCAGTGCTGGCCACGGGGCCAGCGTGCGCCGGGGGACCCGTGAGTCAGCGGGTGGGCGGTGGGGAGCGGCGGCCCCACAGCCCCCCTGGGACACCCCAGCCCCGCCGCCATCGGGGTGGGGTGAGGGGTTATTTTTTTTCCAGCCCTTTTCACAGCTTCCAGAAAAGTCTCATTCTGGAAACCTCGGCTTCCCGCCCGGCACGCTGCCGGCTCCCCGCCCGCTCGGGGTCCCCCTGCACAGCTGGGGCTGTGGTGCACGGGGTGGGTTTGGTGTGGGCAGCACCGGGCAGGGATCCCCCGGGACGCCTTGGCACAGCGGGATGTGTCCACCCATCCCGGTGCGTGTCCGGTTCCCAGGGCCGCGGGTGGGATGCGGCCGTGCCCCCGGCCCACGCGGCCCTGCCCGGCTCGGCCTCGCCACGGAGGAAGGAGCGAAGCTGCCTGAAACCACATCCCGACACTCATCCCAGAGGCATCCCGGTGGGATTAGCCGGGGAGCGTGGGCCGGCTTAGAGAGCAAAGCATCGCTTCCTGCCCCGGCTGGGCGGGCAGCCAGCCCGCGCTCCGCGCCACGCCACGCGTGCCGAGCCGTGCTGAGCCGTGCCGAGCCGTGCCACGGCCACTCCGGCACACACGGACATGGGGAGCGGGGCCACACTGTGAGGGGCAGCTGCTCCCCCATCCGGGCTCCCCCCATCCTGGCTCCCCCCATCCCGGCTCCCCCCCGCCCGGCCGCTGGCCACCAGCTCCGAAGTTTCCACCATGATCTCACGGCTTGGCCGGGATGGGAGCAGGATGGGGGCGGGATGGGGAGCGCCGGCCATGGGCCTCCCCAAGGGTGCTGGGGGCCCCCCCGGGCTGCGGGGGAGGCAGCAGGGTCAGGGCCAGGGCTGTCCCCCCTCCTTGCACTCACACACATGTGCGCACACACACACACACACACCACACACGTGCACCCACACGGGCCGGCACAGCCCATGTCCCTGGATCTTGGGATTGTCCTGGCACTGGGAGCAGCAGCACATGCATGTGCAGAGCCTCCCGTGTGCTGGCACATCTGTGTGTGTGCTTAGGGCACGCACAGGGCAGGGCTCTGGTGGCCCTTGCACGGCTTTGGGGCACATGTGAGCCCCGTGGGGCTGGGGGTGTGAGGGGCGTGAGTGCATGAGGGGTGTGACACGGGGGATGTGCACAGGCAGCGTGTGCACGAGGGACAGGGTGATGTGAGTGACATGGTAACGTGTGTGCACAAGGGACACAGTCACACGGAGGACACAAGTGGCACGAGGGCAGCGTGTGCCCAAGGGCTGTGTGTGCCCAGGGGATGCACCAGTGCAGTGTGTGGCAGCCATGCACACACACACACGTGTGTTGTGGTGTGTTGGGTCATACGAGTGGGGTCTGCACAGCTCCCCCCGACTGTCCTCAGCCCCTCCACACTGTTCTCAGCACCCCTGACTGTGCCCTCTCCCTGCAGCCGGCAGCAGCCTGATGGGGAGTGGCCCCCCCTCCTCCTTCATGGGGGGCTTCCTGAGTGGCAGTCTGGGCTCAGGGGGGCCCAGCCACCCCGCCGGCCCCACCGCCTCTCCCCCAGAACCGGCCTTCTGCGGGCCCCACTCCGGCACCTCCCAGATCTGGTTCTCCCACTCCCACGAAGGTGAGCGGGCACCGGGGCGGGGCTGGGCTGTGGGTCCGGGGTGGCCGGAGACATTCATGGCTCTGCCCACTGCCAGTGGTCACGTCGTAGCAAGTGCCCACGTGTATGGGATCCAGACCCCCTGGGTCAGCAGCTTCTGCGTGATGAGGGTGGGTTTGGCAACCATCGTGCCCCAAAACGCCCCCCAGGGAATCCACAGGGACCAGGCTTAGACCCCACAGTTGGGGTTCAAGGTGGCTCAAGAGAGGCTCATGCTGGGCTGCAGAGCTCCAGCTGAGGCTGGGCCACCTCGTGTCACTGGTGATGATGAACCCGGACAGGGACACCCGTGCAGGTGACAGTGTGGGGTCCCCTGGGCCAGCCTTGGTTAAACCGAGTCCCTGTGCCCCCCCGCCGTGCGCTGGCGTCTCCGTCCCGCCGGAGGAGCGGGAGCGGGGCGGCGGTGCTGGCGCGGGGCCCTGGCAGCCGGCCCGGCTGGTAGTTTGACCGGCTGCCAGCTGGCTCCCGGCGTTCCGGGGGGGCACGGGGGGACGGGGACGGGCAGCGCACGCGGCTGACGGACAGCCCGCCCGAGCCGTGCCGAGCCGAGCCAAGTACGGCCACTGCTGACACGAGGCTGGGGGATCTGAGCTCCCCCCGCGGCTCCCAGAGGGTGGGAGGGGGTCCCAGCTTGGAGGGGATCGTGGGCTCTGCGGAAAGTTCCCAGCTGGAGCGGTGCAGGTGGGGATGCTGGGGACAGGTGCCACCCCAGCCTCGCTGACACGATGTCCCCAGCCCCAGGGTACCCCCGCTTCTCCGGGAGCTTGGCCTCCACTTTCCTGCCCATGGGCCACCTTGACCACCACGGCAATGGCAACGTGCTCTATGGCCAGCACCGTTTCTACGAGAGCCAGAAAGGCAGGTACCGGGGCCAGCAGGGACCCCCACGGGGGTGCGTGTCCCCAGCCGGGCAGGGGTGGGGGGCTCGGTGCCGGAGCAGGTGGTGCTGGGGCAGCGGGTGGTGTGTTGGGTGCCAGTTCCAGCCCTGCTCCTGCTTTTCACGGGGTTGTGGCGGGTGCTAATAACGGTGGGGGCGTTGTTTGGTTGGAGCCCGACCCTTCATCCCTCTCCTCCCCTCATTAGCACGTCCGCCTGTTGAGGGGGGTGTGCTGGGGTCTCACCCATCGCCCTCCCCTCCAGATAACTTCTACCTGCGGAACCTTCCGGCGCAGCCCCCCTTGCTCCCCGCCAGCCACAGCTTCCCCGGCATCGCCCGCGCCGCCCCCGGGCCCCCCGCCGGCTCCTGCAGCCGGGAGCGGGACGCCGGCCCCCTCCCCAAAACCCCCAAGGACTACGAGCGCTTCCTGACGGGCAAGGAGAAAGGTGGCAAGGGGGACCCCAAGGAGCGGCTGCCCGAGGAGGACCCCAAGGAGCGGCACAAGGCGGTGCTGCCGGTGCCGCCCGAGGGGCACTGCAAGGAGGGGGTGCCGCCGCGAGGGTCCGGCGACGGACGCCCCAAACCCCTGGCCTCGTGCCTGCTGGGGGCCAAGGGGCTGGACGGGGACGGTGCCCGCGCCGCGCTGCCCAGCTGTGCCGGGAGCGCCCTGCCCCGCGCCGCCCGCTGCGCCCCCAAGGAGCGGGAGCCGGGGGTCCCCGAGGCCCCCCCAGCCCTACGGCGAGGCGGTGGAGCGGCGGCAGATGCTGCACCACGCCGTGTCCTACGCCGTGCCCGCCGCCGGCTCCTTCCCCTGCCTCCCGCTGCACGCCGGCCCCGAGGTGCTGTGCCCGCTGCCCGAGCCCTCCGCCCGTGAGCTGAAGCTCAGCGGGGCTACCTTGGTGCCCTCGGTGGGGCCCCCGACGGACAAGAGCCGCTCCTTCCAGGCGGAATCCGGCGGGATGGAGCGCGGGGACGGCAAGGAGCGGCACGCCGAGGCGGGCACTGAGCCCTACGGTGCCCCCTTCCACCACCCGCTGAAGGCCGAGGGTCCGGCGGAGCGGCGGCTGGAGTGGGGGGCTCCGGGCACCCGGCTGAAGGGGCTGGAGTACCTGGGGGGGGGCGCAGCCGAAGGACCCCCGTTCTCCGGCCGGTGCCCGGCGCCCAAGGCGAGTTTGGAGAAGGGCTACTTCGAGGTGCCACCAGCCCCTGACTGCTCCCGCGCCCCCCGGCCCGACCCTCTGGGCGTCCGTGTCGGCCCCTCCTGCTGCACTTTAGAGAAGGGCCCCCCCCAAGGACCCCCCGGCCCAGAAGGTTGCTCGGATCCGGCACCAGCAGCACCCCGAGGCGGAGGCGGCCGAGGGCAAGCGCAAGCCCCTGGAGTTGGGTGGCCTGGGGTACGGCGGGCACCCCTTGCCCCCTTGGGGGGTGCAGGGCCAGGGGCCCCCCCTGGCTGTGGCGGAGGAGAGGAAGGGGGGGCCCTACCTGGACCCCTTCGGCACGGGGCTGGTGCGGGCTCAGGAGGTGCCCAATGCCCCCGACGAGGTGTCGGCCATGAAGAACCTGCTCAAGTACAGCAACGGGGCACTGCTGGGGGGGCAGAAGGGCCCCCCCTTCGTGGGGCTGGGCAGCGCCAAGGGCAGCTGCGCCCACCAGGATGCCAAATTCCCATCGGGAAAGGGTCAGCCAGAGCTGGAGCGGCCGGACTGTGCCCGCGGCCGGGAGCACGAGGCGTTGGGTCCCGGCGGCACCGAGGGCGAGGTGCGGCAGCCGCCCGTGGGCATCGCGGTGGCCGTGGCACGACAGAAGGACACGCTGAGTCGCCACGAGCCCTACGGCACCGGCGGTGCCGGCGGCACCGGGAGGCAGCGGGCGGCTGCTGGAGTTAAAGGTAAGGGCTGGGGAGTGGGCCGGGGCGGCGGGGGGCTGACAGTGCCACGCTGATGCCACCGTGGTGTCCCCGTAGCAGCAGGCACGGCGCGCCCCGTGCACCTGATGGAGCTGGAGGCCGAGGAGGAGCGGGGCCGGCTGTGCGAGGAGCGCCTGGGGCTGCCCGGGAGGGACATCCTGCTCCAGTGAGTGATGGGGAACCAGGGGTGCTGCTGGGGGACATGGGGAACCCTGCGTGTGAAGGCTGGAAAATGTGCTGTGTGTGCTTTTTGGGGCGCAGGGGTGGAAGATGGGGATCCCTGGAGGTGCTGCTGGAGGTATGGGGAGGGTGGTGCCAGTGCTGCCCCCACACTCTGTGTATCCCCTTTTCCCGCAGGGACAACAAGGACCTGGTGGAGTTTGCCCGGATGCACCCATCGGGGGGGGTGTCCCGGGGAGCTCACCCCCCACCTGATGATGACGGGGGGCTCGTCACTGCCGGCAGGGCAGCTCGGGGGGGACCCGGCCGCCCACGCCCACCCTGCGCACACGCACTGGCTGCCCCGCACCCGCAGCCCCTCCATCTGGATGGGGGGACACTCCTACGGTCGGTGCCGGGTTTGGGGGAAGTTGGGTGGGTGCTGAACCCCAGCAGTGGGGTGCTGACAGACCCCTCCCGTCCCCACAGGCATCGGGCACCCCGCCCTGCACCAGAACCTGCCCCCTGCCTTCCCTGCCTCCATGCCCAGCGCCATGCAGCCCGTGTTCCCTCTCGCCCAGGACCCCCCTGCCCAGCTCGTCATCCTCCCCACGGAGCCCCCCACCCACGGCACCCCCCACACGCTGGGTGAGCCTGAGACCCCCGCCTTGTACTGGGGAGGGGCGTCCTGGAGGCTAGGGGGGATTGAGAGAGAGGAGAGGGGGTCCTTGGGGGTGCAGGGTCGGAGATGGGGGAGTCATTGTGAGTACTTCTGGGGGTGCAGGGGAGGGGTATGGGGTGCTTTTGGGGTTCGGGGGTGGGAGATGGGGTTGCTGCCAGGGTCGCATGACTGGGGTTGGGCACTGCTGTGGTCTGTGGGGTGACCCTGACAAGGGTCTCCAATTGCCCCCCTCTCTGCTGACAGCTGACGTGATGGACCAGGCGTCGCTGTGGCCCCCCATGTACCCGGGCCGGGGTCCTGGTGCCCACCTGCAGCACACAGGGCAGCTCCCCGTGTACCCACGGTCACAATTCCTGCGGCAGCAGGAGCTCTATGCCCTGCAGCAGCAACAGCAACAACAACAACAACAGCAGCAGCAGCAACGGGCGGCCCAGGCCCTCGAGATCCAGCGCCAGGTGCACGGCCAGGTGCCAGGGGATGGGATGGGAGATGTGGGGATAGCCATTGGGGCAGGGACTGGACCATGGGGCTGGATGGGGATGTGGGATGCAAGGCTGAGATGTGGAGCAGGATCTGACACGTGTCGCCTCCTTGTACTCCGCAGCGGAAGCCGGAGGAGCAGCCCCTGGAGCTGGAGGAGAGGGGTCCCGAGAAGCCCCTCAAACCCTCCCACAAAGCAGTTGCCTTAAACCCCCCGGCCAAGGGCCTGACCTCGGCGGCCCCCGCGCCCCCCAAGCTGTCCCCGTGCTGCCACTCGCCGGCCCTGCGGCACCCGGCCAAGTGCCCGGTGACGCTGCCCACGGCCCCCTGCACTTTACCCGCCTGCCCGGCCGCCAGCCCCGCCGTGGCTCCCCGCTCGCCGGCCGCCAGCCCCCTGCCCGCCCCCAGCAAGGGCGGCGACGGCGAGGACGCGCGGGGCGAGGGGCAGCCCCCACGCCGCTACCCCAAACCCCTGGAGCCAGGTAGGACCGCGGGGACGGGAAACAGGAGGAGAGCGACCGGGAAAAACTGGGGCAGCCCCGCTGATCATCTCCCGCTCCCCACAGACCTGCCCCCCGGGTATGGCTACCCCGCCGCCGCCATGGGCTACCCCGCGGCGCACTCGGCCGAGCCGGCGGACCCCGACCCCGTTCACGCCGGCTCCCCGCCCGCAGAGCCCGAGCAGTCCCGGACCTTCAGCCCCACGGCCGAGGCGCTGCGGGAGCCGGGCCCCCCGCGGGACCCCCCGGCCGAGGGTCCCGGGGCGCTGCTGCACCGCCACCATCTGCTGCTGCCCCCGGGGCCGCTCTGCGGGGAGAGGGGGACAGCGCCGGCCGCGGGCGGCACCGAGGAGCCCTTCGGGGGGCGCCGGGAGGTGGCTCAGGGAGCGCCGGAGCAGCCGGAGCAGCAGCACCCCGTGCCCGAAGAAGGGGGCTCCCCGCTGCCCCCCGCTGCAGAGGAGGAAGAGGAAGAGGAGGAGGAGGAAGGCGACAGCGATGGCTCGGAGCCAGAGGGCAGCTGCGATGAGGAGGACGAGGAGGAGGATGATGGTGACGTCCCCGTTGGGCACCAGGGCTGCTCGGGTGGGCTGGAGGCGCTGATCGCTGCTGGCATCGACCTGGGAGAGCTGCCGGCGCTGGAGGAACCCGAGGAGCCCCCCCCGGCCCCCCCTTCGCCTGCCCCCCACCCCTCAGGGATCCCCGGCATCGCCCTGCTCAGCGAACTCGCCGACCTGGAGCTGCGCCGGCGGCGCTGTGACCTGGCCAGGGAAGGTGGGTGACACCCAGTGTCCCCAAGCGTCCCCAGCGTGCTCTGATGGCTCCCAGCACCCCTGGTGATTCCAGTACCCTCCAGTGCCCTTTGTCCTGTGAGGCTGGGGGGCTGCATGCCGTGCCATGCCGTGCCTCGCTCGCAGCCAGGGCTCAGCTCCAGCGCTGGCTCCAGGCAGGCTCTGGGATTCCCTCCCAGCTGGGCTTCCCCAGGGAATCCCTGAGGCCCCAGCGGGAATGGCCACACATCCTGGCACATCCCCAGCCCTGCGAGAGGGAGGGAGGGAGCGTGGCGGGGGGGACACCCATACTGGGTTCAGGTGGGGACACCGTGGGACGAGGGGGTGGCTGTGGGTTCCCACTCTCCACGGATGGGGTGGTGGGATGGGCACAGGGTTAGATGGGGCACATCAGCATGGCCCTCGCAGCCGGGGATCTGCTCCTGTGCCCCCCCAGCCCCCCAGGAAACAGTGCAGGGCTCCGGGATGTCCATCTTAGCTGACCCCCTGCCGCCCCCACAGGTGAGGATGAGGAGCTGCTGGCCTTCAACCTGCAGAACCTGGCCACGGTGGCGGCCGCCTGGTCACTGGTGGAGGCAGCAGGGCGGGAGGGCAGCCCCCCCGCACTGAGCCCCCTGCCCGTGTCCCCCCCGCCCCGTGCCCGCGTCCCCCGGCGCAAGTACACCTGGACCCCCAAAACCAAGGCCGTGAGTGTCTCCTGGAGGGGGTGGGAAGGGAGATGAGCTGTGCCCAGTCTCAACCCTGGCTTTGAGGCTGCTGGCGCTGCCAGCTGTGCCCAAACCGCCCCGCCGGCCCCCCCAGGTGTGCCCGCTGAAGGCGGCCATGGAGCAGCTGAACACGCAGGAGGTGGAGGTGCGGATGCGCCTGGCCGAGCTCCAGCGCCGCTACAAGGAGAAGCAGCGGGAGCTGGTGAGGCTGCAGCGGCGCCACGACCACGAGTACGTCCCTGTCCCTGTCCCCATCCCTGTCCCCGGGAATAGGGGCAGCAATGACAGTCATCTGTGCGATGAGGCCGGTGCTGGCCCTGGCCCGGTGGCCCCGGGGGCTCTGCTGACGCTGCTCCCCGTTCTGCAGGCGTGACGAGAGCTCCCGCAGCCCCGCACGGCGCGGGCCGGGGCGGCCGAGAAAGAGGAAACACTCCAGTGCCCTGGGCAGGGCTGAGAGCCGCAAGGTCAAGTGAGTGACTGGTGCCTCGTGTCCCCCCTCGGCCCAGGGGAAAAAATTAATCTGCAGGTTTTATGTCACAAAACGTTAGTGAGAGAGGGAGGGGGTGGAGGGAGACGGCAGCTGGGGCGTGCAGGAGCCAGCCAGGGTCTGGTCTGGATCCTCCTGGGGGATGCAGGATCCCCCCAAGGGGTGCAGGGTCCCCCTGGGTGCCCCACGGACACCGTACCCCCCCAGGGCAGTGAAGACCAGTCTGTCCCTGCTGTGTGCCGAGCTGCGGGGGGACCCCGAGCCCCAGAAGAAGAGGAGCAAACTGGCAGGGGGCACCTTCAGCAGCCTCCAGGGCTCCCCGGTGAGTCCCATAGGGTCTGGGGGGGGTGTGTGCTACCCCCAAGACCCCCTGAGTCCCCCCAGTGTGGGGTCCTCTGCCCTGTGTGGTGACTCATGGGGTGTCACAGCTGAAGCAGAAGGTGAAGGGCAAGGGGCTGCCCCCTGGGCTCAGCCCCTTCCGCCGGAGGGACCCCAACCCCAGTGCCCGCATCCAGAAGAAGCTGAACCGGCCCAAGGGTTCCAAGGGCTCCAAGTACCAGGGGCAGGACCCCGGACCCCGACAGCCTCCCCACTTCAGAGGCAAGGCGGGCACAGGGACGGGGTGTGGGATTGGGATGGGGTGAGATTCAGAACGGGATACAGGGGTGGGATGGGGATCTGGTTGTGAGGTGGGGTGGGATGGGGATACAGGGGATGGGGATGTGAGATGTGGCGTGGGGACAGGGATGTGAGGTCGGGTTGGGGTTCTGGGGTCTGGCCACGGGACTGGGGGTTCAGGGTCCAAGCTGGGGTGCAGGGCCCAGCCATGGGTCTGGGGGGGCTCCTGCCAGGGGGTCACACATGGCCTGAACTCACCCCATTCTTCACTGGGGGTGCAGGGGCCACCTCTGTGTGCAGGAGTCCCTCACTGCTGTCCTGTCCCCTTGCAGACGAGCCTGAGGGTGACACGGACAGCGAGGAGGGGGACGAGGAGCCGGGGCTGTCACTGCCCACAGGGCCAGTGGCTGTTCTGGGGCCGTCCCCATCCTCCGTGGTGAAGATGGAGGCCAACGAGAAGGCCAAGAAGAAAAAGGAAAGGCAGGGGCTCCTAGGTAATGGGATTCACCCAGGGAATGCCAACGGGCACAGGGCAGGGAATGGACCCTGGGGGGCATGTGCTGGGACTGGGTGGGCAACTCTGAGATGCTCCAAGCCTGGACCTCCATGGGGTCCCCAGAGCCCTGTCACCCCATGGGGAGCCCTGACCCCTCTCTCCCCCAGGTCCCTGCCGCCTGGGCAGCCCCGAGGGGGAGGTGAAGATCAAGCGGCGGCCGGTGAAGCCGGGGGGAGCCGGGAAGCTGGAGAAGGTTCCGGGCCGGCGGAAGGCGGGGGGCTGCCCCGAGGGCAGCAAGAAGAAGCTGAAGGCCAAGGCCAAGGAGAGCCTGAGGACCCCAGCCCCCGGTGGCCCCAGCCCCCCAGGACCCCCCAGCAGCCTCTTTGGGGGCACCGACCCCCGGCTGTTGGGGCCACGGGACGAGGGGGCTCGGCTGGGAGAGAGGGGCAAAAAGGGCACCCGCAAGAGCAAAGGGCTGCAGGCAGCCCTCAGGGTGAGTGGGGCTGGGGTGGGGGCACCCCTGGGCTCGGGGACAGGGAGATGTGGCATCTGCGTGGGCTGGGGCCACCGATGGGAGCAGGGCATGAAGGTGCTGGGGTTTTGGGGGGGTTCCAGTGAGATGTGGGTGCAGGTTTTTGGGGGTGGTTGTGGGGCACTGATGGAACCATGGGGTGTAGAGGGATGGGGACAGGTTTTGCGTAGGGTGTGGATGCTGGTGGAGCTGAGGGGGCACCAGTGCAGGGACTGGTGAGCCCTGGGGGGACACAGAGGGGTCATTGGCCAGCCCTGACCTCCCCATACAGCGCAAGAACGGGGCACTCTCGCTGGCCCTCTCCCCCCGGAGCGCCAAGACCATCCTGAGCAAGGGCAAGAAACTGGCCAAGGTCAAGAGCAAAGTGGCCACCAAACAGGTGAGACCCGTGGGGGTGCCCCTCACCTTGGCACGGCCCCCTTTGCCCCCCACCCACCCCAAGCCTCCTCCTGCAGTGCAAGGGCCGGGCCGTCAGCAAACTCCTGGAGAGCTTCACCGTGGAGGACGACTTCGACTTCGACGACAACAGCAGCTTCTCGGAGGAGGAGGAGGAGCTGGGAGGCTGCCTGGCAGGGGGGACACGCGGGGGGGTGCCCCACGCCTGCGCCATCCAGAAGGAGGATCTGCGGGATGGGCTGCACATCCTGATCCCCAAGGAGGACAGCCTGCTCTACGCCGGCAGCGTGCGCACCATCCAGCCCCCCGACATGTGAGTGGAGGCTCTGGGGGGGTCCCCAGATATTTGGGGGGAGGGGGGCACCAAAGTGGGTGCTGAACCCCTTCTGTGCCCCCTCCTCAGCTACAGCATCATCATCGAGGGTGAGCGGGGGAACCGGCAGCACATCTACTCGCAGGAGCAGCTGCTGCAGGAGGCGGTGAGTGGGGTGGGGATCAGGGTGAAGAGTCAGGGAGGGGGGCCCGGACCCCACAAACCCTGACACGCTGCTTCCCACAGGTCCTTGACATTCGGCCGCAGTCACGCCGGAGCCTTCCACCCGGCACCCGCGTCTGCGCCTACTGGAGCCAGAAATCGCGGTGCCTGTACCCGGGGAATGTGGTGCGAGGTGAGGCTGGGTGGGGTCGGCCGGTGGCGTGGGCGGTGTCCGGGATCCCGTGCCCATCCCAACAGCCCCTCTGTGCCGCAGGCTCCTCCAGCGATGAGGAGGAGGAGGACGCCGATGCTGTGCTGGTGGAGTTCGACGACGGGGACACGGGACACATCGCTGTGTCCAACATCCGCCTGCTGCCCCCCGACTTCAAGATCCAATGTGAGGGGCTGAGGGTGGGATCACGGGATTTGCGGGGTTGTGGGGGGAGTGTGGGGCCACCCTGACTGCCCGCACCCCGCAGGCACCGAGCCCTCCCCGGCACTGCTGGTGTCCAGCTCCTGTCGCCGGGCAAAGCGGGCGTGTGGCGACGTGGGCACCCCTGGGGCGCTGCCCCCCACCCTCTGCCCCGACCACGGCCCCCAGCCCACCCGGAATTCCGGCAGGAAGGCGGCCGGCAAGGAGAAAAGTGGTATGGAGGGGAAGGAGCAGGATCTCCTGCCGGGATGGGATAAGGGGGATGGAGTTGGGATGGAGGAAAGGCACTGGGATGCAAGAAAGAGTTTTTTGGGATGGGGGGAGGATACTGGAATGCAGAGAAGTGTGCTGGGGTGTGGGAAAGGCTGTTTGGATGCAGGGAAATGTGCTGGGATGTAGGCAGGGGAACAGATCCATGGAAGGATGCAGGAGTGTATGGAAGGGTGCTGGGATGCAAAGATGGGGATAAGGGGGGAATATTGGAATGCAGAGAAAGGTGAGGAGCCGAGGTTGGAGAAAGGGGTGGTACCATGGGGATGGATATCAGCCCCAGAGCATCCCTCTCTTCCTGCTCCCGTCATCCCTGACCCCTGTGTTCCGCAGGCAAAGCCGTGGAGGGGCTGTCGGGGGGCCGGGGGCCAGCGCTCGGTGACACCACGGCCGGGCGGCGCGGGGGGTCCCTGCTCAGCTGGGCCGCCGTGGCACAGACCAAGCGGAAGGCGGCGAACAAAGGCTCGGCCGTGCTCCAGAACCTCTTCCAGGTCAACGGCAGCACCAAGAAGCTGCGGGCCAAGGAGACCCTGTTCCCCCTGCACCATCACCACCACCACCTCGCCGCCCCCGTCTTCGGCAACGCCTTCGGCGCCGACTCCTTCGGCCGCATCGCCAGCTCCTACGGCTCCTTCGGCGCCGGCACCGGGCTGGTGCTGCCGGCGGCCCAGAAGCTCCTGCGCTCCAAGAAAGCCGAGCGGCTGGAGGCCGAGGTGGGCAGGAGCGGGCGCAGGAAGGCGGCGGGCAGCGAGTTCCTGGTCAAGCTGGACCACGAAGGGGTGACGTCCCCCAAGAACAAGACGTGCAAGGCGCTGCTGTTGGCCGAGAAGGACTTTGGGGCCAGGCTGGAGCGGCCGCTGGGCAGCCACGGCTACGGACACAGCGGCCTGGGCAGCCGGGAGCGCAGGGGCCGCACGGCCACACACCCGCTGCCCGTGGGGCTGGCGCTGCGCAAGTACTCGGGGCACGGGGACTTCGCCCTGAACTGCGACAGCGACTGCCACAGTTCCTACTCGGACATGGACGAGGACGAGGACGCGGGCGGGCTCGGCGCCGACGTCCCCTCGCGCTTCATGACGCGCCTCTCCGTGTCCTCCTCTTCCTCGGGCTCCTCCACCTCGTCCAGCTCCGGCTCCATCTCCACGTCCAGCCTGTGCTCCTCGGACAATGAGGATTCCTCCTACAGCTCGGAGGACGAGGACTCGGCGCTGCTGCTGCAGACCTGCCTGTCGCACCCGGTGCCGGCGCTGCTGGCGCAGCCGGACGCGCTGCGGCCCAAGGGCGCCGCGCCCCAGCGCTGCTTCCTGTCCAAGGCGGCCGCCGCCGGCCCCAAGGCCAAGCTCAAGCGCAAGGATCCCCTCAGCTTCGCCAAAGCCAAAGAGTTCTCCCGGCGGCAGCGCCTGCCCTCGGTGGAAAACCGGCCAAAGATCTCCGCCTTCCTGCCCGCACGCCAGCTCTGGAGGTGGTCGGGGAACCCCACGCAGGTAAGGAACGCCACGGGCAGCTGCCGTGGCACAGCTGGCACACAGCTCTTGGCACGGATTGGGAGGGAAGGAGCAGGCACAGCTCGGGGCAGGGGGCACAGGTGGGTGTTTGTGTGCAAGGGACAAGGTGCAGGTGCCCAGGGCTGTGCCAGGTGCTCAAGGCAGAGCTCTGGATGCTCAGGGTGCTGGGGACACTGGCTGTGACATGTGGGAGCTGGTGCTGGTGGCACATGGGCAGCCAGGGCAGGGAGCTGATGACACCAACTGTGAATGCCAGCACAGGGTGGTGATGGCACCAGCTGTGTCCCTTGAGCTGGCAGTGCTGGTGGCAGCAGCTGTGCCCCTCGTTCTGTGAGCCTGGCACCGCTCTCCACATCCCGCCGCGGTGTCCCCACGCCAGCAGGGCGGGTTTGGGGGGCCCCGTGCCAGCCCTGAGCCCGTGTCCCTCCCCCCCAGCGGCGCGGCATGAAGGGCAAGGCACGGAAGTTGTTCTACAAGGCCATCGTGCGGGGCAAGGAGACGCTGCGCGTGGGCGACTGCGCCGTGTTCCTGTCGGCCGGGCGGCCCAACCTGCCCTACATCGGCCGCATCGAGAGCATGTGGGAGTCCTGGGCCAGCAACATGGTGGTCAAGGTCAAGTGGTTCTACCACCCCGAGGAGACCAAGCTGGGCAAGCGCCAGAGCGACGGCAAGGTGAGGGCAAGGCTGGCTCTGGGGGTAGGGAGCCATGTGCCAGCTCACGTAGCCATGTGCCGTGTCGTGTGGTCATCCATCATGTCAGGTAGCCACACATCGTGTCAAGCCGTGTATCATGCCAAGGAGCCATGTACCCCATGAGGTAGCCACATACCAGGGCAAGTAGCCATAGACCATGTCTGGTACAAATTGTGGTGTCAGGTAGCCACATACCATGCCAGGTAGCCATGTCCCACGTCACATAGCCACGCATGGCTGTGCACATCAGGTAGCCATGTACGGTGTCTAGCAGCCACATACCTACATCAGGTAGCTGTGCACCATGCCACATGGCTGTGTCCCAGGCCTGGTGGCCCTGTCACTGGCCAAGTGCCCGTGTCCCAGAGCAAGTAGCCATATCCCAGAGCAAGTAGCCATATCCCACACCAGGTAGCCATGTCCCTAGCCAGGTGGCCATATCCCACACCAGACAGCCATGTCCCCAGCCAGGTAGCCACATGCTAGCCCGGGCAGCGGCAGTGACGGCGCCTTGTCCCCGCAGAACGCGCTGTACCAGTCGTGCCACGAGGACGAGAACGACGTGCAGACCATCTCGCACAAGTGCCAGGTGGTGGGGCGGGAGCACTACGAGCAGCTGACGCGCGGCCGCCGCTGCCAGGACCGCCAGGACCTCTATTACCTGGCGGGCACCTACGACCCCACCACGGGGCGCCTGGTGACCGCCGACGGGGTGCCCATCCTGTGCTGACCCCCGGGGTGCCCGGCCCCTGCTGACCCCCGGGGTGCCCACCCCTGTGCTGACCCCACTCGTGACGTGGGGGGACATTGGGGGGGCACATCGGGGGGGAACGTGGGGGGAGGGCTCCCCTACAAGCCATAACTTTCCCTAGTACCTCTGACTGTTTGCCAGCAGGTGAAGCAGAAATCAGGTGTGTTGTTCTATTTATTTTGCCTGTAAATATTGTATTTCTTCCGGGAAGTTTTATGGAAAAGCGAGAAAAAGAAAAATAACAACAACAACAAAAAAAAGACAAAAAATGATGGAAAAAAAAATCACAAAAAAATAATAATAATCCTCGGGGAAGGGGGTGGGGGGGGGTCGTTTCAGTGCACTGTGTCCCCCAGCCTGGGGGGACGGGGACAGCGGGGAGCGCTGTACAGAGGGGGCCAGGGCGGGGGGCTCGGCCCCGGGCGGGGGGCCCAGCGCCGCCGTCCCCAGTGCAATAGTGGGGTGTGACCGCGGGGGGGGACACCCCGGGGGGACCACGGGGACCCCGCGGGGCCGGCGGACGCTGGCCCGTCCCGCCGCCGCTGCCTGGAAAATATGTACAGGGGCTTTTCCAGTGTAAACACTAAAAAAAAAAAAAAAACAAAAAACAAAAAAAATCCCACAAAACAGGATTAAAAAAAAAAATAACCCGAAAGGACAAAAAAAAAAAAAAATAAAAAAAAAAGGAGCAAAGGGTTAAACAAAGGTTTTATGAGCCGCCATTCCTGTAAAGGCCTTTTACTATGGAACTTTTTTATGGATAACTTGGCTTATGAATAAATATATGAACCGTTGCTGGCGCCGGCTCCGCTCTCGGCTCTGCCTCAGTTTCCCTCGTGCCCTGGAACCGCCAGTTATGGATGGGGAATGGATCAGGGAATAGAGGGGTGGATCGGGATGGATCAGGGATACAGGGGTGGATTGGGGTGGATCAGGGATGGATTGGGGTGGATCGGGGTTGGATCAGGGATTTATCAGGAATGGATTGGGGTGGATCGGGATGGATCGGGGTTGGATCAGGGATTTATCAGAGGTGGATCGGGGGTAGATCAGGGTTGGATCAGGGATTTATCACAGTGGATCAGGCTTGGATCACTCAGGGCCTGTTCCCCCCTCCCCACGTGGGCTCAGACGGACGGGCAGCGCTCCCTCGCCATTGGCCGAGCCTCCGCCAATCAGCGGGGGCCGAGCCCGCAGCCGCGCTCCCATTGGCTGTCGGGGCGCGCTTTTGTTCTCGGCCCCGGCGCGCGCCGTCAGACCCCACCCCCGGCCGCCAGGGGGCGCTGTGGGCGGGGGCCGAGTCCGCGCGCGGGACCGTGCTGCCCTCTGGCGGCCGCGTCGCGATAGAGCGGCCGACACCGAGGTGACACAGGAACACGGGGGGACAGAGGGACATGGGGACAGAGGGACACCAAGGGGACAGAGAGACACTGAGGGAGTATTCGGAGGACAGGAAGGGATGGACAGATGGACATATGCTCAGCAGAACAGAAGGATGGATGGGAACGTGGAGGGTCAGAGAGGTGCGGGCTGGGAAGGACAGACAGACAGGGACATGGCTGGAGGGACACTGGACAGGTTGGCAAAGGGTGGCTGGACAGATGGATGGGCACGGGGAGCGATGGACAGATGGATACAGGGAGGGATGGAC